>NW_026576454.1:361337-661337 GCF_028641065.1 Leucoraja erinaceus | reverse complement strand
ACGCTGACCACCCATCAGCCGTTCATACTAGTTGTAAGTTGGCCCACTTTCTAATCCACTCGCTACACACAGAGGACATTTTTTTTTTGGCAGAGGCCAATTAACCTTACTTAATCCATAACTATTTTAAAGGCAATGGAAGAGCGGTGTGTGGTCCCAAAAGGCTTGCCAACAAACAAATCATTGTTTGGCCGTCCAAACTCCAGTGCACACACGGTCCGTTATCACACCTTGCCTTATACGTTGACTGTGAGTGACCACTGAGCACGTGTCTGTCGCTGTGAGGCAGCAGCTCTACACGTGAAAACAATTATTTGGCTTATTCTGTATAAACAAATGGGTAGTGGACAGTGGAGGACGACACAGTGGTGCAGCTGCATGTGAATGGTCACAGGGAGAACGTACAAACTCCACACCCACACACAATAACACACACACACACAGACACAGGCAGCCAGAGGTCAGGATTGAACCCGGGTCTCTGGTACTGTGAATGTGAATCTGGTTGTGTGGCTACAAGTGGAATGAGCAAAGCACACACACAGGTCAGGATCGAACCTGTGTCTCTGGTGCTGTGAATGTGAATCTGGTTGTGTGGTGACAAGGGGTTCGAGCAAACACCACACACACACACACATTCGAGGTCAGGATGGAACCCGGGTCTCTGGCACTGCGAACGGTCACAGGGAGAACGTATGCACACAGTGCCTGAGATCAGGATCTGTGGCGCAGTGAGGCAGCGGCTCTACCCGCTGCGCTACCCTGCGGCCTGTTATCGCTGCATGCCATGTGCATTGGCTCCGACGGATGAACGGACGGTGGTGGGGGGTGGGGTGGACTCACCGGCTGGTAGGTCTCGGCTCCGCACTGGTCGCACGTGTAGGTGGCCACCACCATCATGGGCTTGACCTCGGTCACCCGGGTGACAATGCCCCGCACAGTCACCAGCTTGCCAATGCTGTCCGCCTTCACGTCCCTCACCACCTTGGGCTTCATCGTGCTGGAATGCTTGAAGTAAACCTCGCTGTGAAGGAGCAGAGGAGTCCAGTTACAGATCAGTTCACTGTCCCAGCTCCCACAACAGACCGTGCAACGTCCAATCCCACCTCCTCCAACACCATTTCTTAAAGGCGGCACAGCAGTCGAGTTGCCGCCTCACAGCGCCAGAGACGCGGGTTCAGTCCTGACCACGGATGTTATCTGTACGAGTTTGTACTTTCGCCCCATGACCTGCGTGGGTTTTTTCCGGGTGCTCCAGTTTGCTCCCACGCCCCATAGATGTGTGGATTTGAAGGTTAATTGGCTTTGGTTAAATTGCAAATTGTGCTGAGTGTGTGTAAGATAGTGCTAGTGTACGGGGATCACTGCTCTGCGCGTGCTCAGTGTGTGAAAGAGACTGTTTCCACGCTGTATCTTTAAACTATATTAAACTCTTAGGAACATCCACGGTGGACGGGAGATTTTGAGAGATAGTGTAGATTCTAGACAGTCAGAACCTCCCAGCATGGTGGCACGGCAGTAGAGTCTTACTGGGCCAGTGACCCGGGTCTGATCCTGACTATGGGTGACGTCTGTACGTTTCCCCCGTGGGTTTTCTCCGGGTGCTCCGGTTTACTTTCATACTCCAAAGACGTACAGGCTGGTAGGTTAATTGGCTTTGGTAAAAACTGTCCCAACTGTGAGTGGAATAGCGTTTGTGTGCAGGGCTCGCGGGTCGGCGGGGACTTGTCGGCCCAAAGGGCCTGTTTCCGTGCTGTCTCTCCAACTAAACTGAAAGGCTGGAGACCTTGGAGGGAAAAAGTGAGAGCCTTGAGAGAGGTCTGAGTGTGACTGGGAGACAGTGTTGGTGACAAAATGTTTTTTTGCGTCTTTAGTTGAGTTTAGAGATACAAGCCCTTCGGCCTCCACCGACCAGCGATCCCTGCAGACTAGCACTATTCGACACACACTAGGGACAAAGTCCAATGATATCAAGTCAACCCGTGCATCTTGAGCGTGGGAGGAAACCAAAGATCACAGCGAAAACCCACACGGTCATGGGGAGAATGTACAAACTGTGCAGATAAGCACCCGTAGTCAGGATCAAACCCGGTAGAGTTGCTGTGAGGCAGCAACTCTACCGCTGGGACACGGCAGCGTGGATTCAGCAGGTTAATTCCCGGAATGGCGGGACTGTCATACATTGGAAGAATGGAGCAGCTGGGCTTGTTTACTCTGGAATTTAGAAGGATGAGAGGAGATATTATTGAAATATTAAAATATTATTAAGGGATTGGACACGCTAAGAGGCAGGAAACATGTTCCCAATGTTGGGGGAGTGCAGAACCAGGGGCCACAGTTTAAGAATTAGGGGTAAGCCATTTAGAACGGAGATGAGGAAAAAAAATTTCGCCCAGAGTTGTGAATCTGTGGAATTCTCTGCCTCAGAAGGCAGTGGAGGCCAATTATCTGGATGCTTTCAAGAGAGAGTTAAGCAGAGCACTTAAAGATAGCGGAGTCTTTGGGGAGAAGGGAGGTACAGATTGTGGATGATTAGCTATGATCACATTGAATGGCGGTGCTGGCTCGAAGGGCCAAATGGCCTACTCCTGCACCTACTGTATACTGATATGGTAGTGTTGTTTGATGCTTTCAGGTAGGCACTTTGACATGTGGGGGAAGGAGGGACACGGAACACGTGCAGGCAGAGGGCAGTTGAAGGTGGCATCGTGTTCTGCGCGGACATTGCAGGCTCTGCACGGTGCTGCATTGGTGCGCTCACAATCGCCGCAGCAGCTCCGCTGGGTACTGGTTGCGCGCGTCGTGGACTTCATTGGGGTCGCGGGTCCTCTGCTCCATCATCAGCCGATGCTCGATGTAGACATCCAGGGCGTCCTTACTCACCACCTGCGCGGGAAAGCAGAAGCGGACAGAGCCGTCAGCGTGGGAATAAAGTGAACCCACCCTCGCCAACCAGGCGCTGGTTAGGTCGCATTTGGAGTACTGTGAGCAAATATGGGCCCCATATCCGAGGATGTGCTGGCTCTGGAGAGGGACGAGAGGAGGTTTTACAAGAATGATTCCAGGAATGAGTGGGTTAGCAAATGATGAGCGTTTGACTGCACTGGGCCGATACTCGCTGGAGTTTAGTAGGTTGAGGGGAGACCTCATTGAAACTTATTGAATAATGAAAGGCATCGATAGAGTGGATGTGGAGAGGATGTTTCCACTGGTGGGAGAGTCTAGGTCCAGAGGGCTCAGCCTCAGAATTAGAGGGTGCTCTTTAAGAAAGGAGGTGAGGAGGAACTTCTTTAGTCTGATGGTAGTTAATCTGTCAAAATCATTGCCACAGAGGACTATGGAGGCCAAGTCAGTAGATATTGTTAAAGCAGAGATAGATAAATTGTTGATTATAACATGTGTCAAGGGTTATGGGATGAAGGCAGGAATATTGGTTTAGGAGGCAGAGATCAGCCATGGGGATGTGGGATAGACTCGATGTGCCGAATGGCCACATTCTACCCCAATAACTTATGAACCTGACCAGACAGCAGTGAGCAATGTGGAGGAGAGAACTGCGGATGCTGGTTTAAATCGCAGGCAGACACAAAATGCTGGAGTAACTCAGTGGGACAGGCAGCATCTCTGCGGAGAAGGAAAGGGTGATGTTTCGGGTTGAGACCCTTCTTCAAACTCATGCCAGAGGAGTGGGCGGTACAGAGATAAAATGTAGTAGGAGACACTAAGACTGGTGGGAGAACTGGGAAGGAGGAGGAGCTGGAGAGAGAGGGAAAGCAAGGGCTACTTGAAGTTAGAGACGTCAATGTTCATACCGCTGGGGTATAAGCTGCCCAAGTGAAGGTTGGATTGGGAATGGGAGGGGGAGTTAAGGAGAACAGGTTGGTTGAGGCGGACTGAGCGGAGGTATTCAGCGAAATGATTGCTGATCCTGCGCTTGCTCTCTCCGATATACAGGAGTCGACACCTGGAACGCTTTTAAAGTAGATGAGGTGCAGGTGAACCTCTGCCTCACCTAAAAAGACTGTCGAGATCCTTGGACGGAGTCGAGGGGGGAGGTAAAGGGACAGGTATTGCATCTCCTGTGGTTGCTGGTGAAGTACCCAGGGAGGGGGTGGTTTGCGTGGGGAGGGACGAGTTGACCAGGGAGTTACGGAGGGAACCGTCTCTGCAGAAAGCAGAAAGGCGTGGAGATGGGAAGATGTGGCTCGTAGTGGCAGCCTGTAGGAGGTGGCGAAAATATCGGAGGATTATGTGCTGTATGCAACAGCTGACGGGGTGGAAGGCGGGGACAAGGGGGGCGTTGTCCTTGTTACGAATGGGGGTGGGGGAGAGGAGGAGCTGCGGGATATCGAGGAGACCCCAGTGAGAACCTCATCTATAATGGAAATGGGGAACCCCGTTCCCCAAAGAATGAGGACATCTCAGATGACCTGGTATGGAACACCTCATCCTGGGTGCAGATGTGGCGTAGACAGAGGAATTGGGAGTAGGGGGATAGAGTCTTTACAGGTCGGCTGCTCTGGAAGGTTAGATCGCATGGGATCCAAGGAGGGGGAGCTGAATGGATATTTTTGTTCGGGAGTGGAACATTTTGAGTCGAGACTCTTCAAAAGACTGATTGGATCTCATAGAACCATATAAAATTCTTAAGGGATTGGACAGGCTAAATGCTGGGAAAATGTTCCCCATGTTAGGGGTAGTCCAGAACCAGGGGTCACAGTTTAAGAATAAGGGGTAGGCCATTTAGGACTGAGATGAGGAAAAACGTTTTCACCCAGAGAGTGGTGAATGTGGAATTCTCTGCCACAGAAAGCAGTGGAGACCAATTCACTGGACCTTTTCAAGAGCGGGTTAGATTTAGCTCTACGGGCTAACGGAATCAAGGGATATGGGGAGAAAGCAGGAACGGGGTACTGATTTTGGATGATCAGCCATGATCATATTGAATGGCAGTGCTGGCTCAAAGGGCCGAATGGCCTACTCCTGCACCTATTTTCTATTTCAATGAGTAGGGTGGAGAAAGTTGGGGGCAGTATATAGCTTGGCAAGTGATAGGTGGATACAGGGGAGGTAGGGGATTGATTGGCAGACAGGGAGAGTAAGTGACAAAAGCTGGAGGTAAAAAGGAGACTAAAGGGTGTTGGATAAAGAGAGAACAGGTGCAAAGCCGGAGAGGCAGGGATGTTGGTGGATACGGACAGTGTGGAGATGAAAGGGGAGGATGATGAGGAAATGTGGGAAAGTGGAGATGGAGTACTCAGGAGGAGAAAGGTGAGTGGTAATGTGGTGGATGAAATGCGTGAAATGTGGTGGTGGGCTGTGGAGAGGAAGCGTGGGGGGAGGTGGAGGAAAATCAAGGGAAAGAGAGAAGGGATATGTGCAGGGGAAAAGATCCAGGGGAGGGAGAGACGAGGAAGCAGAGGAGTGACGGAGGGGGAGATAAGTGGGGGAGGGGGAGAGGGTAATCAGGGGGAGGGGAGACAGATGGGAGATCAGGTTGGAGGGGGGTGAGGGTGGGAGATCAGGGGAAATGAGGGGGAGAAATAAGGGAGGGAGAGGGAGAAATGGGTGGATGATGGGGGGTGGAGGAGGAGAGAAAGGGGAAGGAGAGGAGGGATCAGGGGAAAGTGTGATGGGATGGGAGAGTCGGGGGTGGGATGGGAGGGAGGAAAGGAGAAGGTTAGGGGGGGAATGTGGAGGGATCATGGAAGTGCGAGGTAAATGTGGTGGGGGGGGGGAGACGTCGAGGAGTG
The DNA here is from genome assembly GCF_028641065.1 of Leucoraja erinaceus. Lineage (NCBI taxonomy): Eukaryota > Metazoa > Chordata > Chondrichthyes > Rajiformes > Rajidae > Leucoraja > Leucoraja erinaceus. The sequence continues at coordinate 655,584 of NW_026576454.1, read as the reverse complement.
ATGGAGTGGGAGATATATATGGGGAAAGAGAGGAGGAATGGAATGTGAGAACAGATCAGGAGGGGGTTGCGGATGGGAGAGATCGTGGAAAGAGGATGGAATGGAAGGGATGGGAGAGGGGACAGATCAGGGGATGGGATGGAAGGGGATGGGAGAGAACAGATCAGGGGAGTGGGAGAGATCGTGGGAAGGAGAGATGGAAGGGAATGGGGGACAGATCAGGGGAAGGAGAGGGGGAGAGTACTTGAAGCGGCACCTCGTCCCTCCCTGGAGCCAGAACCCACCTCCTTCTCCTTGTGCTGGGGCAGTAAGTCCTGCACGGCATCGGCGAAGAGGTTGACGTAACGGCAAGTGTTGTCACAGATGGAGTCGACCAGCTCGGGGTCCTCCTCCGCGATATCGTCCAGGTCGATGTAGAGAGCCACCTGCTCGCGGTGGGCAACTTGCACCTGCAAACCAAAGGTCGAGCGGTGAGGGAAGGAGTGAAGGGATGTCTTACAACAAGGGTTCCTGAGGTACATTTACTCCACAGGAGGTAAATTTCACCTAGACAGGGAGTAAATTTGTTGATTCTGGATTTGTACATATTATTTCACATTGACTGACTGTGTTTGGTTCTGGTATTCATCATTAGTTGTTCATAAATAAGTGAAATAACACTGCTGCCGGGGGTAAACGGGACGAAAAAGGTTGGGAACCCGTCTTACAAGTTTGCAAGTCACAGGAACAGAAACAGGCCATTCGGCCCATCGAGGCCACTGCCATTCAATCACCGCTGATCTATCGCTCTAGACCGTCGTTTGGTGAACTTCATAATTTCATGTTCTAGGGGCAGAATTAGGCCATTCGACCCATCTCCATCATTCAATTGTGGCCGATCTATCTCTCTCGCTTCTAATCTCATTTTCCTGCTTTCTCCACCTAACCCGACACCCATACTAATCAAGAATCCAACTATCTCCGCCTTTTAAAATATCCATTGACTTGGCTTCCACCGCCTTCTATGGCAATTAAGTCCAGATTCATCGCCCTCTATACCTCCTCAGCTCCTTCCTAAAGGTATGTCCTTTAATTCCGAGGCTGTGACATCTGGTCCTAGACTCTCCCACTCGTGGAAACATCCACTAGTCATAGACACAAAATGTTGGAGTAACTCAGCAAGTCCGGCATCAGTTCTTTCATTCATTCCTTCTGTACCTTTCCACATCTCTAGTTTCCCTCTCCCGATTCTCAAGGGCCTGCCGTCCACTTGCATGCGATTACGTGCGTTTGTACGTCTTTGGAACGTGGGAGGAAACCAGGGAATCCCGAGAAAACCCATGCGATCACCGGGGATAACAGATAAACTCCGTGCAGACAGCACCTGTAGTCAGGATCAAACCCGGATCTCTGGTGCTGTGAGGCAGTGGCTCTACCTGCTGCACCTCTGTGCCACCAATTCATACGGGTGGAGTAAACGCTTCTGAAGACTGAGATCCCAGACGCCCAGACCTAGTAATTAAGGCTGACTCATTTGAGTATACAAATACCCCAGTTACTGAGACAGACAACTATCCCCATGACAAAACACACTGACACGAAGTGACAGTAATACTGACACAAATTCAGTGGGTCAGGCAGCCCTGGAGTACATGGATAGGTGACGTTTTGGACCGGAATCTTTCTTCAGACTGAATGATCCTGACCTGAAACCGCTCTTTATTTTACTGCTTTCGAGATAGTGTTGACACAGGCCCTTCGGCCCACCGGGTCCGTACTGACCAGCGATCACCCCATACACTAGCACTCTCCTAGACTACGGACAATTTACAAAAGCAAAATTAACTGCCAAATCTGTACATCTTTGGAGTGTGGAAAGAAGACCGGAAGAAACCCACGTGGTCACAGGAATAACATATAAACCCCATGCAGACAGCGACCGTCGTCAGGGTCAAACCGTAGTCTCTGGCGCTTTAGGTCAGCAACTTGACCACAGCGCCATGGTACATGTGTATAGGAAGGAACTGCAGATGCTGGTTTAAACCGAAGATGGAGTAACTCAACAGGCCAAGCAGCATCTCTGGAGAGAAGGAATAAATGGGTGACGTTTTGGGTCGAGTCTGAAGAAGGGTCTCCACCTGAAACGTCACCCATTCCTTCTCCCCATAGATGCTGCCTATCCCGCTGAGTTACTCCAGGTTTTTGTGTCTATTCACGGTACATGTAGTTTAGAGATACAGGCCCTTCGGCACACCAAGTCCACACCGACCAGCAATCCCCGCACATTTTCACCTTCCTACACACACTCGGGACAATTTACAATTATACCAAACCAATTAGCCTACAAGCATGTACGTCTTTGGAGTGTGGGAGGAAACCACAGATCCCGGAGAAAACCCACGCAGGTTATTGGGAGAACATACAAACTCCATAGAGACAGCGCCCATAGTCAGGATCGAACCCAGGTCTCTGGCGCTGTGAGGCAGCAACTATCGCTGTGCCACCCTGTGACAATAAAGTTCCATTGAACCCCCTAATAATTGCGAACATGGAGCACATTGAGGATAGGTTAGAAATGCTGCGAAACACAAGGGTTCTTACCAATTGGTCGACATATTTGAATTGCTTCTTCCCAAATTCATTATCGGTGTAGAACTCCTGCAGGAACTTGATGCATTTCTCTGTAAGAAACATGTAATTAATTTGTCTCCCATCTCAAACATAGAATAACCATCCTTTAAGACTAGAGATACAGCGTGGAAACAGGCCCTTCGGCGGACCAGCAATCACCCCGTACACAGGCACTATCCTACACATTAGGGACATTCTTCAGAAGCCAATCGATCTATAAATCCGTACAGCTCTGGAGTGTAGGAGGAAATCGGTAGAAATCCCACGAGGTCACAGGGAGAACGTACAAATTCCATACAGATAGCACCCATAGTCAGGATCGAACCCAGGTGTCTGGCGCTGAAAGGGAGCAACTCTAACACAGTCCCATCCATAAAAAGACATTTACTTTCAAATAAAAGATGCTGGCAATGAATCATGTGGCCCAGCTCAACAGGCAGAGAAATATGATCGGTAACTAGTTCTAACAAAACACCTTAAAACAAAGGGCAGCACAGTGGCACAGCTGGTAAAGCAGCTGCCTAATAGCGCCAAAGACCCACGGTGGATCCTGAAAGGCCGACAGAGTGGATGTGGAGAGGCTATTTCCAGTAGTGGGAGTCGAGGACCAGGGTGAACAGCCTTAGAATGAAAAGACATACCTTTAGAAAGATGAAGTGGGATCTCTTTAGCCACAGTAGTGAATCTGTGGAATTAATTGCCACAGACGGCTGTAAAGGCCAAGCCATTGGGTATTTTAAAAGCAGAGATAATGTTTCTGATGGCTAGATAGCACGCAACATAAAAGCTTTTCACTGAAGAAAAGGAATAGGTGACTTTTCGGGTTGAGACCCTTCTTTAGATTGAAAGTCAGGGGAAAGGGAAACGAGAGATATAGACAATGATATAGAGATGTAGAACAAATGAATGAAAGATGTTCAAGGAAGCAGCCCATTGTTTTGTTGTGGGCTAGGTGACAACAACTTATACAGACAACAAAACTCACCAGGACAATGAAACTAGTACAGCGACTAGGCTGGGGGAAGAGTATAGAAGTTGGGAGGTCATATTGAAGTTAAAAGAGACATTGGTGAGGCCACATTCAGACTATTGTGTTCAGTTCTGGGCACCATGTTATTGGAAAGATGTTGTTAATTTAGAAAGGGTGCAGAGATTTACAAGAATACTGCCAGGACTAGAGGGCTGAGCTGAAGGGAGAGGTTGAGTAGGCTGGGACTCTATTCCTTGGAGCGCAGGAGTGATGTTATAGAGGTGTACAAAAACATGAGAGGAATAGATCGGGTAGATGAACGGAGTCTCTTGCCCAGAGTAGGGTAATAGAGGACCAGAGGACATAGGTTTAAGGGGGATTTCATAGAGATGTGAAAAATATAGTGTGTATGGAACAAGCTGCTGGAGGAGGTAATTGAGTCTGGTATTATCACTAAGAAGCAAATGGACAGGAACATATATGACAGGTACAGACAGACATGGGCCAAATGCAGGCAGGTAGGACTAGTATAGATGGGACATATTGGTCGATGTTGGCAATTTGGACCGATGGTTCTGTTTCCATGCTGCATCACTCTATGGCATTGTCTCTCAGACAAAAGCATCATATCCTTCTCACAACAACGCTCACAAGCACAACTTTCTCTCACACTGCTGGTCCAAATACAGATGAGAACAAAAATCTAATCTCCTCCCACACACAACCCAACTGTTCCTCACCCCCCCCCAAAAAAAAATATCACCCCCTATCTGAAAAAACAGCACGTTTGCCCACTCCCACACCCAGCACACATCCTCTAGCCCTCTCGCCACTACTAACCCAGCACCCTCTTCCAAACCAACACCCATTTCCCCACGACAATAGTGCCGACCTCCCCACAACCAGACTGCACTCCCCTACAACACACTGGCAACCAACTAACATCATAAACAGCCGCCTCCCCAACATCCCTGCCCCCCCTCCAACCATCCTCCTGCCCCCTCAATCCCCTTTACCATCCCATCCCTCCTGCCCCCCCCCCCCAACCATTCTCCCCATCCCTCCTGCCCCCTCAATCCCCTTTACCTTCCCATCCAAGTCAAGTCAAGTCAAGTTTATTTGTCACATGCACATACGAGATGTGCAGTGAAATGAAAGTGGCAATGCTCGCGGACTTTTGTGCAAAAGACAAACAACAGAACAACCAAACAAATTATAAACACAATCATAACACACATATTCTTTTACATAATAAATAATAGAAGGAAAAACGTTCAGTAGAGTTAGTCCCTGGTGAGATAGGCAGTTAGGCATCCCTCCTGCCCCCTCAATCCCTTTACCTTCGCATCCCTCCTGACCCCAAAACCCACCTTACCTGCCCCTTAACTCCCACCCCCGTCCCCATCTCTCCCACTGCTCTCCTCCCCCATCCCTCCTGCCCCCCGAAACATTACCATCTCATTACTTCCCCTCCTGGATCCATTCTCCTTATTCCCCTCCCCCCCCCCCCCCCCCCATCACGTTTACCCTCTACCCCCCAATGCTACCCCCCGCATCTCCCCACCCACACCCTGTCCCCCCCATGGTCTTGTCTTGTCACCCCCCCCTCCTCCCTCACGACCCCCTCACGACCCCCCCCGACCCCAGTCCTCACCCTTCTCGCTCTGGTAATCTCTGGGCGCCATGGCTGATGCTGTTGGCCGCTCCTGACGCCGGGACCTTCTACCCCCGGCCCGGCCCGGACTGGACGCTCCCTCTCCTGGACCTTCTCCGGTCGGGCGCTCCCTCACCTTCTCACGGTCGGGCGCTCCCTCACTCTCTCCTCGGGCGCTCCCTCACTCTCCTCGCGCTCCCTCACTCAAACTCAAACTGAAACTCACGCTCGCGCTCCCTCTCTCTCCACCCGCGCGGCGCGGAGACTGAAAGTGGCGCGAAGCGGCGCCCACGTGAGCGAGCGCGGACTGTGCCACAGCGCCGGGTTGTGGGGGGGGGGTTCTCTCTCCCCCCGACTCTCCCCCAGCACCAGTGGGTGCAGCCGCACCGCCAGACGGGACAATAGACACAATCTGCCGGTCTCGTGGGGCTGGCCGGGGGGGGGGGCGCTACCCGGGGAGAGACACCAACCGCCATCTGCCCCCCCCCCCCCCCCGCTCCCCGCCCGGTGGCGCCAAACCGCCCCCGCTTCCCATTGGCTGCGACCCCTCACCCACCGCGTCACCGCCCAATGGGAGGGGAGGGCGCGACGGGCCGAGTGGCCACGGGGCGGGGGATAGCAGGGAGCATTTAAGAGACTTTTAGACACAGTAACATGGAGTCAGGAGTGTTTTGTTGTCATAGGTCCCAGATGGAACAATGACATTCTTACTCACCGCAATAGAATTTGTAATCATAGCACTTTGTAAACATTATAATAAAGAAGAAAATAAAGTTCAATGTGTATGTATACACAAGATTCAAGATTCAAGATAGATTTAATTGTCACATGTGCCAGATGGCACAGTGAAATGAATTCCCATACAGCCATACAATAAAAAATAAACAGGATTCAACACACTATAGAATTTAACATAAAACATCCCCACACAGCAGAATCAAGTTTCCCACTATGTGGGAAGGCCCCAAAGTCAGTCTCTTCCTCCACTGTTCCTTGTGGTCAGGGCCTCCCCAAGCCCTCCGCAGTTGCAGCTACGGGCGGCCTGATGTCCACACATATAAATATAAAGTGTCACAAAAGCGTCTGCAGTTCCTTCCTATATACACACATACACATATATATATATGCACAAGAAGGGACAAAACCGGCTGTACATTTTGAGAAGGCTCCGCTCCTTCAATCAGTGGTACCAATGTTCTACCAATCAGTGGTAGCCAGTGCCATCTTCTTCGCTGCCATATGCTGGGGCAGCAGGACGAAGGCTGCGGATGCCAATAGGATCAACAAGCTCATCAGGAAGGCTGGCTCCGTCCTGAGGGCAGAGTTGGATTCATGGGAGGTTGGTCTTGGCCTTCTCAAACTGCGGAGCATCCTGAATAATACTGCTCAACCCCTCCATGACACACTGGCCAACCTGAGGTGCAACTTCAGCAACAGACTGGTTCCACCAAGAATGCCACAGGAGATCCTTGATCCATGACACAATTAAACTATACAACTCCTCCCTGTGGTGTAGACTGACTCCCTCCCCCCTCCCCCCTCCCCAATCTTTGCAACCCCCAATCCTTTCCACTGGTCATTTTAATTTCATGTTTCATCTATCTTGTGTTTTACGACTGTTGGCAGATCAATTTCTCTCCTGGGATAAATAAAGTTCTATCGTATGGTATTATAATCCTTCTGCATCTAGCTCGCGGGGTATTGATTTCTGCGTTCTAACATATCAGGACCCTGTTTCCCATATTCTCTTGACTTACCCTAATCCTTTCCACACATTGGGGCCCAGTTCCACATTTCCTTCCACTTGGCCAACTACCCTGGTCATCTGTGTAGGAAAGAACAGCAGTCTGAGGAAGGGCCCTGACCCGGAACGTCACCCATTCCTTCTCTCCAGAGATGTTGCCTGTCCCGCTGAGTTACTCCAGCATTTTGTATCTACCCTGGTCGTCTGTGTAGGAAGGAACTGCAGATGCTGGTTTACACCGAAGATAGACACAAAATGCTGGAGTAACTCAGTGGGACAGGCAGCATCTCTGGAGAGAGGTAATAGGTGACATTTCGGGTCGAGATCCTTCTTCACACTGAGAGTCAGGAGAAAGGGAAACAAGAGATATAGACGGTAATGTAGAGAGATATAGAACAAATGAATGAAAGATATGCAAAAAGTAACGATGATCAAGGAAAGGTGGAGCCCACAATGTTGACATAAGACTGTCTGAAGAAGGGTCTCAGCCTGAAACGTCCCAATTCCATCTCTCCAAAGATGCTGCCTGTCCTGCTGAGTTACTCCAGTCCACACTGGTCATCTCCTCTCTTCCCCTCCCCTGTTTTCCCATTTAACTTTGGAACGCATGTATGCATTAACCAGCATGAACTGAGTTGGAGGTGTGCATTAACCCATTCATAATCAGCACTACTACCCCTTTGTTAACCAACATTAATCATGTGTTAACCAGCATTACCCCTGGGTTGGTGTTAATCAGGATTAACCCGTTAACCAGCACCAACTTTGCTAACTAGCATCACCACTGGGTTGTTGTGTTAACCAGCATTAACCCTCTGTTAATCAGCATTAACCCATTCTTAGCCTGCATTACCCGTGGGTTGGTGTGAGTTAACCAGCATCAACCCTCTGCATTACCCCATGGTTGGTTTCTGTCTACTAGCATTAACCTCCGTTAACCAACATCGCCCGTGGGTTGGTGTGTCAACCCTCTATTAACCTGCATTACTCCCCTGTTAACCTGAACTAATCCCCTGTTAACCTGCATTTTAGATTTGATTAGATTAGATTAGTTTCAACTTTATTGTCATTGCACAAATACGAGTACAGGTACAACGAAATGCAGTTTAGCATCTAATCAGAGTGCAAAGTAGTAAAAATACTGGTTAAAACAATATGTACAATGTGGATGAATTGAACTAGTACATAGGCAAATAAATATATACAGATAAAAGGGTATAAAAGATAGCTAGCGTCGGGCCTGTGAGTTCAGCAGGGTAATGGTATTTTGGAAGAAGCTGTTCCTCAGCCTGCTTGTGCGAGACCTAAGGCCCCTGTACCACCTTCCCTGATGGGAGGAGAGCAAATAGTCCATGGTTAGGGTGTGAGGGGTCCTTAATGATTTTCCCCGGCCCGTCTCAGACACCGTGTGCGGTGGAGGGCATCCATGGCAGGGAGCGGGGCATCGATGATGTGATGAGCGGTTTTCACCGCCTGTTGCAGTGCCTTCCTATTACCCTCTGCTAACCTGCATTAACTCTCCGCTAACCTGTATTAACCCTTGTTATGGGGGGGGGTGGATGGGGTTGCGGGGAGAATGGTGGGCGGTGGGGTAATGGGGGGGGATGGGGGTAACTGGGGGTGGGTAATGGGTCGGTCATGGGGGGGGGGGCCGGGTTAATGGGGGGGGGGGGTAATGGGGGGGGGGATGGAATCTGGTCATGGGGGGCAGGGATGCGGGGGTAATGGGGGGGGGGGCTGGGGTAATGGGGGGGGCTGGGGTAATGGGGGGCTGGGGTAATGGGGGGGGCGGGGTAATGGGGGGGGCTGGGGTAATGGGGGGGGGGGCTGGGGTAATGGGGGGGGGATGGGGGTAAGGGGGGGGGCTGGGGTAATGGGGGGGGGGCTGGGGTGAATGGGGGGGGTTGGGAGTATGGGGGGCTGGGGTAAGGGGGGGCTGGGGTAATGGGGGGGCGAGGGTGGGTAATGGGGGGGGGGGGCTGGGTGTAATGGGCTGGGCGTGGGGTAATGGGGGGGGGGGGCGGCGGGGGTAATGGGGGGGCTGGGGGGGGTAATGGGGGGGGCTGTGGGGGTAATGGGGGGCGGGATGTGTGGGTAATGGGGGGGGGCTGGGGTACTGGGGGGGGGCTGGGGTAATGGCGGGGCTGGGGGAATGGGGGGGGGCTGGGTGTAATGGGGGGCTGGGGCTGTAATGGGGGGGGCTGGGGGTATGGGGGGGGGTGGGGTATGGGGGGTGGGGTAATGGGGGGGCTGGGGTAATGGGGGGGCGGCTGGGGTAAATGGGGGGGATGTGGTAATGGGGGGGTCTGGGGTAATGGGGGGGTGGGGTAATGGGGGGGGTTGGTAATGGGGGGGGGGTGGGGGTTAATGGGGGGGTTGTGGGGTAATGGGGGGGGGTGGGGTATGGGGGGGGGGCTGGGTAATGGGGTATGGTGGGGCTGGGGTAATGGGGGGGTGGCTGGTAATGGGGGGGGGGGCTGGGGGTAATGGGGGGGAGGCTGGGTAATGTAATGGGGGGGGGGTCCTGGGGTAAGGGGGGGGGGGTGTGGGTAAGGGGGGGGGCGGCTGGGTAATGAGGGGGCTGTGGGGGTAATGTGGGGGCGGCTGTGGGTAATGCGGGGGATGGGGTAATGGGGTGGGGCAACTGGGGTAATGGGGAGGGGCTGGGGTAATGGGGGGGGCTGGGGTAATGGGGGGGCTGGGGAGTAATGGGGGGGTGGGGGGTATAATGGGGGGGTGGGGTAATGGGGGGGGTGGGGTAAGGTATGGGCGGGGGTGGGGGTATGGGGGCGGGGTGGGGTAATGGGGGGGGTGCCTGGGGTAATGGGGGGGGGGCTGGGGAGTTGGGGGGGGGGGGCTGGGGTTGGATGGGTGGGCTGGGGTAATGGGGGGGGCTGGATGAATGGGGGCGGGTGGGGTAATGGGGGGGGGTGGGTCACATGGGGGGGGGTGGGGTATGGGGGGGGTGGGGTTAATGGGGGGGGGTGGGGTAATGGGGGGGGATGGGAGTGACGGGAGGGGTTGGGGTAATGGGTTTTGTTTGTAATGGGGGGGGCTGGTGGTAAGGGGGGTTGGGGTAATGGGGGAGGGCTGGGGTAATGGGGGGGGGTGGTGTAATGGGGGGGGGGCTGGGGTAATGGGGGGGTGGGGGTAAGTTTGGGGGTGGGTTTGGTAATGGGGGTGGGGATGGGGTAATGGGGGGGGTGGGGTAATTGGGGGGGGCTGGGGTTAATGGGGGGGTGGTGGTAGTGGGGGGTTTGGGTTAATGGGGGGGGGATGGGGTTTGTAATGAATGGGGGGAGATGGGGTAATGGGGGGGGGTGGGGTACATGGGGGGGATGGGGTGTATGGGGGGGGTGGGTATGGTAATGGGGGCGGGGGTGGGAGTAATGGGGGTGGGGGTAATGAGGGTAATGGGGGGGCTGGGGTATGGGGCGGGTGGGAATGGGTATGTGGGTGGTTTGTGGGTAATGGTATGGGGGGGGGTGGGGTAATGGGTAAATGTGGAAGTGGTAATGGGGGGGGGTGGGGTAATGGGGGGCAGGTATGGTGGTGTAATGGGGGGGGGCGGGGTACGATAGTGGGGCGGGGGGTGGGGTAATGGGTGGGGGGGCCTGGGGGTAATGGGGGGGGGGTGGGGTAATGGGGGGGGGGTGTGGGTAATGGGGGGGGCTGGCGTATGTGGGGGGTGGGGTAATGGGGGGGGGCTGGGGTAATGGGGGGCTGGGGTAATGGGGGGGGGTTGTTGCGGTGTAAGGGGGGGGGGTGGGGTGTTGGTAAGGGGGAAAATGGGGTAACGGGTTTGGGGGGGGGGCTGGAACGTATTGGGGGGGGGCTGGGCGGAATGGGGGGGGTACTGGGTGAATGTAATGGGGGGGGGGGCTGGTGGTAATGGGGGGGGGTGTTGGGGTAATGGGGGGGCTGGGGTAATGGGGGGGGGGGGCTGGGGTAATGGGGGGGGGCTGGGTAATGGGGGCGGGCTGGGGTAATGGGGGGGGGGCGGGGTAATGGGGGGGGTGGGGTAATGGGGGGCTGGGGTATTGTGGGGGGGGGCTGGGGGAATGGGGGGGGCATGGGGTAATGGGGGGGGTGTAACTGGGGTAATGGGGGGATGGGGGAATGGGGGGGGGCTGGGGTAATGGGGTGGGGTTGGTATTGGTGTAATGGGGGGGGGGGGTGGGGGTGAAAGGGGGGGGGGCTCTGGTGTAATGGGGGGCTGGCGGTAATGGGGGGGGGGCTGGGGTAATGGGGGGGGCTGGAGGACATGGGAGGGGGGCTGGGTTATATGGGGGGCCGGCTGGGGTAAAACGGGGGCTGGGGTGTAATGGGGGGGGTGGAATGTGCTGGGGTAATGTGGGGGGGCTGGGGTAATGGGGGGGCTGGGGGTAATGGGCGGGGGGGGTGGGGTAATGGGGGGCGGCGGTAATGGGGGGGGGGCTGGGGTAGTTGTAATGGGGGGGGCCTGGGGTGTGTGATGGGGGGGGTGGGGTAATGGGGGGGGGCTGGGGTAACGTGGGGGGGGGGGGGGTTAATGGGGGGGGGCGGGGGTAATGGGGGGGGGGGGCTGGGGGTAATGGGGGGGATGGGGTGTTTAATGGGGGGGAATGGGGGTAGGGGGTAGGCTGGGTAATGGGGGGCTGGGGTAATGGAGGGGGGGGGCTGCGGGTAATGGGGGGGCTGGGGTAAATGGGGGGGGGGCTGGGTAAAGGGGGGGGGGGTGGGGTATGTGGGGGGGTGGGGATGTTGGGGGGGGGGGGTGGGGTAATGTGGGGGGCTGGGGTAATGGGGGGGATGGGGAATGGGGCGGGGGCTGGGGTAGGCGAGGGGGTGGGGTAATGGGGGGGGGGTGGGGTATGGGGGGGTTGTTGTAATGGGGGGGGGGGTGGGGTAGTGGGGGGGGTGGGGTAATGGGGGGGGGGTGGTGTAATGGGGGGGGGCTGGGGTAACTGGGGGGGGATGGGGTAATGGGGGGGGGCGTGGGTAATGGGGGGGGGGGCGGGATAATGGGGGGGGTGGGGTAATGGGGGGGGGGTGTTGTAAAGTGGGGGGGGGGGGGGCTGTGGGTAATGGGGGGGGGGTTGTTTGTTATGGGGGGGGGGCTGGGTGTATTATGTGGCTGGGTGGGTAATGGGGGGGGGGGTGGGGTTAATGGGGGGGGTGGGTAATGGAGGGGGGGGAAACGGGTAATGGTGGGGGGCTGGGGTAATGGGGGGGAGGCCTGTTGGTAATGGGGGGGTGGTGATGGGTAATGGGGGGGGGGGGCTGTGTAAATGGGGGGCGGCTGGGGGTATGGGGTGGCGGGGGCTGGGGGAAAGGGGGGGGTTTGGGATAATGGGGGGGGGGCTGGGGGAAAGGGGGGGGTTGGGTTGTTGTAATGGGGGGGGTATGGGGTTAATGGGGGGGTATGTGGGTTTGTATGGGGGGTGGCTGGGGTAAGGGAGGGGCGGGTGGGGTAATGGGGGGGGGATGGTGTTGTTAATGGGGGGGGGTAAATGGGGTAATGGGGGGGCGTTGGGGTAAATGGGGGGGGGGTGTGGGGAATGGGGGGGCTCGTGTAAAGGGTAGGGGGGCTGGGGTAATGGGGTGGGGATGGGTGTTAAATGGGGGGGGGGCGTCATGGGTGTAATGGGGGGGTGCTGGAATAATGGGGGGGGGCTGGGGTATTATGGGGGGGGGGGCAAACGTATGGGGGTTGTCTGGTGGAGAATGGGGGGCGCTGCGGGTGGTTCTGGGTAAGGCGGTTGGGGTGTTGTTGGGTTGGAAAATGGGGGTGTATGGGAATGGGGGGGGGATGGCGGTAATGGGGTTGGGGGTGTGGGGTAAGGGGGGGGGTTTGGGATATGTAGGGTAATGGGTGTATCATGGAGGGGGGCTGGGTAATGGTGGGGGGCCCCCTCCACCCCAACCCCCCAATGTCCACCTCCCTGGATGTGGTTCCTCTGGCCCCAAAGGGGGTGTAATGTTGCCTCCTAAGCGCTGGAGTCCGCCCCTTGGTAATGTATGTGTCTGCCACCTGGGGTCCCCCCCTTATGTGCCTTGGTGTAATTTGCTAACTTTTTTGGGGTTGTTTGTGACCAGTAAATGTACCCCTCAAAAGTCACGTAATGGGAGGGGGGTATGGGTTATGGGGGGGGATGGGGTTAGTGGATGGTGTGGGGGGGTGGGGTAATGGGGGGGGGGCTGGGGTAATGGGGGGGGGAAGTGGTAATGGGTAATGGGGGGGGGCTGGGGCTGGGGTAATGGGGGGGGCTGGGGTAATGGGTTCGGGGGGGTGGGGTAATGGGGGGGGGCTGTGGGGTAATGGGGGGGGCTGGGTGTAATGGGGGGGGGGGTAATGGGGGGGCTGGGGTAATTGGGAGGGGGCTGGGGTAATGGGGGGTGGGCTGGCTGGGGATAATGGGGGGGGGGAACTGGGGTTACTGGGGGGGTGGGGTATGGGGGGCTAAAATGGGGGGGGGAATGGTGGTAATGGGGGGGGGGCTGGTATAATGGGGGGGGGGGCTGGGTAATGGGGGGGGGTGGGGCTGGGGTAATGGGGGGGGGCTGGGTAATGGGGGGGTGCTGGGGTTAATGGGGGGGGGGCTGGGGTAATGGGGGGGGGCTGGGGTAATGGGGGGGCGCCAGGCGTCGGGGCGGGCATGTGGGTTGACCAGGGGAGCGCGCTGGGGATGGGGATCGGGGGCGCGCCTGCGGAGCGAGCTAGCGGGCGAGCGCGCTGGGGATCGGGGGGGCGCGCACGGGAGCGACGCAGGGAGCGCGATGAGGTCTCGCTGGGTTCAGGTCGGGGAGCGCGTGTGGAGTGAATGCGCGGGTGCTCGGGGACGAGGCGGGGGACGGTTGCCGCGCCATGATGATGTCGCAGGGTTTATCTGTCGTCCCGCGGCGACAACACCTAATCTACAAGGACGGTATCCCCCCCCCCCCCGACAAAGGGCCCGCACCCGGCAAAACAGGCCCCAAAGCCGGGGCTCAGGCCCAGGCCCCGACACTCACTCACTGGGGCGGTGACGGGCAACGGAGAGAGGGATGGGAGAGTGAAAGGTGGGACAGGACGGCAGCAGCAAAGGGGGAGTGGAGGACGGTGGAGATGAGAGGGAGATGTGGGGAGGAAAGGTGGGGGCGTGACTGCAGTAGAGGAGGGGAGGTGGAGAGCAGTGGAATGGGTGGGTAGGTGTGTAAAGCTGTGGGTGTGGGTAATGCTGGGTTGTAACTGTGTGTGTTGTGTGTGTAACGCTGGGGTGTGTGTGTGGGTGGAACTGGGTGTGTAATGCTGGGTGGTTTTGTGTGTAACGCTGGTGTGTTTGTGTAACGCTGGGTGGGTTGTGTTTGTAACGCGGTGTTGTGTTTGTGTAACGCTGGGTGTGTTTGTGTGTAACGCTGGGTGTGTGTGTAACTGGGTGTGTAATGCTGGGTGTGTGTAACGCTGGGTGTGTTTGTGTAACGCTGGGTGTGTGTGTGTTGGGTGTGTGTAACGCTGGGTGGGTGTGTTGTGTGTAACGCTGGTGTGTTTGTGTAACTGGTTGAGTAACGTGGGTTTGTGTGTGTTTGGGTGTGTGTGTGTTGTAACGCTGGGTGTGTGTGTAAACGGGTGTGTAATGCGGGGTTGTTTAGCACGAGCAGGTGTACATAATGCTGTGTGTGTATATGTACAATGCTGGGTGTGTGTGCGCGCATGTGTACATAACGCTGGGTGTGTGTGCACGAGCATGTGTACATAATGCTGTGTGTGTGTGGTGTCGGGGGCGGTGGTTCCCCTTCACCAGTTTTCCGTTGGTTTTCCGGGTGACATTCCTTGACTCCGAGGCCCTCAGTCCGCGGAGAGGAGCAGAAGGATGCGGTGGATATCTTCTACCAGAAGGTGACCGGGTTACCTACAGGCCAGGCTCCTGTGGTCATGGTGAGTAGATGGTGATGTTTCCACCAGTGGGAGAGTCTTGAACCAGAGGACACAGCCTCAGAATAAAAGGACACACCTTTGGAAAGGAGACGAGGGGGAATTTCTTAAGTCAGAGTGCGGTGGATCTGTGGCATTCATTGCCAAGTCAAGGGCGGCACGGTGGTGCAGCGGTAGAGTTGTTGCCTCACGGCACCAGAGACCCGGGTTCAATCCTGACTACGGGTGCTGTCTGTACAGAGTTTGTACGTTCTCCCCATGACTTGCGTGGGTTTTCTCCGGGTGCTCCGGTTTCCTCCCGCACTCCAAACACGACTAGGTTTGCAGGTTTCCGACACTTCCCTACAATTCCTTGACCTCACTATCTCCATCGCAGGTGATAGACTTCTGACCGACATCCACTATAAACCCACTGACTCCCATGTCTATCTGGACTACACTTCTTCCCACCCTGCTTCCTGTAAGGACTCCATCCCCTACTCCCAATTCCTCCGTCTACGCCGCATCTGCTCCCAGGATGAGGCGTTCCACACCAGGGCATCTGAAATGTCCTAATTCTTCAGAGAACGGGGGTTCTCCCTCCACCATAGATGAGGCTCGCACCAGGGTCTCTTCCATACCCCGCAACACTGCTCTCTCTCCCCATCCTCCCACTAGCAACAAGGGCAGAGTCCCCCTAGTCCTCACCTTTCACCCCACCAGCCGTCACATACAACAAGTAATCCTCCGTCAATTTCGCCACCTCCAACGTGACCCTATCACTCGCCACATCTTCCCATCTCCCCCATGTCTGCCTTCCGCAAAGACCGCTCCCTCCGTAACTCCCTTGTCAATACTTCCTTTCCTTCCCGTACCACCCCCTCCCCGGGCACTTTCCGTTGCAACTGCAAGAGATGCAACAGTTGTCCCTTTACCTCACCCCTCGACTCCATTCAAGGACCCAAGCAGTCGTTCCAGGTGTGACAGAGGTTCACGTGCATCTCCTCCAACCTCATCTATTGCATCCGCTGCTCTAGATGTCAGCTGACCTACATCGGTGAGACCGGAGGCTTGGCGATCGTTATGCCGAACACCTCAGCTCAGTCCGCAATAACCAACCTGACCTCCCGGTGGCTCAGCACTTCAACTCCCCCTCCAATTCCCCATCCGACCTCTCTGTCCTGGGTCTCCACCATGGCCAGAGCGAGCAACACTGGAAATTGGAGGAACAGCACTTCATATTCCGCTTGGGGAGTCTGCATCCTGCATCCCACACCGCATCAGTCTGAAGAAGGGTTTTGGCCCGAAACGTTGCCTATTTCCTTCGCTCCATAGATGCTGTTGCACCCACTGAGTTTCTCCAGCATTTTTGTGTACCTGCAAGTTAATTGGCGTCGGTAAAATTGTAAATTATCCCTAGTGACGGGGATCGCTGGCCGGCACGGACTCGGTGGGCTGAAGGGAATGTTTGCGAAGGGAATGTTTGCACTCGCTGTATCTGTACACTAATCGTGCTCTCCCTGTGGGCAGCATCACCAGGGCCTACATTACGTCCACCTGCGACAGAACACCCTCTACTTGGTGGTGACCACCCGTGACAACCCCTCACCATTCACACTCATCCACTTCCTCAGCAGGTAAACCACGCAATGTTGACCCCTGATGTCTCCCACCAGTCTCGGCCCCTGACCTCTCCCACCGGTCTCGGCCCTGACCTCCCCACCAGTCTCGACCCCTGACCTCCCCACCGGTCACGACCCCTGACCTCCCCCACCGGTCTCGACCCCTGACCTCCCCACCGGTCTCGACCCCTGACCTCCCCCACCGGTCTCGACCCCTGACCTCTCCCCACCGGGCTCGACCCCTGACCTCTCCCCACCGAGGGCTCGACCCCTGACCTCTCCCCACCGGGCTCGACCCCTGACCTCCCACTGATCTCTACTCCAACCACCCTCAACGCCCGCTCCCCTGATCCCACCCTTGAACCCCGGTTTCAGGCACTCGGCCCCAGTCACAACCTCCGACCCCCTCTTGATCCTGCCCCCCAGTCCCACTGTATGCTGGGGGGGGGGGGGGGAAGGACGGGGCAGCGTGCTATTAAGCGGCCTTGTGTTTGCAGGTTGGCCGGCCTGATCAAGGACCACTGCGGCAGTCTGAGTGAGAAGACCCTGCGGATGAACTTTGCCCTGGTGTACGAGCTGCTAGACGAGATGTTGGTGAGAGAGCGTGCGCTGGGAACAGAGTGGGATTGATACAGGGCTGGGATTAGTGGGATTGGTACAGGGCTGTGGGAAGAGAGCGGGGCAGTGGGATTGGGAGTCATAGACATAGAGTGATACAGCATGGAAACAGACCTTTAGCCACACCGCCCAACATGTCCCACGTTTGGCCATATCCCTCCAAACCTGTCCAATCTATGTATGGATCTAACTGTTAAACGTTGCGATAGTAACTGCCTCCTCTGACCTCTAGCTCCATACACCCACCATCCCTTGTGTGGAGAAAGTTACCGCACATTGCTATTAAATCTTTACTCCTTCACCTTAAACCTATGTCCTCTGGTCCTCAGTTCACCTACTCTGGGCAAGAAACTCTGCTTTTACCCTCTCATGATTTATTCCTCTCATGATTTTAACAAGAGATATAGATGTTGATGTAGAGAGATATAGAACAAAAGAATGAGAGACATGCAAAAAAGGAACGATGATTTGAACCCCTCCAATCTGGCTTTCGCCCCCTCCATAGCCCAGAAACTGCTCTCCTCAAATTCCTCAACGATCTCCTCACCTCTGCTGACACTGGTTCCCTCAACATCCTCATCCTCCTCGACCTGAGCGCAGCCTTCGATACAGTGAACCATAACATCCTGCTCACCAGACTCAAAGACCTCGGCATTGAAGGTTCTGCACTCAGCTGGCTCCGTTCCTACCTTTCCAACAGATCCCACTTCATCTCTCTCCACAACCACACCTCTGCTACAGCCACAGTCACTCAAGGCGTTCCCCAAGGCTCCGTACTCGGCCCCCTTCTCTTCATCATCTGCATCCTCCCCTTTGGTCAGATACTCCGCCACTTCAACCTGGACTTCCACTGTTACGCCGATGACACCCAGATCTACCTCGGCACCAAATCCCCCCACAACCCCCCCCTCTCCCATATCAACTCCTGTTTGTCAGCTATAAAAACCTGGATGCAACATAACTCCCTCAAACTCAACAGCGATAAAACAGAATTCCTCCTCATAGGCTCCAAAGCCACACGCAGCAAAATCAATAACCCCACTCTCACCATCGACGGCACCACTGTCTCCCCATCTCCCCAGGCCCGCAATCTTGGCGTGATCTTTGATTCCACCCTCTCCCTTGAGCCTCACATCCGCCATGTCATTAAAACCTCCTTCTTTCATCTCCGCAACATCGCCAAACTCAGACCCTCTCTCACACCTCCCGCTGCTGAAAGACTCATCCATGCCTTCATCTCCTCCCGACTGGACTATTGCAACTCACTTCTCCTTGGCATCAGCTCCACCTACATCAACCGACTCCAACTGGTCCAGAACGCAGCCGCCCGACTCATCACCCACACCAAATCCTGGCATCACATCACTCCAGTCCTCTAACAACTTCACTGGCTTCCCATCTCCCACCGGATCACCTACAAAATCCTGATCCTCACCTACAAAGCCCTCCACCATCTGGGCCCCCCCATATCTCACTGACCTCCTCTCCCCCTACCAACCCTCACGGTCCCTCAGATCCACATCAGCCGCCGTCTCCTCTCCATCCACGTCCAACCTCCGCAGTTTTGGGGACAGAGCCTTCTCCAGGGCAGCTCCCAGGCTCTGGAACTCCCTCCCCCAACTGATCTGCAATTCCGTGTCCCTCACCATCTTCCAGTCCTGCCTCAAGACCCATCTATTCACCTCTGCCTATCCTTAGCCCCACGTCCCCCCTCCCTTTTCATCTGTGCTTGAATTGCCTCGTATTGTGTTTTGAATTGAATTCTGTCTTTAATTTGTGTACTAGTCATGTCTACTATTTATTTCATTCCGCTTACATGTGTTTCCTCTACTTGCTAAATTTTTGTAAGGTGTCCTTGAGACTCTTGAAAGGCGCCCATAAATAAAATGTATTATTATTATTATTAAAGGAAACAGGCTATTGTTAGCTATTTACTAGGTGAGAACGAGAAGCTGGTGCAATGTGGGTGAGGGTGGGATGGGGAGAGAGGAAATGCAGGGATTACTTGAAGTTGGACAAATCAATATTCGTACAACTACTCTACTGAAGAAGGGTCTTGACCCGAAACATCACCCATTCCTCCTCTCCAGAGATGCTGCCTGTCCCGCTGAGTTACTCCGGCATTTTGTGTCTGTCTTCTCCACTCATTGTGTGCTTTTTCCTGCCCAGGACTTTGGCTACATTCAGAGCACCTCGACTGACGTGCTAAAGAACTTTATCCAGACCCAGCCTGTCATCTCCAAACCCTTCAGTCTCTTTGAGCTGAGTAACATCGGCCTGGTGAGTACACGCCGACATTCTTCCCCCCCCACCCCACCCCACCCCACCTCTGATCTAGCTTGTTTAGCACAGGGAGATAGAGTGGTGAAGAAAGTGATCGTAGCATTAGGCCATTCGGCCCATCAGGTCTACTCTGCCATTCAATCACAGCTGATCTATCTCTCCCTCCTAACCCCATTCTCCAGCGATACAATGCGATAGAATTTTATTTATCCCCAGGAGGGAAATTAATCTGCCAACATTCATGAAAACACAAAAACACATGAAGCATGAAATTAAAGTGAAGAGTGGAAAGGTATTGGGGATGTGCAAAGATTGGGGGGGGGGGGCGGTCTCAATCTCAGTCTCCGTCTACCCCACGACAGAAGGGTGAGGAGTTCCAGGTGATAGCCACAGTTTGAGCCACAGGGAAGAAGGATGTCCTGCATCTGCCTTTTCTCCATAACCTCTGGCACCCGCAACCAATCAAGAATAGACAACAGGTGCAGGCCCTTCGAGCCAGCACCGCCATTCAATGTGATCATGGCTGATCATCCCCAATCCCCAATCCGTACCCCGTTCCTGCCTTCTCCCCATATCCCCTGACTCCGCTATATTTAAGAGCCCTATCTAGCTCTCTCTTGAAAGTATCCAGAGAACCTGCCTCCACCGCCCTCTGAGGCAGAGAATTCCACAGACTCACCACTCTTTGTGAGAAAAAGTGTTTCCTCGTCTCCGTTCTAAATGGCTTACTCCTTATTTTTAAACTGTGGTGCCTGGTTCTGGACTCCCCCCAACATCAGGAACATGTTTCCTGCCTCTAGCGTGTCCAAACCCTTAACAATCTATCTATCTCTGCCATAAAAATATCCACTGGGAGTGGGTGTGGGGGTGTGGGCGGTGGGAGAGGGTAGTGTGGGCGGTGAGGTGGGGGAATGTAGTGTGAGTGGCCGTGGGTTGAGTGTCGGTCACTGTGTTACAGTTTGGAGCGGACACACAGCAGAGCAAGGTGGCCCCTGGACACGCTGCCAGCAGACCCGTCGTGGGAGGCAATTGTACACAGGTCAGAGGAGGGGGGAGAGGGGAAGGCACACAGGGAGAGGGGGGATGGAGGGAGGAGGGGGGGGAATGGATGGAGGAGGGGAGGGACGGGGAGGGACAGGGAAGTAGGGGGGGTGAGGAGTGACGGGGAGAGCGAGCGGAGTTGGACGGGTGGGGAGTGAGGTAGTACTGAGGGTCGAGTAGGGGATGGGGGAGTGAAGGTGGAGGGACGGGTAGGGGAGGGAGGGAGGGGGGGGGGGAATGATGGGGTGGGTTAGAGGGTATACAGCGGGTGGGTGTGGACGGCTCCCTCGATCACGGGGACAGGTTGAATGACTGCACTTTCCCCTCCTCCCTCGCTCCTGCCCCCCCCCCCCCCCAGGGTTTCAAAAACAGAGATCTTCGTCGACGTGATAGAGCGGCTGACAGTGGTGATCGCAGCCAACGTGAGTGAGTCCGGAATATTCCTCCCCCCACTCCCCCTCTCCTTCCATCCCCCCTCTCCTTCCATCCCCCTCTCCTTCCATCCCCCTCTCCTTCCATCCCCTCTCTCCTTCCATCCCCCTCTCCCTTCCCTCCCCTCTCCTCCTTCCATCCCCCTCTCCTTTCCATCCCCATCTCCTTCCATCCCCCTCTCCTTCCATCCCCCTCTCCTTCCATCCCATCTCTCTCCTTCCATCCCCCCTCTCCTTCCATCCCCCTCCTCCTATCCCCTCCCCCTCTCCTCCCCTCCCCCTCTCCTTCCATCCCCCTCTCCTTCCGGGGTTGGTCCCATCTCCTTCCATCCCCCTCTCCTCCCCTCCCTCTCTCCTCCCCTCCCTCTCTCCTCCCCTCCCCCTCTCCTCCCCTCCCCTCTCTCCTCCCTCCCCCTCTCCTCCCATCCCCCTCTCTCCCCTCCCCCCTCACATCTCTCTCTGTCTCTACTGTGTGAGCAGGGCTGGTGTGTGGGGCAGAGGGAGGGTGAGGGTAGGAGTGGGTGGAGGGGTTAGGGACTAGTTAGTGGGTGGGGGACTGGGTGGGTAGTGAGGGGGTGCTGTCACTGTGTGTGTGTGTGTGTGTGGGCGCAGGGTGGGATGTTGAATGCTGAGCATGAAGGGGCTGGTGTGGGGTGACGGAGGGGGTGGGTGAGGGGGTGTGGGTGTAGTGAGCGGGTGCTGACACTGTGTGTGTGTGCAGGGGTGGGCTGCTGAAGGCTGACGTTCAAGGTCTGGTGCGGCTCAAGTGCTTCCTGCCCGGCACTACTGGTGAGTGGGGGAGGAAGGGGTGGGGGTGAACCCGTCTCTGTCCCCCAACACGTCCCAGTCCCGGCCCCTGCCCTGGGCACCGTGCACGGGGATCAAGTGCTATTCCCATAGCCGCCTGTCCCATCCCGTCCCGTGCCCCTCCCCCGGGTGTGTGTGTGGTATTCCGTCTCGTCCCCCCCCCCCCCCCCCCCCCCGCCTGTGCCGCAGTGTGGGTGGGAATCACCCCTGTGCCCGTCACTAACCCACTCCGTCGCCCCTTCCAGAAATCCGCATTGGTCTGAATGAGGAGTTCAGTGTGGGCAAAGCGGAGATACGAGGTGAGTGGCCACAGATGCCAGCTGGTAAGGGGCACGGTGCAGGGGTGGGGGTGGGTGAGGGGCACGGTGCCAGGGGGGGGGTGGGTGAGGGTGAGTGAGGGGGCATGGTGCCGGGTGGGGTGTGGGTGAGGGGCACAGTGTGGGGGTGGGTGAGGGGCACGGTGCAGGGGGGGTGGGTGAGGGGCAACGGTGCAGGGGGTGGGGGGGGGGTGGGGCGGGCAACGGTGCAAGGGGGGGGGGTGGGTGAGGGGCATGGTGCAGGGGGTGGGCACTAACTGCCCCCGTGTGGTTCCAGGCTACGGGACGGCGGTGCGAGTGGACGAGTGCAGCTTCCACCAGTCGGTGAAGCTGGAGGAGTTTGAGAGCAGCCGCATCCTGAGAGTGGTTCCGCCACAGGGAGAGGTACACTGCATTCCCCCCCCCCCCCCCCCCCCCCCCCACCCCCCCCCCCCCCCCCCCCAAGACCACCCACAAGAAGGGCCTGTCCCGCTCTGTGTTCTAGCACATACAGGTGGGTGCTGAAGGGCCTGTGCTGTACTGCTCGGTATTCTTCACAAGTTATAGGAGTAGAATCAGGCCATTCGTCCCATCTAGTCAGTTATTAAAGATGGGATAGCAGCACAAGTGGTGAATTCATTGGACAAAGTCAGCATGGATTTACGAGAGGTAAATCATGTCTGATGAATCTTATAGAATTTTTCGAGGATGTAACTAGTAGAGTGGATAGGGGAGAACCAGTGGATGTGTTATATCTGGACTTTCAGAAGGCTTTCGACAAGGTCCTACATAAGAGATTAGGATACAAATTTAAAGCACACGGTATTGGGGGTTCAGTATTGATGTGGATAGAGAACTGTCTGGCAGACAGGAAGTAAAGAGTAGGAGTAAACTGGTACTTTTAATAATGGCAGGCAGTGGCCAGCGGGGTACCGCAAGGCTCAGTGCTGGGACCCCAGCTATTTACAATATCTTTGGACGAGGGAATTGAATGCAACATCTCCAAGTTTGCGGATGACACGAAGCTGGGGGGACAGTGTTAGCTGTGAGGAGGACCAGTACCTACATGTGGGCCGAAGGGCCAGTCCAGTGCTGTATTCATCACTCTGTGCTTCTGTAGATGACGCTGATGCAGTACCAGCTATCGGACGATCTTCCTGCCGCCCTGCCATTCAGACTCTTCCCCACCGTCGACAAGGACCCAGACGGCAGGTGAGAGACCCCCCCCGTCATGGTACCTGTCTCTTCCCCCCTCCCCCTCCCCTCCCCTCCCCTCTTCCCCCCCCCCTCCCTTCTCCCCCCTCCCCGTCTCTTCCCCCCCCCGTCCTCTCCCCCCCTCCCGTCTCTCCCCCCTCCCGTCTCTCCCCCCCCCGTCTCTCCTCCCCCCCCCCCTCTCTCTCCCCCCCCCCCTCTCCCCTCCCCCCCCCTCTCCCCCCCCCGTCTCTCCCCCCCCCCTCCCTCTCTCCCCCCCTCTCCCTCTCTGTCTGTCTGTCTCTCCCCTTCTCTCTCTATCTCTCTCCCCCTCTGTCTTTTTCTCACATACTCTCTCCCTTCCATTCCACCTCTTTCTCTCTCCCTCCCCCTCCCTCCCCCCTTCCCTCTCTCCCCCCCCTTCCGTCTCTCCCCCCCGCTCACCTCTCACCTCTCTCTCCCCCCCTCACCAGGCGCCTGACTGTGAACCTCAAGCTACGCTGTGACCTGCCCCCCAGGAGGTGAGTACACGTCTCTCTCTACCCCTCTCCCCCCCCCCTCTCCCCCGTCTCTCTCTCTCGCCCCCCCCGTCTCTCTCTCTCCCCCGTCTCTCTCTCCCCCCGTCTCTCTCTCTCTCTCTTTCCCCGTCTCTCTCTCTCTCTCTCTCTTCCCCCGTCTCTCTCTCTCTCTCTCTCTCCCCCCCGTCTCTCTCTCTCTCTCCCTCCCCCCCCTCCCCCTTCTTCCACCGTGGGGGGTGTTTAGTGCTGGCCCATTGTCACTAATGCCTCCTCTCTCTGTGTCTTCAGCCAGGGTGTCAACATCAGCGTTCATCTCCCGGTGCCCAAGGGCACTGCCAGGTGAGAGAGACCCTGTCCCCTCTACCCTCGTGCCTACCGCTCCTTGGGTAACGTGCCCCATGTCCTCTGCCCATAGAGCAAGGATCACTCCCCTGCCCACTCCAGCGTGAGAACATGCCCTGTGCCCACAGTTTACTGCCCTGTGTCTCCTTGGGTAACGTGCCCTGTGTCCCTGTGCCCACAGCAGCCCACAGCCCACCTCACCACCCTCCCCTGTGTGTGATCGTGCCCTGCGCCCACTGCTGTCCGCACCGCCCCTCTCCTTGGGTAACGTGCCCCGTCTCCGGCAGTGAGAGACAAGATGCCGGAGTAACAGCGGGGACAGGCAGCATCTCTGGAGAGAAGCAATGGGTGACGTATATTGTGCCGAGACCGTGCTTCAGGCAGAAACATCGCCCCTTCCTTCTCTCCGGAGATGCTGCCTGTCCCGCTGAGTTACGACAGCATTTTCAGGCGATCTACCCCACCCTCTCCTCAGTGAGAGCCTGTCCTGTGCCCACCGCTCACTACGGGTAACTCTGCCCGCTGCCACCCGCTGCTCTCCGCACCGCCCGCTCCTCGGGACGTGGCCAGTTCTCACCCCAACGTGGAACGACAGATCCACCGCCATCTCCCGTGTGCCAAAGACCAGCCCGTGCGGGTATGGCTCCCTGTAAATTGTCCCTCGTGTGTCGTGAGTGGATGGGGAACTGGGATGATGCAGTACTGGTGTGAGAGGATGGTGGATTGTCAGCGTGGACTCTATCGGCCGAAGGCTGCCTCATACGTACAACAACACCACAGTGAAGTCCTTACTTGCAGCAGCACAACACATCCATAAATGCACACAGATACGATATTGTTTTGTTATTCTTTTGTTCCTGTGTGTTCCTCCCATACTCCAAAGACGTGCAGCTTTGTAGGTTACTTGACTTCCCTAAAGATTGTAACTTGTCCCTGGTGTGTAGCATAGTGCTAGTGTACTGGATGATCGCTGGTTGGCACAGACTCGGTGGGCCGAAGGGCCTGTTGCCGTGCTGGAATGATAATCAAGTCTTCCACAGTGTGCAGATAAAGGGATTAACATTGAGTGCAAGTCCAGTGACATCTGATTAAAGATCGTCAGAGGGTCTCCAATGAGGTAGATGGTAGCTCAGGACCGCTCTCTAGTTGGTGAGAGGATGGTTCAGTTGCCTGATAACAGCTGGGAAGAAACTGTCCCTGAATCTGGAGGTGTGCGTTGGTTTTCACACTTCTGTACCTCTTGCCCGATGGGAGAGGGGAGAAGCTGTTGGCCTTGCCGAGGCAGCGTGAAGTATAGATAGTCAATGTTTAGACACACAGCATGGAAACAGGCCCTTACTCACACCAAGCCCGCGCCGACCAGCGATCACCCCCCCACATACACGAGCACTATCCTACACACTAGCGACAATTGACATTTTTTATCAAAGCCAATTAACCTACAAACCTGTGCGACTTGGATGTGTAGGGGAAATCGAACACCCGGAGAAACCCACGCAGGTCACGGGGAGAACGTACAAACCTTGTACAGACAGCACCCGTAGTCGGGATGGAACCCGCTGTGAGGCAGCAACTCTACCGCTGCGCCACCGTGCTGTTCAATGGAAGGGTGGATGGTTTGCGTGACGGTCTGGGCTGTGTCCAAACTGGTTTAAAGATCAGTCCCACCTTGTGGTGTAGAAGATAGACACAAAATGCTGCAGTAACTCAGCGGGACAGGCGGCATCTCTGGATAGAAGGAATGGGTGACGTTTCGAGTCGAGACCCTTCATCAGACTGAAATGTTATCCTTCTGTCTGTCCTGCTGAGTCACTCCAGTACTTTGTGCCTATCTTCGATGTAAACCAGTATTCCTTCCTACATCAACTTGTAGTGTGCTCTCTCAGTGACTGACCGCAACATATTACTAACCCCGTCCTGCGTTATTACTAACCCCGTCCTGCGTTATTACTAACCCCACCCTGTGTTATTACTAACCCCGTCCTGCGTTATTACTAACCCCACCCTGTGTTATTACTAACCACGTCCTGCGTTATTACTAACCCCAACCTGCGTTATTACCAACCCCGGCCTGCGTTATTACTAACCCCAGCCTGTTATTACTAACCCCAGCCTGTGTTATTACTAACCACGTCCTGCGTTATTACTAACCCCAGCCTGCGTTATTACCAACCCCGGCCTGCGTTATTACTACCCCTGTCCTCTGTCGCGAGCCTGTATTATTACTAACCCCAGACTGTGTTATTACTAACCCTGTCCTCTGTCGGCAGCCTGCGTTATTACTAACCCCAGCCTGTGTTATTACTAACCCTGTCCTCTGTCGGTCAGCACTGTGTTATTACTGACCCCGGCCTGTGTTATTACTGACCCCGGCCTGCGTTATTACTAACCCCAGCCTGCGTTATTACTAACCCCAGCCTGCGTTATTACTAACCCCAGACTGCGTTATTACTAACCCTGTCCTCTGTCGGCAGCCTGCGTTATTACTAACCCCAGCCTGTGTTATTACTGACCCCGGCCTGCGTTATTACTAACCCCAGCCTGTGTTATTACTAACCCTGTCCTCTGTCGGCAGCCTGTGTTATTACTGACCCCAGCCTGTGTTATTACTAACCCTTGCCTGTGTTATTACTAACCCCAGCCTGCGTTGTTACTAACCCTGTCCTCTGTCGGCAGCCTGCGTTATTACTAACCCCAGCCTGCGTTATTACTAACCCAGCCTGTGTTATTACTATCCCTGTCCTCTGTCGGCAGCCTGTGGCAGGAGTTGAGCAGCCCGGAGCAGCGTGCCGAGCTGGTTGCTGACACCCGGTCAGTGCGTTGGCACATCCCCATCTTCCCTGGAGGCTCACAGTTGACCGCCCGCTTCAAGGTGAGGGGGAGAGAGGTGGGGAGGGGAGGGCGGGCAAGGGGTGGGCACCAGGTGAACACACAGGTGCAGCAGCACACGACCAGGACCAGGCCCTTTAGCCCACAGTGTCTGTACGGAACATGATACCCAGTTACATGATCTCCTCTGCCTGCACGTGATCCATAGCCATCCACTACCTGCTTATCCATGACTATAAGCCACTTAAACACCACATATCACCTCTTAAACACTACTAAGAGCCTCAGAAATCCAGTAAATGTCACAGAACACCACTTAATGCCACTAGCAGGCTAGCACCACTTAACACCAGTAATAATACATTTTATTTACGGGTGCCTTTCAGGATTCTCAAGGACACTTTACAGATTAAAACAAGCAAATTACAAACATATAAACAAATGAAACAATATTGAAGTAGTGGGGACATCAACAATACAAAGAGAGATAGAGCAGCAGCAGCTAATCACGCCAGCGTCCACTCTCACTATGGGCAGCCATCTTGGAAACACAACAATCAAAACACATTTTAACATGAACATCCACCACAGTGACTCCAACACACTCCCCACTGTGATGGAAGGCGAAATAAAGTTCAAGTCCTTCCCCTAGCTCTTCCTTGGTCGTGGGCCTCGACCCCCCCTTTGACGGGACGATCTTGACTCCCGTAGCCGGTGGCGTTTGGGCCCTCCACGTCGCAGCGATCAGCTCCCACATCGGGGGGATGTCGGCTCCCACGTGCCGGGCGATCGAAAGAGGCATTAATAGCCTCTTTAAAAAGCCACTAAACACGTATATCACTTAAACGCCTCTGAAAGCTTCTTAAACGCCACTGACCACCAAAAACCTCTTAAATGTCCTAAAAAACCCATCACTTGTAAAAGCCTCAACACCACTAAAAGTCTCAACTGATGCCACTTGTGCAAGCCTCATGAAGACTAAACATCACATCAAAGCATTTTAAACACCAGTAAAACCCTCTCAAAGGCCATGAAACACCACGTGTAAAAGCCAATTGTACATCGCCCTCCATAATATTTGGGACAAAGACCCATTATTTATTTATTTGCCTCTGCTCCACAATTTGAGATTTGTAATAGAAAAAAATCACATGTGGTTAAAGTGCACGTTGTCCGATTTTAATAAAGGCCATTTTTATACATTTTGGTTTCACCGTGTAGAATTTACAGCAGTGTTTATACATAGTTCCCCATTTCAGGGCACCATAATGTTTGGGACACAGCAATGTCATGTGAATGAAAGTAGTCATGTTTAGTATTTTGTTGCATATCCTTTGCATGCAATGACTGCTTGAAGTCTGCGATTCATGGACATCACCAGTTGCTGGGTGTCTTCTCTGGTGATGCTCTGCCAGGCCTGTATTGCAGCCATCTTTAGCTTATGCTTGTTTTGGGGGCTAGTTCCCTTCAGTTTTCTCTTCAGTATATAAAAGGCACGCTCAATTGGATTCAGATCGGGCGATTGACTTGGCCACTCAAGAATTGACCATTTTTTAGCTTTGAAAAACTCTTTTGTTGCTTTAGCAGTATGTTTGGGATCATTGTCTTGCTGTAGAATGAACCGCCGGTCAATGAATTTTGAGGCATTTGTTTGAACATGAGCAGATAGGATGTGTCTATACACTTCAGAATTAATTATGCTACTACCATCAGCAGTTGTATCATGAGTGAGCCAGTACCTTCATTGACAAATCCACACCTGACTCCTGAAGAGTGTTTCTGAGCTGTCGGACAGGTGTTTGGGGATTTGTTTTAATTATAGAGAGAATTCTTCTGTCATCAGCTGTGGAGGTCTTCCTTGGCCTGCCAGTCCCTTTGCAATTAGTAAGCTCACCAGTGCTCTCTTTCTTCTTAATGATGTTCCAAACAGTTGATTTTGGTAAGCCCAAGGTTTGGCTGATGTCTCTAACAGTTGTATTCTTGTTTCTCAGTCTCATAATGGTTTCTTTAACTTTCATTGGCTCAACTTTGGTCCTCATGTTGATAAACAGCAATAAAAGTTTCCAAAGGTGATGGAAAGACTGGAGGAAAGACTAGGTGCTGAGAGCTCTCTTATACCTGCATTAAGGAGGCAATTAAACACACCTGAGCAGTTACAAACGCTCATGAAGCCATGTGTCCCAAACATTATGGTGCCCTGAAATAGGGGGGGACTATGTATAAACACAGCTGTAATTTCTACATGGTGAAACCAAAATGTATAAAATTTGCTTTTTATTAAAATCTGACAATGTGCACTTTAACCACATGTGATTTTTTTCTATTACAAATCTCAAATTGTGGTGTACAGAGGCAAATAAATAAATGATGGGTCTTTGTCCCAAACATTATGGAGGGCACTATGGTGTATCTGATCTTATTGGATCACATGCATAGAACATTGAAAAGTACAGCACAGGAACAGGCCCTTCAGCCCACAAGGTCCTTGCCGAACATGATGCCAAGATAAACTAATCCCTGCTGCCTGCACGAGATCCATATCCCTCCATTCCCTGTATATCCATGTGCCTGTCCAAAAGCCTCTTAAACGCCACTATTGTACCTGCCTCTACACTACCCCTGACAACACGTTCCAGGCAGCTACCAGCCTCTGTGTAAACAAAACTTGCCCCGCACATCTCCTTTAAACTTTGCCCCTCTCACCTTAAAGCTACGCCCTCTAGTCTTTGATATTTCCATCCTGAGAAAATGCTTCTGACTGTCTACCCTATCTGTGCCTCTTATAATGTTATAAACATTCAACCGGCCTCCCCTCAACCTCCACGGCTCCAGAAAAAAACAATCCTAATTTGTCCAACCATTCCTTGTAGCTATAACTCTCTAACCCCAGCAACATCCTGATAAAGATAGACACAAAACGCTGGAGTAACTCAGCGGGACAGGCAGCATCTCTGGAGAGAAGCAATGGGTGACTTTTTGGGTCGAGACCCTTCTTCAGACTGAGAGTCAGGGGAGAGGGAGATATATAGACAAGGAAGTGTAAGGTGTGTAAACAGGGCAAAGGGAACGGAGATCAAGACAAATGTGAAATAGATCGTTGTTAGCTGGGAGAAGTTAACAACAAAGCAAATGGATAAAATGTAGTCGAAGACAGTAAGACTGGTGGGAGAATGGGAAGAGGAGGGGATGGAGAGAGAGGGAAAGCAAGGGTTACTTGAAGTTAGAGAAGTCAATGTTCATACCACTGGGGTGTAAGCTGCCCAAGGTGCTGTTCCTTCAATATGCGCTGGGCCTCACTCTGACAATGGAAGAGGCCCAGGACAGAAGGGTCAGATTAGGAATGGGAGGGGAGTTAAATTGTTTTAACAGAAGATTCAGTCGGCTTTAACGAAAGATACAAAATCTGTAGAAGGTTCCCGACCCGAAACGTCACCTGTCCATGTTCCCCATAGATGCTGCGTGACCCGCTGAATTACTCCAGCACTATGTGTTTTGATTTGAAGATACAAAGTGCTGGGGTAACTCTGTGGGTCAGGCTGCATAAAAGATAGGCACTGTACAAACTCCGTACAGACAGCACCCGTAGTCAGGATCGAACCCGTGTCTGTGGCGCTGTGAGGCAGCAACTCTACTGTTGCACCAGCAATGCTGGAATCTTGAACAAAACAAAGTGGGGGTGGGTGTGGGTATGAGTGGGCGTGTGCGGGATTGTGTGGTGACGTGTGTGCTTGTCCGTGTGCACGGTGACGCGTGTGCAGTCACATGTGTGCGTACCGCGAGTCGTGTGCGTGCGGTGACGTGTGCAATCACGTGGTGTGCGTGTGTAGGTGTGAGTGCATGTGCGTTTCGTGTGTGCTGGGCAGTAACGGTACTGCTTTGCTTTGTCCCGTGCAGCTGGAGGTGCCGTGTGTGTGGTGACGTCACGTGTGTGTGTGTGTGCATGTGGTGTAGGTGTTAGTGCATGTGCGAGCGTGCGTGCGTGGTGGGCAGTAACGGTGCTGCTTTGCTTTGTCCCGTGCAGCTGGAGGTGCCATGTGTGTGTGGTGTGGGTGTGAGTGCATGTGCGTGTGTGCCGGGCAGTAACGGTGCTGCTTTGCTTTGTCCCGTGCAGCTGGAGGTGCCGCGTGTGTGGTGTAGGTGTGAGTGCATGTGCGTGCGTGTGTGCCGGGCAGTAACGGTGCTGCTTTGCTTTGGCCCGTGCAGCTGGGGGTGCCGTGTGTGTGGTGACGTCACGTGTGTGTGTGTGCATGTGGTGTAGGTGTTAGTGCATGTGCGTGCGTGTGTGCTGGGCAGTAACGGTGCTGCTTTGCTTTGTCCCATGCAGCTGGAGGTGCCGCTTGTGTGTGGTGTAGGTGTGAGTGCATGTGCGTGCGTGTGTTGCGGGCAGTAACGGTGCTGCTTTGCTTTGTCCCGTGCAGCTGGAGGTGCCGCGTGTGTGGTGTGGTGTCTGTGTGAGTGCATGTGCGTGCGTGTGTGCTGGGCAGTAACGGTGCTGCTTTGCTTTGTCCCGTGCAGCTGGAGGTACCGCGTGTGTATGGTGACTGTGTGTGTGTGTGTGTGGTGTCGTAGGTGTGAGTGTGTGTGGTGACATGTGTGAGCGTGTGTGTGTGCCGGGCAGTAACGGTGCTGCTTTGCTTTGTCCCGTGCAGCTGGAGGTGCCGCTTGTGTGTGGTGTAGGTGAGTGCATGTGCGTGCGTGCCGGGCAGTAACGGTGCTGCTTTGCTTTGTCCCGTGCAGCTGGAGGTGGCGGATCTGAGTGCTGCGTCACTGTTGGAGCTGGGCCCAGCCTGCATGCAGTTCGAGCTGCCCATGACCACCTGCTCGGGGCTGCAGGTGCGGTTCCTGCGCCTCTCCTCTGCGCATCCTGCACCCCTACAGCCACCGCACCGCTGGGTGCGATACGTCACGCACAGCGACTCCTACCTCATCCGCATCTGATCCCACCGGACAGCCGGGACGCTGCGCTGGCCCTGGGAGCGTCCGAGACCTGGTGCCCGCCACAGTGAGACCACGACAAATATCTAAAATCATCAGAGGAATTGATCGGGGAGATGCACAGAATCTCTTGCCCAGAGCAGGGGAATCGAGGGCCAGGTGACACAGGTTCAAGGTGAAGGGGAAAAGATTTAATAAGAATCTGAGGGATAACTTTTTCACACGAAGTGTGGTGGGTGTATGGAACAAGCTGCCGGCCAGAGGGCGACTCTATGATAACACACAGCGGGTAGAACCGCTGCCTCCATTTGCCGCCAGCCTGCCTCGCACCGCCAACAAGCTCGGACACAAAGTGCTGGAGTATTGTGTAGGAAAGAACTGCAGATGCTGGTCCATACCAAAGATAGACACAAAACGCTGGAGTAACTCAAGACAGGAAGCATCTCTGGAAAGAAGGAACGGGCGACGTATCAGGTTGAGACCCTTCTTCAGACTGAGAGTCAGGGGAAGGGGCGACACAGAGATAAGGAAGGGTAGGGTGTGAAAACGAGACATCAAAAGAGATGGAGCTCAAGGAAAATGTAGATTGTTATTGTTATCTAGGGGAAGAACAAAGCCAACATAAAAATTCAATCGGGGGGAGTGTCAGGCTGGTCGGAGAACTGGGGGAGGGGTGGAGAGAGGAAACGCAAGGGTTACTTGGTGAAGTCAATGTTCATAGCGAGGAACATTAACTACTAACTTCAAGTAACTTGCTTTCCCCCTCTCTCCATCCCTCCCCGTTCCCAGATCTCCAACCAGTCTGACTGTTTCCCTGATTAGTTTATCTCGGTTTTGTTCTCACATTCCCCGAGCTAACAAATCTATATTCTCCTTGAGCTGCTTCTCTTTTCATGTCTCGTTTACTGAAGTCAATTAACCTGTACGTCTTTGGAGCGTGGGGTGAAAACTGAGCACCCGGAGAAAATCCACGCAGGTCACGGGGAGCAGGTACAAACTGCGTACAGACAGCACCCGTGGTCAGGATGGAGCCTGGGTCTGTGGCGCTGTGACCCGGGCAGCAACTCTACCGCTGCTCCACCGTGCGGCTCTGTCGGAACAAGCTGCCCGAGTCGCTCAGTCAGAGATAGATGACCCTTTCTACAGCCACATAGAGCCGCCCTGGTGAGATCTTGAAACAGAGGATTCCATCAACATTGTTCTCAGAACCAATGTACAATTAATGTAAATAAAAGTCTTTAAGTTAAAAACAGCGTGTGTACAATGACTGGTTATAGAAACATAGACATAGAAACATAGAAAGTAGGTGCGAGAGTAGACCACCAGGTCCGTCGAGCCCGCACCGCCATTCGCTCATGGCTGAACACTAAACAGACACACTTACCCACAAACAGTAGACACAAGACACAGAACACAAGACACTACCCTCCCCTTTATACCGCTATCACCCCTCTCCACCCCAAGAACCTCGTGATCTCCTGGGGGAGGCAAAAAACCGGATAAAAACCCAGGTCCAATTCGGGAAAAAAATCCGGGAAATTCCTCTCCGACCCCAATCCAGGCGATCGACACTTGTCCAGGAGATCACTCAGGTCTTACTATACTAGCCATACCTAGGTCCATATCCCTGCCCTCTCCCCGTAGCCCCTTATCCCCTTGGCAGCTAAAAAACCATCTATTTTAGTCTTAAATATATTTAAAGTTTCTGCTTCCACTGCTCCCTGGGGCAGTGAATTCCATAAATTAACCACCCTCTGGGTGAAGAAGTTCTTCCTCATCTCAGTTTTAAAAGAGCCCCCCCTTATTCTGCAACTATGTCCCCTAGTTCTAGTCTCCCCGATCATCGGGAACATCCTCGGTGCATCCACCCGATCAAGGCCCCTCACGATCTTATATGTTTCAATGAGACCGCCTCTCATTCTTCTAAACTCCAAAGAGTAGAGTTCCAGCCTACTTAACCTTTCCTCATATGTCAATCCCCTCATTGCAGGAATTAATCTTGTAAACCTTCGCTGCACTGCCTCCAGGGCTAGTACATCCTTTCTTAAGTATGGACCCCAGAACTGTACACAGTATTCCAAATGTGGTCTCACTAATACTGTGTACAGCTGCAGCAAGACCTCCGTGTTTTTATACTCAATCCCCCTAGCAATAAAGGCCAAAACTCCATTGGCCTTCCTGATTGCTTGCTGCACCTGCATACTAACTTTCAGTGATTCATGTACTAATACCCCTAGATCCCTTTGCGTTGCATTACAACGCAGCTCCTCCTCATTTAGAAAATAACTTGCCCTATCATTTTTTTTCCCAAAGTGAATGACTTCACATTTATTAGTATTAAATTTCATCTGCCAAGTTGTTGCCCACTCACCTAGCTTATCTATATCCTTTTGCAGACTCTTCCTATCCTCCTCATCCCCTACTTTTCCTCCCATTTTTGTATCGTCCGCAAATTTTGATATATTACACTTGGTTCCCTCCTCCAAATCATTTATATAAATTGTGAACAACTGGGGTCCCAGCACCGACCCTTGCGGAACCCAATGGTTCTTTTTGATCACGTACCAAAGTTCAGTGGAATTATTTTTTCGCACAACAGATCAGTAAGATTATTACGGTACCCAAGTACACTCCTCGATTAAAACACACAATGTACAGGAACAGCCCACTGAGTTGGGCAGCTTACAACCCAGCGGTATGAATATTGAAGATAGATACAAAGTGCTGGAGTAACTCAGCGGGACAGGCAGCATCTCCGGAGAGAAGGAATGGGTGATATTTCAGATCGAGACCCTGCGAGAATATTGATTTCTCTAACTTCAAGTAACCCTTGCTTTACCTCTCCGTCCCTCCCTCCGACTAGTTTCACTGTCCTGATTAATTTGTGTAGCAGGAACTGTCTCCTCCCATCCCTCAGGCTCCTCCTTTTTCCTTTCTTCTCTTCCCCCCCCCCCCCCCCCCATCATCAGTCTGAAGAAGAGTTTTGGCCCGACTGTTGCCTATTTCCTTCGCTCCATAGATGCTGCTGCATCCGCTGAGTTTCTCCAGCATTTTTGTGTATCTAGGAAACTGCAGATGCTGGTTTACACCAAAGATAGACAGAGTGCTGGGGTAACTCAAGAGGACAGGCAGCATCTCTGGAGAGAAGGAATGGGTGATATTTCAGATCGAGAGGGAGAGAGGGGACTCAGTCATAGTGATACAGCATGAAAACAGGCCCTTCGGCTCAACTTGCCCACACCGGACATGTCCCATCTACATTAGTCCCATTTGCTTGTGTTTGGCCCATGTCCCTCTAAACGTGTCCTATCCCAGTCCAATCTGTCTATGTCTTTTAAATGCTGTTACAGTACCTGCCTCAACTACCTCCTCTGGCAGCTTGTTCCACACACCCATCTCCCTGCGTCATTCACCCTATCTTTTTGTGCACCTCTATAAGAGTCATAGAGTGATAGAGCATGGAAACAGGCCCTTCAGCCCAACTTGCCCACACTGGCCAACATGTCTTAGCTACACTGGTCCTACCTGCCTGCATTTGGCCCATATCCCTCCATACCTGCGTTATCCATATATCATCACTCTCCCCTCATCCTCCTGCGTTCCAAGGAACAAAGTCCAAGCCTGTTCAAACTTTCCCTCTAGCTCAGGGCCTCGAGTCGTGGCAGCATCCCTGTAAATGTTTAAATTAGCGGCATCCTTCCTGTAGCTGTGGCTGGATGGCCACCACTGAACACAATTGCGTAAGTGTGGCCTGACTATTTACATGGTGAACCTGACCATTTGTAGTTGCCAAGTTACAAGTGTATGGAATCAGATCATCCCCAGATCAAATACAAGACCACAATCAGAAATATTTAACCATCCTCTGCTCCCCAACAGAGCCATTGAGAAATGCAGCAGCATCTCGGCAGTCAATGCTCAGTGTGAAGGCTGTTGGGAGTGTAGTACGGAGCTTGTACATTCTCCCACCTGACCTGCGTGGGTTTTCTCCGGGATCTCTGGTTTCCTCCTCGACTCCAAAGACGTACCGGTTTGTAGGTTAATTGGCTTGGTATGAGTGTAAATTGTCCCTAGTGTGTGTTGGATACTGTTAGTGTGCGGGGATCGCTGGTGGGCCTGTTTCCACGCTGTATCTCTAAACAAAATTAAACCAGTGTGTAGGAAGGAACTGCTGATGCTGGTTTAAACCGAATCTAGACACAAGAAGCTGGAGTAACTCAGCGGGACAGGCAGCATCTCTGGAGAGAAGGCGTGGGTGACATTTTGGATCTTCAGACTAGTCGTTAGCTGGAAAAGTCACACGTTCCTTCTCTCCAGAGATGCGGCCTGTCCCACTGAGTTACTCCAGCATTTTGTGTCTATCTAAACCACAATGTGGCCATTCAGTGCATAACAATTCAGGCATTGGATTCAGGGGGGGGATAGAAATCCTGCATTCACTTCACAGAATAGTGGCGGCATAACTTTTAATTGCCTTTATTAACAAAATGAAAGATAAACTGCAGAAAAATCTCTTTACAGCAAAAATTTACAAAATGGAGTTAACTGTACAAAACAAAACTTCCGATCGATACGCCGGGTTTGAGAAACCTTCATTGACACTCCGGGGTCGTGTGTCTCAACAACTGAAGCTTCAAGCCAACAAACACCACTAAACTAGTGGGCCAACTGTGAACGGTTCCCTTTGGTAGAGAGACGCATCTCAAACACAAATCACAACTTAATCCAACGCAATCTGGGCTCCTGTTCCTCAAAGCATAAGACGAGTCTCCAGCAGCTTCAGAAATCCTAAGGCAGAAAAGATGAGACGTGGAGAGGAGTATTCAGAGTCAAGGTAGCACAAAGATCTTGAGTGAACTGTTACTTTAGTTTAGGGATAGATGCTGGAAACAGGGCCTTCAGCCCACCGTCCACGCCGACCATCGATCCCCGCACACTAATGCCCGTCCCACTTAGGAAACATGAAACCTTGGGTGGGGCGCAAAGTCTCCAGAGGTTTCTGTTCAGGTTTCCAAAGTGGAACAGGGGCATTACACTATCCTAGACACACTAGGGACAATTTACGATCTTTACCGAAGCCAATTAACCTACAAACAAGACCTGGGTTCGATCCTGACCTCGGGTGCTGTCAGCATGGAGTTTGCACGTTCCACTGTGGGTT
The DNA here is from genome assembly GCF_028641065.1 of Leucoraja erinaceus. Taxonomy (NCBI): domain Eukaryota; kingdom Metazoa; phylum Chordata; class Chondrichthyes; order Rajiformes; family Rajidae; genus Leucoraja; species Leucoraja erinaceus. Next base: position 618,659 of record NW_026576454.1, on the reverse strand, counting down.
TCGTCCAGGTGCTCCAGTTTTCTCCCACACCTCAAAGACTTGCAGGTTTGTAGGTTCATTGGCTTCTGTAAATTGCCCGTGAATGTGTAGGGAGTGAATGAGAAAATGGGATAACATCGAACCAGTGTGAACGGGTGATCGATGGTCGGCGTGGACTCGATGGGCCGAAGGGCCCGTTTCCACACTGTGTCTCTAAACTAGAAAACCCCCAAAAAGTAAAAGGATATTTTCAGCAAGATGACAAAAACCTGACTATTGTCGAGAACTACTTCACAATACACTATGGAGGAATATGAAGCACTCTCCAAATACTAGCATGATCATAATTTAAGATTGAGACGGATAGCTTTTTTTAGTGCTTAGTTTAGAGATACAGTGCAGAAACAGGCCCTTCGGCCCACACTGACCAGTGATCCCCGCACATTAACACTATCCCACACACACTAGGGACAATTTTTACATTTACCAAGCTAATTAACCTACATACTTGTACATCTTTGGAGCGTGGGAGGAAACCAAAGATCTCGGAGAAAACCCACGTTGAGAACGCACAAACTCCGTACAGACATTACCCATAGTCGGGATCACTCTGCAGTTTAGAAGGATGAGAGGGCATCTCATTGAAGCATACAAGATTGTTAGGGGCTTGGACACACTAGAGGCAGGAAATATGTTCCCGATGTTGGGGGAGTCCAGAACCAGGGGCCACAGTTTAAGAATAAGGAGTAAGCCATTTAGAACGGAGACGAGGAAACACTTTTATTCACAGAGAGTGGTGAGTCTGGGGAAGTCTCTGCTTCAGAGGGTGGTGGAGGCGGGTTCTCTGGATGCTTTCAAGAGAGAGCTAGATAGGGCTCTTAAAAATAGCGGAGTCAGGGGATATGGGGAGAAGGCAGGAACGGGGTACTGATTGTGGATGATCAGCCATGATCACATTGAATGGCGGTGCTGGCTCGAAGAGTCAAATGGCCTACTCCTGCACCTATTGGCTATTGTCTAAACGCGGGTCTCTGGCGCTGCAAGGCAGCAACTCTACCACTGTGGCACTATGCACCGTGCATTCACCATGGTGAATTGCAGTTATTTAGCACAAAGGACAGCTGAATGGAAGTTACACTTGGGAAGAGGGGAGAGAGCAGAACGGCACATTATCATCTACAGTAACTTACGTCAATGTCTAGGATGGTCGAGTCGAAGAGGTCCTGCAACAGCCCAGCTCTTCCCCGTCTGCTGAGGGGTTCCTGCTGATAGGCACAAAAGGGTCAGGCAAAGCTGGGGCAAGTGCACACGCAACAGGCAGAGAGACCTTCACCCAACTGGATGAGGAAAGGCAGGTAAAGAGGGGACAGAAAAGGGATTCCTCCCCAAAAACCCATGTTCAGTTTACCCCTCCCTTATCAAAGCGCGACCCCACCTTCCAAATTATTCCCAAAGCTTCAGCTTGCTGCTTTTGTTCTCAGTTCTGTCCGTCAGTTGGTGTGTGTGTGTGTCCTCAAATTTACACCAAGATAGGACGGCACAATGGCGCAGCGGTAGAGTTATCACCTTGTAATAGCGCTGGTGCTAGAGACAGTGCTAGTGTGCGGAGGATCGCTGGTCGGCGCAGGCTCGGTGGGCAGACGGGCCTGTCTCTAAACTAAACTAACTGCACAAGACAAAGCAGGTAAGCACGTGACATAATAGGGATTTCTCCCAGAAAACTCTGGAGTTCAGCTTTCCCCTCCCTTATCAATGCATGACCCACTTCTGGATGGTTCCCAATTCTTCTGTGTGCCAGTCCTCAACTTTATAGACATAGAAACATAGAAAATAGGTGCAGGAGTAGGCCATTCGGCCCTTCAACCCATTCAATATGGTCATGGCTGATCATTCAACTCAGTATCCCGTGCCTGCCTTTGCTCCATACCCCCTGATTCCTTTAGCCACAAGGGCCACATCTAACTCCCTCTTAAATATAGCCAATGAACTGGCCTCAACTACATTCTGTGGCAGAGAATTCCACAGATTCACCACTATCTGTGTAAAAAATGTTTTTCTCATCTCGGTCCTAAAAGATTTCCCCTTTATCCTTAAACTGTGGCCCCCTTGTTCTGGACTTACCCAACATCGGGAACAATCTTCCTGCATCTAGCCTGTCCAACCCCTTAAAAATGTTGTACGTTTCTATAAGACCCCCTTCAATCTTCTAAATTCTAGCGAGTACAAGCCGAGTCTATCCAGTCTTTCTTCATATGAAAGTCCTGACATCCAAGGAATCAGTCTGGTGAACCTTCTCGGGGGTCGCTGGTCGGCATGGACTGGCCGAAGGACCTGTGTCCACGTTGTACCTCTAAACTAAACTAAACACGGGCAGATGGACTTTCACCCAACTGCACGAGACAAGGCCGGAAAAGAGGTGACAGGAAAAGAATTTTTCCTTGAAAATTGTAGTATTTAGCTTTCCCTTCCCTTAGCAAAGCTTGACGCTCTTCAGGATCAGTTCCTGTGGATTGGAGGGTAGCTAATGTTATCCCATTTTTTAAGAAAGGAGGGAGAGAGAAAGCAGGGAATTATAGACCAGTTAGCCTGACATCGGTGGTGGGGAAGATGCTGGGGTCGATTATTAAAGATGAAATAGCAGCGCATTTGGATAGCAGCAACAGGATCGGTCCGAGTCAGCATGGATTTACAAAGGGGAAATCATGCTCGACTAATTTCTGGACATTTTGAAGATGTAACAAGTAAACTGGACAAGGGAGAGCCAGTGGATGTAGTGTACCTGGACTTTCAGAAAGCATTTGATAAGGTCCCACATAGCAGATTAGTGGGTAAAATTAGAACACATGATATTGGGGGTAGAATGCTGACATGTATAGAAAATTGGTTGGCACACAGGCAACAAAGAGTAGGGATTAACGGGTCCCTTTCAGAATGACAGGCAGTGACTAGTGAGGTACCGCAAGGCTCTGTGATGGGACCGCAACTATTTACAATATACATCAATGATTTTGATGAAGGAATTAAAAGTAACATTAGCAAATTTGCAGGTGACACAAAGCCAGGTGGCGGTGTGAACTGTGAAGAGGATGCTATGAAAATACTTGGACAGGTTCGGTGAGTGGGCAGATGCATGGCAGATGCAGTATAATGTGGATAAATGTGATGTTCTTGCCACTTTGGTGGCAAGAACAGGAAGACAGATTATTATCTCAAGGTGTCATGTTGCAAAAAGGGGAAGTACAACGAGACCTGGGTGTCCTTGTACACCAGTCACATAGAAAATAGGTGCAGGAGGCCATTCGGCCCTTCGAGCCAGCACCGCCATTCATTGTGATCATGGCTGATCGTCCCCTATCAATAACCCGTGCCTGCCTTTTCCTCAAATCCCTTGATTCCACTAGCCCCTAGAGCTCTATTTAACTCTCTCTTAAATCCATCCAGTGATTTGGCCTCCACTGCCCTCTGTGGCAGGGAATTCCATAAATTCACAGCTCTCTGGGTGAAAAAGTTTTTTTCTCACCTCAGTCTTAAATGACCTCCCCTTTATTCTAAGACTGTGGCCCCTGGTTCTGGACTCGCCCAACATTGGGAACATGTTTCCTGCATCTAGCTTGTCCAGTCCTTTTATAATTTTATGCTTCTATAAGATATCCCCAAAATACAAAATTATTAAGGGATTGGACATGCTAGATGCAGGAAACATGTTCCCAATGTTTAAGAATAAGGGGGTAGGCCATTTAGAACTGAGATGAGGAAAAACCTTTTCACCCAGAAAGTTGTGGATTTGTGGAATTCCCTGCCACAGAGGGCAGTGGAGGCCGTTTCACTGGATGCATTCAAAAGAGAGTTAGATAGAGCTCTTAGGGCTAGCGGAATCAAGGGATATGGGGAGAAGGCAGGAACGGGGTATTGATTGTGGATGATCGGCCATGATCACATTGAATGGCGGTGCTGGCTTGAAGGGCCGAATGACCTAAACCTGCACCTGTTGTCTATGTATCTATGAATTGTTCCCAATCCTTCAGCGTGCGTGTGCGTGCGTATGTTCGATCCTGGCTACCGGTGCTGTATGTACGGAGTTTGTATGTTCTCCACATAACCTGTGTGGGTTTCCTCCGGGTGCTCCGGTTTCATCCCACACTCCAAAGACGTGCAGGTTTGTAGGTTAATTGGCTTTGGTAAAATTATAAATGGTCCCAGTGTGCAGGGTAGCGTTGGTGTTCGGGGACCACTGGGCGAAAACTAAAACTAAACCATAGAAACATATAAAATAGCTGCAGGAGTAGGCCATTCGGCCCTTCGAGCCAGCACCACCATTCAATATGATCATGGCTGATCATCCTAAATCAGTACCCGTTCCGACTTTTTTCCCCATATCCCTTGATTCCCTTAGCCCTAAGAGCTAAATCTAACTCTCTCTTGAAAACATCCAGTGAATTGGCCTCCACTGCCTTCCTTGGCAGAGAATTCCAGATTCACAACTCTCTGGGTGATAAAGATTTTCCTAATCAGTCCTAAATGGCCTAAACAGTTTTAAACTGTGACCCCTGGTTCTGGATTCTCCCAACATCGGGAACATTTTCCCTGCACCTACCCTGTCTAATCCTCATAGAACTTTACACGTTTCTATAAGATCCCCTCCCATCCCTACACATTAACACTTTCCCACACACACACACCAGGGACAATTAAAAAACACATTTACCAAGCCAATTAACCTACAAACAGTTGTGTCTTTGAAGTGTGGGAGGAAACCGAAGATCTCGGAGAAAACCCACGCAGGTCAGGGGGAGAACTTCCAAACTCTGTACAGACAGTGTCCGTAGACATGATGGAACCTACAATGCAGCAACTCTGCTGCTGTGTCACTGTGCCCCCATTGATAGACATTTGGACAAAGGTAGAAACATAGAAATTAGGTGCAGGAGTAGGCCATTCGGCCCTTCGAGCCTGCACCGCCATTTAATATGATCATGGCTGATCATCCAACTCAGTATCCTGTACCTGCCTTCTCTCCATACCCCCTGATCCCCTTAGCCCCAAGGGCCACATCTAACTGCCTCTTAAATATAGCCAATGAACTGGCCTCAACTACCTTCTGTGGCAGAAGGTACAGGGATAGGAAAGCTCCCGTGGTTGGGATCAAACCCGGGTCTCCGGCGCTGCAGGGCAGTAACTCTATAGCTGCGCCACCGTTTCTGTACTGTGTCTAGAGTGTAACGTTACTGACCAGATTGATGTCGCTGTTTGCGTCCGAGTGCTCACTGGTGGCGTCAGACATCATAGGCCCGGCATCTGTGTCTTCCCCGTCTTCCTCCATCAGACTCAGCCTGTGACAGAGAGCAAATCCAGTCATTAAGCAGCCGCTTGTAAATGATGGCTGCCTTGCAAAGTGACGCAGCGGGATGCGGCTCACACCTCTCGCTTACACGGATCCTAGTCGATAGACAATAGGTGCAGGAGTAGAGGCCATTTGGCCCTTCGAGCCAGCACCGCCATTCAATGTGATCATGGCTCATCATCCATAATCAGTACCCCGTTCCTGCCTTCTCTCCATATCCCCTAATTCCGCTATCCTCAAGAGCTCTATTTAACTCTCTCTTGAAATGCATCCAGAGAACCAGCCTCCACCGCCCTCTGAGGCAGAGAATTCCGCACACTGGAAGCTTTTCCTCATCTCCGTTCTAAATGGCTTACCACTTATTCTTAAACTTTGGCCCCTGGTTCTGGACTCCCCCAACATCGGGACCATGTTTCCTGCCTCTAGCGTGTCCAAACCCTTAATAATCTTATACGTTTCAATAAGATTCCCTCTCATCCTTCTAAACTCCAGGGTGTACAAGCCCAGCCGCTCCAATCTATCAGCACATGACAGTCCCACCATCCCGGGAATTAACCTGGTGAACCTTCGCTGCACTTCCTCAATAGCAAGAATGTCCTTCCTCAAATTTGGAGACCAAACTTGGGGGCCGCACAGAACAAAGGGGGAGCCCACCCAATGGGGGGGGGGGGGGGGGGGGGGGGGGGGGGAGCGTACCTGAGAAGGAAAAGGGGACCCAGCGCGGGGGGCACACAGAACGAACGACACCAAAATTATGGGATAACAGCCTCTTCTTTGAACATCAAAAAAACGAAGGAGCTGATCATGGACGTAGTAGGCACATCATCCGAGGGACGAGAACCTTCCAAGAATGAAGGAGGACCCGGTGTGGGGGGACAGCTGAAAACTAAGCGGCGCTGAGAAGGAAGGGGGACCTGGCATGGGGGGCTGGGGGCGAGTGCTTTTAGCAACTTTGGGGAGGCTCTTCTAACTTTGTATGCAAAGACAAATAATTTCACTGCACGTAACTAGGTACAAGAGACAATAAAGTATCATCATCATCATCATCATCTTACACACTCCAATGTTGTCTCGCTCCCTTGTACACCAATGGCCGCAGCAGGGGCTGCACTTGCAGTCTATACTCACACAACCTTTAGCGTCATGACTGGAGCCATTCCTTCTCCCCAGAGATGCTGCCTGTCCCGCTGAGTTACTCCAGCTTGATGTGTCTATCTTTGATTTAAACCAGTATCCACAGTTCCTTCCTACACTCTACCATGTGTTCTCAAGGCTGTTTCAGAAGCCACCCACAAACGAGTCAATCATATCGGTTGTCAAGTCACACAACACGGAAACAGGCCATTCGGCCCAACTCATCCATGCCGACCAAGATGCCCCATCCACACTAGTCCCACCTGCCTGCGTTTGGTCCATATCCCTCCAAATCTTTCCTATCCATGTACCCGCCCAAGTGCCTTTTAACTGCTGTTATTGTTCCTGCGTCTTGAAGTGTTGTCAAGCTGGAAAGGGTGCAGAGAAGATTTACGGGGATGCTGCCAGGACTCTAGGGTCGGAACTACAGGGAGAGGTTGAACAGGATGGGACTCTAGTCCTTGGAGCGCAGGTGGATGAGGGGTGATCTTATAGAGGTATACAAAATCATGAGAGGAATAGATCAGGTAGATGCACAGAGGGTGGTGGGTGTATGGAACAAGCTGTCAGAGGCGGTAGTTGAGGCTGGGACTATCACAATGTTTAAGAAACATTTGGACAGGTACATGGATAGGATGGGTTTGGAGGGATAGGGGCCAAATGCAGGCAGGTAAGACTAGTGTAGATGGGACATATTGTTGATGTGGGCAAGAAGGGCCCGTTTACACGCTGTACACCTCTAATTCTTGCCTGCCTTGCCTGGCAGCTCATTCCATACACCCACCACTTGGCAGCTATCAAAGTTAGCTTGGAAGGGAGGGGAGAAGCAATGAGCTTAATTCACGTAGGGGCTGAAACTTGGCGCTGGATAACGGTGCAAGGTGATATGACGGCCTGAATGAAAGGAACTGGCTCAAGACAGCACAGTGGCACAGTATTAGAGTTGCTACCTTACAGCACCAGGGACCCCATCCTGACTATTCGTGCTATCTGTACAGAGTTTGTACCTTCTCCCTATGACCTGTGTGGAATTTCTCTGGGTGCTATATTTTCCTCCAACACTACAAAGGTTTGTACACGTTTGTAGGTTCATTGGCTTTGGCGAGTTGTACAATTGTCCCTAGTGTGTGTAGGTTAGTGTGCGATGTGATCGCTGGTCACCATAGTCTCGGAGGGCCAAAAGGCCCCGTTTCCACGATGTATCTCTAATCTCCTTTCTACAGATATGTCCTTTTATTCTGAGGCTGTGCCCTCTAGTCCTGTACTCTTGCACAAGTGGAAACGTCCGCTCTATCCAGGCCTTTCACTATTCGGCAAGTTTCAGTGAGTGTTCCCCCTCATCCTTCTGAACTCCAGCGGCTACAGGCCCAGTGGCTCATCATATGTTAACCCACTCATTCCCGGACCGGTGCTCCGGTTTCCTCCCACACTCCAAAGACGTACATATTTGTAAGTTAATTGGTTTTGGTAAAATTGTAAATTGTCCCTAGTGTGTGCAGGATAGTGTTAGTGTGCGGGGATCACTGGTCGGTGTGGTGTCGGTGGGCCAAAGCGCCTGTTTCCATGTTGTGTCTCTAAACTAAACTAAATTAATCATCCCCGGGATCATTCTCGGTCTCTTTGTGCCAGACCACATCCTGTCTTTTGTTCCTCAATACCTCTGATGAGTTGATGACTTAAATGTGATCGTCTTCTGACTCAAGGTTTAAGAAGGAACTGCAGATGCTGGAAAATCGACGGTAGACAAAAATGCTGGAGAAACTCAGTGGGTGAGGCAGCATCTCTGGAGAAAAGGAATAGGCAACATTTATTCAGAGTGAGAGTCAGGGGAGAGGGAGACACAGAGATAAGGAAGGATTAGGTCTGAAAACAAGACATCAAAAGAGATGTTTAAGAAGGAACTGCAGATGCTGGAAAATCGAAGGTACACACAAAAGCTGGAGTAACTCAGCGGGTGCAGCAGCATCTATGGAGCGAAGGAAATAGGCAACGTTTCGGGCCAAAATCCTTCTTCAGGCTGAAGAAGGGATTCGGCCTGAAACGTTGCCCATTTCCTTCGCTCCATAGATGCTGCTGCACCCGCTGAGTTACTCCAGCTTTTGTGTGTACCATCAAAAGAGATGGCAAGGAAGTAAAATAGATCATTGTTAGCTCAGTGGCTCAAGTAGCATCTCTGGAGAAAAGGAACAGATGACATTTCGCGTTGAGACCCTTCTTCAGACTGAAAGACAGGGGATAGGGAAACGAGAGATATAGAAGGTAAATCGAAAGAAAGAAAGATGTGCAAAAAGCAACGACGAGGGACAACCCTGTCGAACCTTTACACTGAAATACCACAACTTACAGGAACCGTGTACTAACTGCGGCAACCCCTTCACTTACAGTTGCTGCTTGCGCACTTTCTGCCGGGACCGGTTCTTCACCACTTTATTCTTCTGAACCTGATTATTTTGCTGCTTGTTCCGATTTTGAGAGCCCAGCCAAGACCTGCTGCACACGGAGAAAGGATACAACGGTCAGTGTGATACATTAACAGGGGCCACTAGGCTGCATTCCGAGACACTCCGGCGCAGTGTGTGAGGAGGTTGACAGGGAATGTTGCCGGAAATTGGGAACGCTTTTGCACAGTTAAAGGCCGTAAGGGATAGATGTAGAATTAGGCCATTCGGCCCGTCAAGTCTACTCAGCCATTTAAACATAGCTGATCTATCTCTCCCTCCTAAAAACATTCTCCTGCCTTCTCCCCATAACCTCTGACACCCGTACTAATCAAGAATCTATCCATCTCTACCGTAAAAATATCCATTGACGACCTCCACAGCCTTCTGTGGCAAGAATTCCTCAGATTCGCCACCCACTGACCAAAGAAATTGCTCATCTCCTTCCTAATAGAACGTCCTTTAATTCTGAGGCTGTGACCTCTAGTCCTAGACATTCCCACTAGTGGAAATATCCTCTCCACATCCACTAGTAAAAGAAACTAAGTAATTGAAGAGAGGACTAATATGTAAATTTAAGTGAGGCCCAGACAGGGTGGACAATCAGAAGCAGAGTGGCACGGTGGCGCAGCGGTAGAGTTGCTGCCTTACATCGCGAGAGACACAATCTTGACTATGTGTGCTGTCTGTACGGAGTTTGCATGTTCCCGTGAGTTTTCTCCGGAAACTCTGGTGTCCTCCCACACTGTAAAGAAGTGGGTTTCTAGGCTAATCAACTTGGGTAAAATTGTCCCTAGTGTGTGTACGATAGTGTTAGTGTACGGGAATCGCTGGTTGGCATGGATTTGGTGGATCGAAGGGCCAGTTTCTGCTCTGTGTCTCTAGAATAAAAAACTTTCCCCAGGGTGGAAATGTCCAACACTAGAGGGCATAGCTATAAGTTGAGAGGGTGAAAGTTTAATAGGAGGCGTGCGGGACAAGTTGATTTTTATTTTAGTGAGTGGTGGGGGCCCGGAAGCTGGTAGAGGCAGACACGATAGTGGTGCTTAAGTGGCTTTTAGATCGTTGGGTGGGCGGCACGACCGACGTCGCAGCGGCCTCTGCAGTCCGTCTGTCTTTTAAAAACATTTTTGTCCCGTTGAGGGTATAGTTTGTAGTGGGTTTTTAAATGTGTATGTGTGGGGGGTGGGGGAAACTTTTAGATCTCTTCCCTGTACGGGGACCCGACCTATTCCCTGTCGGGTCTCCTTTGTCGTTGGGGCCTAGCACCGTGGAGCGGCCTCCAACCGGAACGACCTGGGGGCTCAAGTCACGGAGCCGGCGGAGCTGCGGACCTACCATCGTGGAGCTGGCCGGCTTCGGAGCGTGGAGAGCTGCGGTGGCGCGCTGCTACGACCCGACTCCGGTGGATGGTGACACCGGGAGCACCGGCTTTGGAGCGTGGAGTGGTCGGAGACCGCTTTACGGGGCACTGGCAACGGCGACTTCTCCCGCCCGAATTGCGGGGTTGAGAGTGACCTTACATCGCCCGGCGCGGCTTTAAATGGCTGCGGACTTGCTAGCGCCCGCCGGGGACTTTGACTTTGACATCGGGAGAAGAATGGAGAGCAGGGGAGAGACAAGACTTTGCCTTCCATCACAGTGAGGAGGAGAATCACTGTGATGGATGTTTGTGTGGATTGTGTTGGTGTGTGTCTTGGTTCTTTTCTTGTATGACTGCAGAAACCAAATTTCGTTTGAACCTCATGTGAGGTATTAAATCGTTTCTTTATGGCACTGGCATCTGGGCAGTACTACGGCAGATGGAATTTAATCCTGATCCTAAAGATGGAATTTAATCCTAAATTATCTAAGAGATAAAGCATCATAACAGGACTAATAAAATTTGGGTAAACACCAAGAGGGGAGTAGAGGAGAAGAGGTGTCTTGTACATCCAGTGATCCCTGAATGTGCCGCAAAGAGAAAGAAATGGTGAAAGTACTGGAGGAAGATGCAGTGGTGGCATTCAAGTCGAAATGTTCCCCCCCAAGTTGTTTAAACAGCGACCACACGCGGCTGAACCAACCTGTGCGCAAAGTCAGACTCGGAGCCTTTCTCAGAGTCCTGGTCGGAGGAGCTGTGCAGACTGCCCGTGTCCCACTGACTTGGTCGCAGGAGGGTGGAGGTAAGTACCGGGGTGGCCAACTTCCTGCCCAGCTGCGAGCTGCCTCCGCTGTGCATCCACGCCCCATCCACACTCGTATCAGATACTGCAAAGCAAAGTTAGAGAAGCTTAAAACACAGGGTCGACAGTGAGAATAAAATGTAAAAATATCAAAAATAAATCCCGCTCCCTCCCTCTCTACATCTTCCCTGCGGTTATCAATCCCCCCCCCCCCCCCCCCCCCCCCCCTTTCGGTCGTGTCAATCCTACTCCCCTCATTCTTTCTACTCATCACTTTAATTTCATGTTTCATGTATTTTGTGTTTTTATGACTGTTCGCAGATCAATATCATATAAATAAAGTTTGATCGTGTCGTATTGTTCTTTATTTGCTTATTTTACTCCGGAGTCACGTGAATGACTACGTGAGGACCCCGCCAGGACGCATGCACGTCATATCATCTAACGCATTGCGCAGCGACTGGCGGGGAGGAGCGTTGCTCCTTCAGCGGTAGGTTTAAAACGGACCTGCAGGTAAGTTAATTATTGTGAGGTCGTTTGTTCCGTTCTCTGAGAATTATTTTTCAGAAAGGAACCTATGGATAAGACAAAGACGAAGTCCAAACGGACCGCTACAAGACTGACCGCCGCGGAAATGCGGGCAGTCAGCAGCGGCCGACTGCACCTGGATCGCTAACTATGCGGTCGGCAGCCTCCGACCTGGCACCAGCACAGTCCGAACCGATACCACGGACTGGCGGGAAAGCCAAGCAAAAGTCGGATAGGCCCGTAGACTCGGACCGTGAAGATTCAGCGCCTGCGGGCAGCGGCCGTGGACAAGATAGATCAGCCATGATTGGATGGCGGTGTAGACTTAATGGGTCGAATGGCCTAATTCTATTCCCATAACTTATGAACCAATAACCCCACCTTCTCTCAATGCGCCCATCGCCTGCTGGCAGCTACTTTCAACAACATGACCATTCTATTCCAGTTACTCATCCCAACCTTGAAACCGGAGGTAGAAACAAGGAACTGCATGTGCTGGTTTACAGAAAAAGACAAACCGTTCACAGGTTACAGGAGTAGAATTAGGCCATTCGGCCCATTGCGTCCACTTCGCCATTTAATCATGGCCGATTGTATCCTCGTCCCATTTTCCTGCCTTCTCCCAATAACCCTCGACACCCGTGCTGGAGGAACTCAGGCAGCAACAAAAGCTTTTTGCAGCACCCCACGACAATGATAAACTAACCCAAGGTCATTACGTCCCGAATCCCCGTCCGAAAGCGGTGACCCATGAGCACCTGTCATCCTCTCTCTCTCTCCCTCGTACCTTCCATTCGCCTTCTCTTGGCCGATGCTGCTGCGACTCTCTTGGCTCGTAGGCTGCTCGGCTTGCCGCTGATCATGGACATGGTGTCATCGTCCCCTCGTGCCTGCAACGACTTGCGGTACAATGCCAGCGGCAGCCACTCGTCAGGGGCTGCACCGAGAGGGGCAGGGTAGTTCTTGTCCAGGTAGGCAAGCCTGCAAAACCAACGACAGATTCAGCAGCTGCTCCCTCAGGACCATGTCCCACTCCGAATACTACACAACGCCAACTACAAGTCAAGTCACATTTATTTATATAGCACATTTAAAAAACAACTCTCGTTGGCCAAAGTGCTTTACATTTGTTATAAGAATAGTATAAACAAACAAACTACATACATATAGCCCTCGCTCACTGGACGTCAGGAAAGGCTTGGGAGTATAGATACATTTTTAGTCTTGACTTAAAGGAGTCGATGGAGGGGGCAGTTCTGATGGGAAGGGGGACGCTGTTCCACAGTCTAGGAGCTGCAACCGCAAAGGCGCGGTCGCCCCTAAGCTTATGCCTAGACCGCGGGATATTCAGCAGCCCCAAGTTGGCCGGTCTGAGGGACCTGGAGGTGGAGTGGTGGGTGAGAAGACTTTTAATGTAGGAGGGGGCAAGCCCATTGAGGGCTTTGTAGACATAGAGGAGGGTCTTGAAATATATACGGAACCGCACAGGGAGCCAGTGGAGAGAGGCCAGGATCGGGGTGATGGCCCTACCGAAGCCTCATGGTTGCCTGCGGGAGGTACCGGCGACACAAAGGTGGACAGGCGAGAGGGACGTCTATGACCCTCTGTTCAGGATTCCCCCAACATCGGGAACATTTTTCCTGCATCTAGCCTGTCCAATCCCTTAAGAATTTCATATGTTTCTACAAGATCCCCCTCGATTCCTTCTCAATTCCAGTGAATATAAGCCCGGTCGATCCATTCTTTCATCGTACGCCATCCCGTCCTGGGAATTAACCTGGTGAACCTACACTGCACTCCCTCAAGGGCAAGAATGTCCTTCCTCAAACTTGGAGACTAAAACCGCACACAATACTCCAGGGCGGAGCTAGAGACGAGGAACGAAGCCGGTCGGGGAGGAGAGGGGACTGGGGTCTGGCCGACCCCTCCCTCGTGGTTTGCTGCGGGGAACAGAGGCGGATGGGCGAGCAGAGGGGCGTGGCGTCCAAGGATAGAGACGGCTGGAGGTCGGCAACAGCCTGGGACTTGCCTGGAAGTTCTAGGCTATACTAGGACTTGCCTGGAAGCTCTAACACCAAGACCCGGTGTGCGGCCTCGCGCCCCCCGGCGTGGCTTTAATGGCCGCGGGACAATCGCCATCGCCAGCCGGGGGCTTTGACTTTGACTCTGACATCGGGGGGGGGGGAGAGTGCAGTGGAGAGGTAAGTTTTTTTTGGCCTTCCATGACAGCTATGTGATGGATGTTTATGTAAAATGTAATTATGTTGTGTCTGGGGTCTATTTGTGTGTAATGTATGGCTGCAGAAACGGCATTTCGTTTGGACCTCTAGGGGTCCAAATGACAATTAAATTGACTCTTGACTCTTGACTCTTGAACAGGCACTGCTTGTACGAAATAGAGCGTGGACTTTGAAAACAGCGGCAAAAGATGGCGTCTCTTACAATGGGGGCCCGGTAGACTATTTCTGTTCACTTGCTGGTCGGGGATGGGGGGGGGGGGGGGGGTGTGTACACCATTAATCTTCTGGACTGTTTGTAACATTGAGAATTTCTCTATGTTAGCACTTCACACATGTGACAATAAAATCACCACGGGTTATAGGGAGAAGGCAGGAGAATGGGGTTGAGGGGGAATGAGATTCAAGAGAGTTTATTGTCATGTGTTCCTGATAGGACAATGACATTTTTGCTTTGCTTCAGCACAGCAGAACATAGTAGGCATGACTACAGTGTGATTCAGTCGTGATTGAGTGGCAGAGTAGACTTGATGGGACGAATGGCCCAATTCTGTTCCTAGAACTTATGAACCATTGAAGGAGTCCAAAAGGTTTCTTTGCTACTCTAAGCACCCATGTGGTCATTTTCAGGGAGCTATGAAGTTGTTCCCCAATGTTCTGTATATATCTGGCCAGCACTGGACAATTCAGAATTAATTTCCTCACACTGGTCAGGAATAAACTCCATCTGCCACTGCTCCACCCAGCCTTCCAGCTGATCTGGGTCCTTAGGCAATCGTCCTAGTAACCTACAACTCGGGAATAAGTAGGTTAACCTATGATGAGCGTTTGTCGGCACTAGGCCTCCACTCGCTGGAGTTTAGAAGAATGAGGGGGAGGGGGGGATCTCATTACAACGTACAGAATAGTGAAAGGCTTGGAGAGAGCGGATGTAGAAAGGATGTTTTTCAAGGCAGAGATAGACAAATTCTTGATTAGTACGGGTATCAAGGGTAATGGGGAGAAGGCAGGAAAATGGGATTAGAATGACTGAGTAGACTCGATGGGCCGAATGGCCTAATTCTACTATAACGTGAACTATCAGCGCTTGTGGCCTGCTGGCACAGCGTAATGAGAGATTCGAGCATCGCCCCATCACAGTTCGCAACCCTCCACTTCCTCACTGTCGGCCTACACACAATCTACAGGGCGGCATGGTGGCGCAGTGGTACAGCTGCTGTCTCAAAGTGCCAGATACCAGTCTTCAATCTGGACTAGGGATGCTAGCTGCAAGAATTTGTACCTGCTCCCCGTGACCATGTGGGTTTAATCCAGGTGCTCCGGTTTCAATCCACATTCCAAAGATTGTAATTTAATTGGCTTCTGTAAAATTGTGAATGGTCCCGTGTGTGTAATATAGTGCTAATGTACGGGGTGACCACAGGTCAGTGGAGCAAGGACGTCCTACAGCAGTTGTACAGGGCCCTGGTGAGACCGCACCTGGAGTATTGTGCACAGTTTTGGTCTCCTAATTTGAGGAAGGACATTCCTGCTATTGCGGGAGTGCAGCGTAGGTTCACCAGGTTAATTCCCAGGATGGCGGGACTGACATATGGATTGACTGGGCTTATATTCACTGAAATTTAGAAGGATGAGAGGGGCTCTTATAGAAGCATATAAAATCTTATGGGATTGGACAGGATAGAAGCAGGTTCCCGATGCTGGGGGAGTACAGAATCAGGGGTCACAATTTAAGAATAAAGGGTAGGCCATTTAGTACTGAGATGAGGAAAAACCTTTTCTGCCAGAGAGTTGTGAATCTGTGGAATTCTCTGCCACAGAAGGCAATGGAGGCCAAATCACTGGATGTTTTCAAGAGAGAGTTAGATTTAGCTCTTCGGGCTAACGGAATCAAGGGATATGGGGAGAAAGCAGGAACGGGGTACTGATTTTGGACGATTAGCCACGATCATATTTAATGGTGGTGCTGGCTCAAAGGGCATCCTCCTGCACCTATTTTCTATGTTTGGTGGGCTGTTTCTGCGCTGTATCTCTAAACTACACAAGCCCTCACTCACACAGCCTTCTTGTCCTGTCGCAAGAGCTTGCACGAGAATTCACTCAGAACATCGAGGAACGGCAGGTTCAGCGGGGAGTCGAATCCACGGTGTCGCTGGAAAACAAACTTCATTCCATCCCTGTAGGAGCAGATCAAGATCACAAACAACGGATGAAAACCCAACACTTCACACTCAAGTTAGCAATGCACTTCACCCTAAAGTAGCGCAGTAGACAAATTAGTCCAAAGTAAACCGGGGTGGCAAGGTGGCGCAGTGGTAGAGTTGATGCCTTGTAGCGCCAGAGACCCGGCTTTGATCCTGACTACGGGTGCTGTCTGTACAGTTTGTACGTTTTCCTCGTGACCTGCGTGGGTTTTCGCCAGGAGCTCCGGTTTCCTCCCACACTACAAAGACGTGCGGGTTTGTTGGTTAATTGGCTTTGGTAAAATTGTAAATTGCCCCTAATGTGTAGAATGGCGCTGGTGTGCGATGATCGCTGGTCGGCACGTACTTGGTGGACCGAAAGACATGTTTCCTTGCTCTCTCTACAGTCTAAAACAGGTTTAAATTGCCTAGAGAGATTAATAAAGAATAACCAGAGATGCTGCGACACCGGTCGCGTGGGCGGCGTGACCGATGTCGCAGCGGCCTCTGCAGTCTGTCTGTGTTTTTTTGTTTTTTTTTGTCCTGTTGAGGGTTTAGTTTGTTGCGGTTTAGCATTTTTTTTTTAAAATGTGTATGTGTGGGGGGTGGGGGAAACTTTTAATCTCTTCCCTGCATGGAGACCCGACCTTTTCCCTGTCGGGTCTCCGTTGCCGTTGGGGCCTAGCGCCGTGGAGCGGCTTCCACCGGAACGGCCTGGAGGCTCAAGTCATGGAGCTTGTGGAGCTGGGGAGCTGCTGTGGAGCTGCGGAGCCTGTGGAGCTGCTGCGGACTTACCTCCGTGGAGCTGGCCGGCTTCGGGGCGTAGAGCGGCGGTGGCGCGTTGCTGCGGCCCGGCTCCGGTGGATGGAACACCGGGAGCTCGCGGATCCCCGGTGGGAGGCTGCTTTGCGGGGCACCGGCAGCGGCAACTTCTCCCGCCCAAATTGCGGGGTTGAGAGTGACCTGGAGGGGGATCCTACAACGCCCGGCGCGGCCTTAATTTGCCGCGGACTAGCGCCCGCCGGGGGCTTTGACCTCGACTTCGGGAGGGAAATGGAATGCAGGGGAGAGACAAGAACTTTGCCTTCCATCACAGTGAGGGGGAGAGCCACTGTGATGGATGTTTATGTGAATAGCGTTGGTGTGTGTTTTGGTTCTTTTATTGTATGGCTGCAGAAACTAAATTTCGTTTGAACCTCATGTGAGGTTCAAATGACAAATAAAGGTATTGTATTGTATTGTATTGTTAGATAAATGCTCTGACTGTTACACTTCCTTTTTACATTCAATGGCACATGATCTATCAGTCAGCATATTCCATCGGGATGAAGTGTGTTTCCAGTTGGGATGAAGCTGAATAATTATCTCGGAGGTTATCCTGTACCCAAGAATTTGCTTGGGCTGCTCCTAAACCTGGACGTTACAGTTTTCAGGCTCCTATAACTTCTTCCCGATGACAGGAGTGAAATGACCTCGTGTGTTGGCCGTCTGTGTGTGGCGTTTGCATGTTCTCCCCGTGACCGCGTGGGTTTCCTCCGAGTGGTTTCCTCCTACATCCTGAAAACGTGCGGGTTTGTAGGTTAATCGGCTCCCTGTAAAATTGCCCCAAGTGTGTCAAGGAGTGGATGAGAAAACACAGAACTAGTGTGGATGGGTGATCGGTTGTTTGGGGTTAGATTTATTATTAAGCTAATAACAGTGCAGTAATGTGAAAAGCTTTGTTTTGCAGCTCTCCAAACAGATCAGATACACCATACTGTTTCCAATCAAGTCAAACAAATCCAATAGATAGAGCCAAGGGGAAGTTAGAGTGCAGAATGTAGTTCTCAGCATTGTAGCACATCAGTTCCATTGACTCTATCCCCTACTCCAAATTCTTCAGTCTACGTCGCAACTGCGCCCAGGATGAGGTGTTCCATACCCAGGATATCGGAGATCTCCTCATTCTTTAGGAAACAGGGGTTCCCCTCTTCCATTATAGATGAGGCTCTCACTAGGTTCTCCTCAATATACTACAGCTCCGCTCTTGCTCCCATTCGTAACAAGGACAGAGTCCCCCTTGTGCTCACCTCCACCCCATCAGCTGTCGCATATAGCTTATAATCCTCCAACATTTTCGCCACCTCCAACGGGATCCCACTGCTGGCCACATCTTCCCATCTCCACCTCTTTCTGCTTTCTGCAGAGACCGTTCCCTCTGAAGCTCCCTGGTCAACTCGTCTCTTCCCACCCAAACCACCCCCTCCACAGGTACTTTCCCCTGCAACCGCAGGAGATGCAATGCCTCCCCCCTCGACTCCGTCCAAGGACCCCGACAGTCTTTCCAGGTGAGGCAGAGGGTTCACTTGCACCTCCTCCAACCACATCGACTGTTTCAGCTGTCAACTCCTGTGCATCGGCAAGGCCAAGCGCAGGCTCGGCAATCGTTTCGCTGAACACCTCCGCTCAGTCTGCCTAAACCGACCTGATCTCCCAGTTGCTCAGCACTTCACCTCCCCCTCCCATCACCAATCTGACCTTTCTGTCCTGGGCCTCCTCCATTGTCAGAGTGAGGCCCAATGCAAATTGGAGGAACAGCACCTCATATTTCGCTTGGGTAGTTTACATCCCAGCGATATGAACATTGACTTTTCTAACTTCAGATAGCTCTTGCTTTCCCTCTCTCTCCATCCCCTCTCCAGTTCTCCCGCCAGTCTTACTGTCTCCGCCTACATTCTAACTTTGTCCCGCCCCCTCTCCTGACATCAGTCTGAAGAAGGGTCTCGACCAGAAACATCACCCATTCCTTCTCTCCAGAGATGCTGCCTGACCCGCTGAGTTACTCCACAATTTTGTGTCTACCTTCGATTTAAACAAGCATCTGCAGTTCTTGCCTACAAAAGTTCCATTGACAAAGTCCAATGTCCGCAATGGGGTAGAAGTGAATTGGACAGTAACGTAGATTATGGAAGGACCATTCAGAAGCCTGATAACAGAGGGGATAAAGCTGTTCTGAGTCTGGTGGTACTTGCTTTCAAGATTCTGTATCTTCTGCCTGATGGGAGACGAGAGGAGGAGGAGGAACGGCTGGGGTGGGACAAGTCTTTGATTTTGTTGGCTGCTGTGTGATGGACTGGGCTACATCTACAAATCTCTGAAATTTCTTCTGCATTGACTTCAGCATCAAAAAGGCTATTTCCATGTTCTATCTCTAAGACTTTTGAAACAGTCCATTCGGCCCACTGAGCCGCACGGACCAGCAATCACCCCGTACACCAACACTATCCTAACACACTAGGGACCTTACAATTGTTATCGAAGCCAATTTTACTTCGGAGTCACGTGAGTGATTCCGTGAAGATCCCAGCCCAGTGCGCAGGTGCGGCATTATCGCACAGCTGTGCAACGCGGCCAGCGGGAGTCGGGCGCTCCCGCAAACCAAGGACGTGAGGTAAGTACTTACCTTAATCGGGCCTTGTGGTTTTTTGCTCCAGGGGGAGCAAAGCAGCAGAGGAAGCGGCCCCCGTTCGACTCCAGCGAAGGAGCCGACAGTGGAGGGGGAAAGGCGCAAACGGGACCTCACAGGCTGCGGACCGCTGACAGGGAGCTGCGCTGATGCCGGTCCGCTGAACAGCTGTTTGGTTAACAGCAGCGGACCGGCGGGAAATTTAAAAACCCGACCGGCAGCCCTGCAGACTCCTCACAAGGAGAATCGCCGCCCGGGAACCGCTACAATGCCGCCTGAAAAACAGCAGGCAGCCTCTAAATACAGGTAAGACAAAAATCTTACCAAAATTACAGGTTCTATAGGAATCAACTTCCTCCAACACTGGAACAGGTGGAGACAGCAAAAATAAGTATGTCTGTCTCCCCAAGCCAGAGGAGGTCATGGAGTTCAAAACCTCCAGGAAAAAAGGGGCACTGGCTGAATGCCAAGGGAGCTGACACTCCTACCCCAGTGCTATTGCACTAGCCATCTCCCTTGTCGAGGGATTGATGCAACAGCGGAGTTTGAGCTATGCCTCCTCCAATTTATAGCACACCCTTTTGCTCCCTCTTTTGAGGCTAGCTAAGGAGGCCAGGGCTGGGCTGGCTTAAACGCTGGGCAGGCGGACGAGAACAGCAGTATGCCAGGGGAGCAGGATCAGGAAGAGCTACTGGGTGTCGTGGGCCACTACATGGCTCCTCCACGCGACCATCTTCCCAACAAAGCCCTGCAGGAGCAGGCCTTTCTAGAGGCAAATCCGCAGACAGCTGGGTCAGCAGACTCGCAGACAAGAGCTAAAAGCAGCGAATTCTGAAGCTCCTAACAGAAGGGTCAAGATGTCACCGCCTTTGCTCGTTTTCCACGGATCATACTCACCTGGCAGGCGAGACGCCATGATCACCAAGGTGGTTCTCCCAGGATGAGACTATCCCGTTGCACTACGAGGGTGCTGACGCCTAAGATATTCCCAAATTTGGGATACTCGACTGACATTGGTGCATATAAGACCTGCCCGCAACCCCAAATATACGGGGCTATGCAAACCGCTGCTGCGGGAAGAGAGGCAGCTAAACCTGTGCGCCTCATGAGGGCAGGCCATGGAACGAGCAGGACATCGCATCCAACACCCAGCTGGCAGCACCCCTCGGCATCCACCAGCAATATCGAACAAGGACTGGTGAAAGCCTGGCGACCGCTTCACATTACCCCCAAAGTTCTTTTTAGACGGGGCCCAGAGCGGAGCCGTGGGAAAATGCGCCACCCCCCACCGACAGCACCAGCATACCAGCAAACTACGCCTTCATGAAAAAACAATAAACATGGAGGTAGGTAGTCTGGTTCCTCCCAGTTTACACTAAATAAGGGTGTTCTACTAACTGCGGGGGGGGCATTTACACTTGTTGATAAAGCATGGGATGCTGTCACAAATAACTAAAATATACTCAACAGTATTAGTGGATAAAAACAAATTCAAATTGGGCATATTACCGCCAGTTCAGCAATGCGCCCAAAGGGCATTTTCTCCCTCTAAGAAAGAGAAGTGAGAAGGTCAAGCTGAACTAGAAAGGCTCATTACTAAACGGATCATGGGAGTAAACATGAACCATTGGAATTTGTATCGAATATATTCACCAAAACTACAAAAGATGGTGAATGTAGCATCATCATTGATCTAATATCACTAAATAAATCTGTTGAGTATATACACTTTAAGATGGAGACGGGTTTTTGTCACTGCCAGACATCTGATCTCCAAAGGATAACCTATGGGGAGCATTGATATGGAAGATGCTAACTATCTTATACCCATACACTAGGATCATTATAGATACCTAAAAAAAAAATAAAAAATAAATAATAATAATAATAATAAAATAAAAATAAAATAATTTTTTACCTGGATCATGGATATCCCGGTTAGGGCAACTATGGGAGCATAGAGCATTCCCAATGGTCTAACCTCAGCCCTAAACTATTATAAATATTTAAAAATGGCCATGAAAATATTAAGAAAACAAGCATAATCATGGCATATATTGGATGATATCCTCATATTAGGGGAAACAAAGGAATTAGCTGTGGCAGCAGTTCTAGCTACAAAACAGCTCCCTAAAGCTCTGAGGTTCATCCCACGCCCAGATAAACCAGAATTGAAGCGTTAACTACCATGGATTATCTGGGCTTCAATAACAATTCCGTCCATATGACTGTTACTTTGCCAAGGTACTTGGGTCACTATAATCAAATCATGAATGTACCCACTGAAGCTATATCACAATTACGGTGGTGGGCAGACATATATTTGGCATAGTTTTCAGCCCTATTATCATCACCAATCCCAACTTGGTTATTAAAAACCGATGCCAGTACTTTAGGCTGGGGAGCAACTAAACTCCATATCCAGCACAGGTAACAGATGGACCAATTCACAAACATCGTTACTACACACACCGGGCATCAACTACTTGGGATTGGTGATCGCCTATTGGGCTAAAAAGCATATGCATTTCAAATGCAGCACGTACATATGTGGTTACGGATTGATAATACTATGGTGGTGGCTTATATCAACCATATGGGGAGCATAAAAATCATTATTGTGCAACAAATTGGTCAAACAAATCTGGCAATGGTGTGTCAAAAGACATTTTAACTATCAGCTGCCTATGTCCTAGGAAGCTAGAACACAGTGGGAGACACCATGTCACGGGTAAAAATTTATGATAACATTGAATAGATGTCAAACCCAAGATATCTGCTAAAGGTATTAAGCAGTTTGAAAGCCAGATATCAATTTGGTTGCACAAGACGGAATCACCAGTAACCTATGTATGTGACTTAGGAACCAGATCAGAGGCAGCAGCGATAGATGCCTACACGCTGGAAGGGGGAATTTCTGCTTTGCCTTCCTCCCTTCTGCCTCATCAGTCGGGCACTTCGCAATACAGATGGGATCTGTCTCCGAGATATTGAACGTGCCCGACCGGCCTACACAGCCATGGTTCCCAGTTCATCACGACATGGTGGGCGAGTCACCTATGGATTTCCCTAGTGGACCATGGTTGCTGACTCAACCCAGTATCAGGCATAAGCCACCCATGCCAGAAAAACATCAAACTCCTGGGTGCAGGGTTAGAATAGACCTTACCAGGGACTGGGATTATCCAAAGGAACCATTACCACCATGTCGGCATCCCTGTGAACAGTCACCAAGAGCTAACATGGGTAAAATACTGCCACGACGCAGGGACAACATACCAAACTATTCAACCACTGACGTATTGGAGTTCCTGGAACATCTACACCATGAACAAAAGGTGAGTTACAGTGCCGTAAATACAGCATGGAGCACCTTGTCTGCTTATCCAAAACAGCATGACAGCAGAGCATGGGATCCCATCCACTGAAGATAAACTTATGAAGGGCAACTATAATAATAAGCCCCAAAAACCCAGGTATACCCATGTATGGGATATTGGTGTGATATTGACATATCTCAGAGAATGGCACCAGCCAGATCCCTCAGTCTTGCTCAATCTATGTTAAAAATGCTCCTGCTTATGGCTCTTGTATACGCTCACAGAGTCCAGTCACTCCATAAAACTAGACTGGATAACATGGTGATTACCCCAGACGCATCACGTTCATATTCTAGGTCTGGTAAAAATCTAACTCGCAGGTATATGGGACTAGGCGAGATTAAGAGTTCGGCACGGACTAGTAGGGTCGAGATCGCCTGTGTTTTCCGTGCTGTAATCGTTATATGGCTATATGGACCAGGAACGCCCAATTCACTGGTGGAATTCCGGGCCTACCCACCAGAGTCCAGGTTGAGTGTGGTGACCCATCTACTACAATATATAGACACAACCCACAATCTTAGAGGGAGAGGAAAGCCTATGGGTCAACCACAGAAACCCCAAGACGGGGTACGAGCCAAACCACTCCAAGGTGGCTCAAACAGGTACTGAAAGCTGCCGGAATAGATAATAATACATTTTAATCCCATTCAACTAGGGCAGCATTGATATCAGCGGCTGAACGAATGGACATCCCGGTTGACCACATTCTCAATACGGCAGAATGGTCAAGGGAACGGGGTTCAGAACATTTTTATTGTAAACCGTTGATAAACCTGATTTAATTGCAGAAAGAATATTACAAACGGCAATATTAATTTAAGCTCAGGGGAGCTCTTTATGTTGTTATTGTTAACAAATACCTTTCTGTTTCTTGTGAAAGCAGATCCACTGGTTGATTACGATAACACTTCCTCCCTCAAAAACTTCGGCAGTGAGTGAAATAAAAACTGTTACACGGTTTGAAATCACAGACCTTTGAAGTCTTCACGGAATCACTCAAGTGACTCCGAAGTAAAATAGTAAGATTAAACGAGTACTTACCAGTATGAAGTTTGATCTGTATTTTATGAGGAGTTACGGTGAGGTATTACGTGCCCTCCGCTCCCACCCTCAATATATAGATCAAACTAATAAACTGATGTCTCATGATCTTTACTATCTTACTTCAAATATTGTGTCTATCCTGTGATTTCACACCACTGCTTCGAAGTATGCCGCACCTGCGCACTGGGCTGGGATCTTCACGTAATACCTCACCGTAACTCATCATAAAATACAGATCAAACTTCATACTGGTAAGTACTCGTTTAATCTTACTATTAACCTGCATGCCTTTGGAATGTGGGTGGAACCCGGAGCACCTGGAGGAAACACACGTGGTCACAGGGAGAACATACAAACTCTGTGTGGACAGCACCTGTAGTCAGGATCGAACCAGGGTCTTTGACGCTATGAGGCAGCAACTATTACCTCTGTGCCGTCTGCTGAAGACAAGGTGGGAGTGGGGATGCGAAGAGATGAGCGTGTGAAACGCAGCAAGAGTTAATGTGCGTGGAAGTGGAATGCATGCACGTTGGAGATAGATTTGGGTGGGAGGGAGATAGGATGGACGGTACAGACAGCACCCACGGTCAGGATGGAACCCAGGTCTCTGGCGCTGTAAGGCAGCTGCTCTACCGTTGCGCCATTGTGCCGCCACTACACATTGTTAAACACTGAGTGCGAGAGTCTAGAAATAGAGATCACAGCCTCAGAATTAAAGGACGCTCTTTTAGGAAGGAGATGAGAATCAGAAGGTATTGAATCTGTGCAATGCTTTGCCACAGAAGGCTGCGGAAGGCAAGTCAGTGGATATTTTTAAGTCAGACAGATAGATTCTTAATTAGTGCGGGTGTCAGAGGTTATGGGGAGAAGGCAGCAGAATGGGGTTAGGAAGGAGAGATAGATCAGCCATGATTGAATGGCGGAGTAGACTTGATGGGCCGAATAGCCTAATTCTACTCCTATTCCCTATGACCTTACAATTCAGTCCCGGGGAAGCAAGGTTCATACTTACAAGTGCAGAGACACGACCGACTGTCTGCTCTTCATCAGGTCCACGCCGAACGTCAGTGCAAACCTCCTGCCCAGGTCTTTAATGGCGCTGAATTGGACGGAGGCACGATCAGCGTTCCCCTGATCCTGTAGCAGTTCGCTGAACAACTGGAGGGCCACAACAACACAGCACGGGGTCAATATCAAACAATGCTGCAGGCAAAATCATGTCTTAATTTTAGCAGAAAAGTCTACAGCGAGTTCCCCCCGATCCTCAATTCTTCCCAAAAGCAGGGTTACTGCCGGGCCATCCCTAACAACAGTCAGAACCTTTTTCCACCAAGATGGTATTAAAAAAAGACTAAAGGACTAGAGGGAAAAAGTTTAAAGGAGATGTGCAGGGCAAGTTGTTTCTTTTACAAATACAGAGAGGGTGGCGAGTGCCTGGAACGTGCTGCCAGTTGTGGCGGTGGAGGTGGAGGCAGGTATGACAGTGGTGTTTAAGAGGCTTTTGGATAGGTATATGGATATGCAAGCAAAGTGGGGCGTGTATTAGGAATGATCTAGCAGAGGCGGTAGTTGAGGCAGGTACTTTAACAAGTTTTATAGGACGTTTGAACACGTACATTGACAGGGTACGCTTAGAAGAATATGGGCCAAACGCGGGCTGATGGGACTTGGGTGGTTGGGGCATCTTAGTCGGCATGGGCAAAGTTGCTGAAGGGCTGTATGAGAGTATCAGATATTATGGGGAGAACAGTGCGGGTGTCAGAGGTTATGGAGACAAGGCAGGAGAATGGGGTTAGGTGGGAGAATTGCATTGAGAGACTTAGCTCTTCGGGCTAATGGAATGAAGGGTAATGGGGAAAAAGCAGAAACGGGTTACGGATTTTGGATTATCAGCCATGATCATATTGAATGGCAGCGTATTTTCTACCACGCTATTAAGGCCTTTAATAAACCGACTTTATCGATAGACTCACCACTGATTACGAGTGTTTTATTTTGTGTCTGCGCCTACCTGAGTAAAGGCAGTTATAGGGTACGGGTATAGCACAAAATCCCCTCCTACAAAGAGCGTGAGGAGGGTGGGATTAGACTGCCTTGCACAATGTAGTGGATGGATTTTTACTGAATTGTGACAGCGTGACAGTGCTGATCTACTCACCTGTTGCAAGCTAAGCAGCAGTGTCTTGGCGCATTCCACCTTATCGATCTGTCGGGCTTTGCTCAGCATCTCCTTAATAATGTCGCCGTAATCGTTGTAGTACTGGAAGTTAGAGCAGAGTTCAGCAACGTTCCCAGGGTGGCTATTTCATACATGCAATGTCTCAGAGCTCCTTGGTATATCATCCTCGCTGCACATCCAGTAGCAGGTCCCTGCTGTCCCCTTTCCACACCAGGACCTGGAAACCCCCCCCTCTCCCTCTCCCCTCCCCTCCAATCATGCTTTTACACCCACACCCCAGCTTGTACAGAGCCCTAGTGCGACCACACCTTGAGTATGGTGCGCAGTTTTGGTCCCCTAAGTTGAGGAAGGACATTCTTGCTATTGAGGGAGGGCAGCGTAGGTTTACAAGGTTAATTCCCGGGATGGCGGGACTGTCATATGCTGAGAGAATGGAGCAGCTGGGCTTGTACACTCTGGAGTTTTTAAGGATGAGAGGGAATCTCATTGAAACATAAAAGATTGTTAAGGGCTTGGACACGCTAGAGGCAGGAAACATGTTCCCGATGCTGGGGGAGTCCAGAACCAGGGGCCACCGTTTAAGAATAAGGAGTAAGCCATTTAGAACGGAGACGAGGAAACACTTTTTCTCACAGAGAGTGGCGAGTCTGTGGAATTCTCTGCCTCAGAGGGCGGTGGAGGTGGGTTCTCTGGATGCTTTCATGAGAGAGCTAGGTAGGGCTCTTAAAAATACCGGAGTCAGGGGATATGGGCAGAAGGCAGGATCGGGGTACTGATTGGAGATGATCAGCCATGATCACATTGAATGGCGGTGCTGGCTCGAAGGGCTGAATGGCCTACTCCTGCATCTATTGTCTATTGGCCCCACCCTGCTGCTCCATGCAATCTTCCAATTGCAGTCTAACCATTTTTGTGCAGCTGCAACGTCACGCCCCACCTCGTACTCGATGCCACAGCCTGTCCAAGGCAAGCATCCAAATGCCTTCATCTGCCAAGATAGACACAAAACGGTGGAGTAACTCAGTGGGTCTGGCAGCATCTCTGGAGAAAAGGTATAGGTGACGTTTCGGGTCGAGACACTTCTTTAGACTGGGTTCACTCTCAGTCTGAATGATCTCGACCCGAAAAGTCACCTATATGTGTTCTCCAGGGATGCTGCCTGACCCGCTGAGTTACTCCACCATTTTGTGTCTATCTTTGGTGTAAACCTGCTCCTGCTGTTTCTTCCGACACACCTGGATCTCCCAGACTGCATTACCTCACACTTGCTACTGTAAGCTGTGGTATTTGGTACCAGTTGCCCCTGCACCAAATTGTGCTGACTTCTCCCTCTCCCTCAATCTTCCTTCTGCAATCATTTTCCTACCAATGATGCAAGTCCTACTAGCTGTGGTTTCCAGCATTAACCCTATTGTCGTTTAAAATAAGGAAATAACGTTAGCTATCTTCTGGCACCTTGCTCATCACTATTGTTGAAGTAAATCTCCATCAGAACCATCTTCACTTGTCATCCTGAGTTTAGCTCATTGTCACCTGTACCAAGGTGCAGTGAAAAGCTTTTGTTGCGTGCTAACTAGTCAGCGGAGAGACTTTACATGATTACAATCGGGCCATCCACAGTGTACAGATACAGGATAAAGGGAATATGTGATACAGTCCAATCAGAGATAGTCCGAGGGTCTCCAATGAGGTAGATAGTAGCTCAGGACTTCGCTCTAGTTATTAGTAGCATGTGTCAGTTGCCTGATGACAGCTGGGAAGAAACTGTCCCTTGCAGGAACATGCTGACTTTCAGCTCTTACTGTCTCTTTTAACCACCTCACACTTTAATTTTGGAAATAGGCCTTGCGACCCACCGAGTCCGCACCAACCAGCGATCTCCACACATTACCATTGCCCTACACACACACACACACACACTTGGGACAATTTTAAATTTACACCAAGCCAATTAACCTACAAACCTGCATGTCTTTGGAGTGTGGGAGGAAACCAAAAACCTCGGAGAAATCCCACACAAGTCACGGGGAGGACGCACAAACTCCGTACAGACAAGCACCCGTAGTCAGGATTGAACCCGGGTCTCCGGCACTGTAAGGCGGTAACTGTACCGCTACACCACCGCACACTGTCCAATATGATCAGTCTCCTACCTTCATGTATTGTTTGAAGATGTCAGCGGCAGTCCTGAGATCCACCATGTTGTAGATAATGAGCTTGCAGAATCCAGCCAGGAAATTCCTCCTCTTATGCAGCATCTCAATCTTCACCGTCTCATCTACACACAAACACACCGGCGTTAGAACCCCTAACCATACATCAGGGACAACCTCATAACAGCACCCAGCAAAGACAAAGCTGCATTCAAAGCTCCGGGAATCACAGGTACAGAGGCTGTTGAATATACGCAGGAAACAAGAGCAGAATTAGGCCATTCGGCCCATCGAGTCAGAGTAGACCGTTCAATCATGGCTGATCTATCTTTCCCTCTCAAACCCATTCTCCTGCCTTTGCCCCGTAACCTTTGACACCCTAGAATCAAGAATCTGGCAACCTCCACTTTAACAATACCCAATGAATTGGCCTCCACTTAATTCTACAGATTCACCATCCTCTGGCTATAGGAATTCCTTATCATCTCTCTAAAGGTACGCCATATAAAGTTTCCGCATTACATCTCTGTTTATTATATGATAGTCCTCTCGAAATAAATACTAACGTTGCATTTAGCTTCCTTGCGTGCAAATTAATTTTTGGGGAATCCTACACGGTCCCCTTGCACCTCAGATTTCTGAATTGTCACTGAAAGTAACCCAAGCTTAACAACTAGTTGGAACTGAAGTTAGACACAAAGTGCTGGAGTAATACACCAGGTCAGGCAGCAATCCTGGAGAAACCAAATAGGTGAAGGTGATGGAATCCCTCTTAAGACTGCAGTATGAAGCAGGATTCCGATCCAAAATGTCACCTATTCCTTTTCTCCAAGGATGCTACTGACCCACTGAGTTACTCCAGCACATTGTGTCTATCTTCTCTATTAAGCAGCATCTGCAGTTCCTTCCTATACAACTCATTGGAACTAGTGAGAACAATCAATGTTAGCTCATTAACACATAACTGTGATAATGTCATGTCATAAAGTGATACTGTGTGGAAACAGGCCGTTCGGCCCAACTTATCCCACCTGCCTGCGTTTGTTCCATATCCCTCCAAACTGATTCTATCCATGTACCTGTCCCAACTGTTTCTTAAACATTGGGATAGTCCCAGGTTCAACTACCTCCTCTGGCAGCTTGTTCCATACACCGATCATCACCCTTTGTGTGAAAATGTTACCTCAGATTCCTATTAAATCGTTTCCCCTTCACCTTGAACTTATGTCTTCTGGTCCTCGATTCCCCTACTTTGGGCAAGAGACTGCATCAACCGGATTTATTTCTCTCATGATTGTATACACCTCTATAAGTTCACCCCTCATCACCCTGCATTCCAAGGAATAGAGTCCCAGCCTACTCAACCTCTCCCTCTAGCTCACACCCTCTAGTCCTGGCAACATCCTCGTAAATATTCTGAACCCTTTCAAATTTGACAATATCTTTCCTATAACATGGTCCCAGAAC
Organism: Leucoraja erinaceus; assembly: GCF_028641065.1. Classification (NCBI taxonomy): domain Eukaryota; kingdom Metazoa; phylum Chordata; class Chondrichthyes; order Rajiformes; family Rajidae; genus Leucoraja; species Leucoraja erinaceus. Next base: position 588,983 of record NW_026576454.1, on the reverse strand, counting down.
GGAACACAATATTCCAAATGCGGTCTCACCAACGTCTTGCACAATGCAACATGACCTCCCAATGATTAAGAAGGAACTGCAGATGCTGGAAAATCGAAGGTACACAAAAATGCTGGAGGAACTCAGCGGGTGCAGCAGCATCTATGGAGCGAAGGAAATGGGCAACGTTTCGGACCGAAACCCTTCTTCAGACTGATGGGGGGTGGGGTGGGGTGGGGGGGGGCGGGGAGAAGAAAGGAAAAAGGAGGAGGAGGCGCCCGAGGGCTGAGGGAGAGATAGGATGGGGAGGAGACAGCAAAACTGGGAGAATTCAATGTTCATGCCCCCAGGATTCAGACTCCCCAAGCGGAATACGAGGTGCTGTTCCTCCAATTTCCGGTGGTGCTTGCTCTGGCCATGGAGGAGACCCAGGACAGAGAGGTCGGATACGGAATGAGAGCGGGAGTTGAAGTGCTGAGCCACCGGGAGGTCAGGTTGGTTAATGCGGACCGAGCCTTAACTCCCAATGATTGGCCCAGGGCAAACAGGTTTAGATACGACCTGGGCAACTAGGTTTAGACCAATGTGAAAGAGGAAAGATAACTATGTTTGTACTTTAGTTGGACAGAAAAAGCTGGAATCAGATCCTTCTTCAGTCTGTCTTGACCCGAAACGTCACCTTTTCTCCAGAGATTCTGAGTCCTGCTGAGTTACTCCAACTTTTTGTGTCCATCTTCGATTTAAACCAGCATCTGCAGTTCCTTTCTACACATTTTGTATCTTAGTGTTGAGCAAATGGAATTGTTACTTTGAGAATGTAAGAACTGTATGTTTAATTAAAAAAAACCTTGGAAACTACTAAAGAGTGTCTTTGAAAAGGTTATGGTTTACCAGGCAAATCCAAAAAGCTATAGGGTAAATGATAACTGTCCTTTTGTGATCTTATCATGGTGGGATTGGTGGGAAGGTTTCACACGTTCACAGGTTATAGGAGTAGAATTAGGCCATTCGGCCCATTGAGATTACTCCGCCATTCAGTCAAGGCTGCCTCCTAATCCCATTTTGCTGCTTTCTCCCCATAAGCATTGACACCCGTTCTAATCTAGAATTTGTCTACCTCTAATGGTATATGGACACACTGATCTGTTTTGTGGTCAATGCCTACTATGTTCTGTGTGCTGAAGCAAATTTCATTGTCCTATCAGGGACACATGACAATAAACTTACTTGAACTTGAACTCTGCCATAAAAATATCCACTGACTTGGCCTCCACAGTCCTCTGTGGCACAAGAGCCAGTATTTTGGGCTCGTGCTCAGTTTTAGGTGTGGAGTTTAACCAATGCAGGGAAAGCACAGGCGATTAGGATGAAAGAAAGGAGAAGCGTTCGGAAGCCAGCTGCAGTTGGGAAATTTCAACGGGAGTGGGAATAGGGCATAGTGTAGAGGACAGCAGAGGACCCAGGGGTAAAAAAAGTTTAGAGATACTGCTTGGAAATGTGCCCTTCGGCCCACCGGGTCCATGCCAACCAACGATCATCGGGAAAAAATTCTATCCTAGGCACGAGCGACAATTTACAGAAGCCAATTAACCTACAAACCTGCACATTCTTTGGAACATGGGAGGAAACAGAGGCACCCGGGGAAAATGTATGCAATCATACGGAGAACTCTGTTCAGACAGCACCCATAGTCAGGATTGAACCCGGGTCTTTGGCTCTGCGAGGCAGCAACTCTATCGCTGTGCTACAATAAAGGAAATGGGTCCTTCGGCCCATCGAGTCCACACTGGCTATCAATTACCCATTCACAGTAACTTAGCAGTTCAGACAGCTCCTGGGAGAGAGGAGCAGCATTGTACCTAATGAAGTCAACGTGGCGTACTGAAAGCTCCTCACCATCTCCATCTTCCTCGGCCTCCACAAACACGTGGTCCATGACAAAACTCAGCAGCTCAGACACAAGAGACACGTCCGCTGTGAAGACCAGGGGTCGCAGCTCCTCGTTTCCATCCTTTGTCATCTGAGCACTGAAGATCACCAGGAGGTCGCAGAGCAGGATGAAGGACTGCAGACAACGAAAGAATGATCAACAAAGTTACGAGCCCAGACTTCCGTACAGCACAGTGATCAGACTAAGCAGGGAGAGAGGGGTATTGTGTTGTGCATGAAACATTGTCCGTCCACAGTCGACTCATTCTCTTTGAAGTGACAGAGAAGAAATGGAAACACTCAGTAGGTCAAGCAGCTCCTGCTATTCCTATTTCACCACCTCCCACACCGGATGTACTTGTCGATACAGCATGGGAACGAGCTCTTCAGCCCACGCCGACCATTAATCACCCATTCATAAATTCTAGGAGAAGAATTAGGCCATTCGGCCAATGAAGTCCACTTTGCGATTAAATGATGGCCGATTTATCTTTCCCTCTCAGCCCATTCTCTTGCCTTCACCCCATAGCCCCTGACACCTGTACCAATGAAAAGTTCTATGCCATCCAGCTTTCCAAGCCACTCCCTACACAACTGGGGCAATTTTACAGAGGTTAATTAACCCACAAATCTGCACGTCTTTGGGATGTGGGAGGAAACCGGAACAGCACGAGGAAACCCATGCAGTCACAGGGAGAACATGCAAACTCCATGCAGACAGCACCCGAGGCTAGGATCGAACCGGGATCTGGCACTGGGAGGCGGTAGCTCTACCAGCTGAACCACTTTGCCACCCACTTGTACTTTCTCTACGAAGATAATGCTGGGTCAGGCAGTATCTCTGGAGAAAATAAATAGGTGCCATTGCAGATCGGAACCCTACTTCAGACTATTTAGAGTCAGAAGAATGAGTTCCAACCCAAAACCTCACCCATTCCTTTTCCCTTGAGATGCTGCCTGACCCGCTGAGTTCCTCCAGCACTTTGTCCATCTTCAGTATAAACTAGCATCTGCAGTTCATTCTCACGCACTACTTTCTCCAGCCTCCACCTCCAGCCCCTCCTCCCCCTGTATCAGGACAGACCGACTGAGTTTTCAGGAGTCAGGCATCAGTTGGTGGTTTAGTTCAGTTTTTTAGTTTAGAGATACAGCACAGAAACAGGCCCTTCAGCCCACCGAGTCCACACACGAGTGACATGAAGTGCGAGCGAAGTCCGCGGGAAGTTCGTGCGTGACGTACGCCATCGAGGCAGGCCGTTGCCACGCGGAATTTTTGAACACGGTCAGTTTTTCGGAGCCCCACGCGATGTCAGGACCAGCTCCGCACAACTCCATACGGCTCCGGCGATTGAAGTGGGACCGGACCCGCGAGGCCCTACGGCTCAAGCGACCACGTTAGGTAGTGCTTGCCGCATGGAGTTGCTTAGGTCGCGCTTGCTGCATCGAGTCGCATGCTCGTGGGACAGGCCCTTAACACTACACACATTAGCGATATTGTTAAAACACCCCATTTATACCAAGCCAATGAACCTACAAACCTGTACGTCTTTAGAGTGTGGAAGGAAACCGAAGATCTTGGAGTAAAGCCACGCAGGTCACTGGGAGAATGTACAAACTCCACATACAGACAAGGATCGCACGGGGGTCTCCAGCGCTGTAAGGCAGTAGCTCTACCGCTACGCCACCGTGCCAGTACATGGATTGGTTTTGTGGGATGTTTTATTGGATGCTCACTAACCTGCTCTCTCACTTGTGAGCTGATGTTGGACAGGCCATGCTGACACGCTGTGAGGACCATGTTCCGTTGCTTCCGCAGTCCGATGAGCTGCTCCTGTGGAGAGCGTCAAGTGCACATTAGGGAACAATAACTCAATCCCTTTCCAGGGAAGCATCTGCAAACACTCACCTCCCCACCACATCATTCCTGGACAACCCTTTGGCTCACAATCCCCAGGTTATCTGCTGAGGCTCCAAGTTCAGTCACGACCACACCTATGCTTAATGTAAAGCCGAACCAGACTGGCACTTGGAAAGGCTAGATCGTTTCAGGAAAAAAGGTTACTGGGGTTAAGCTTGTATCTGCCGACACGATTGAGCTGGAGGCGCAAGAGACTGCAGGTGCTGGATTCATGAGCAAAGCACAAAGTGCTGGAGGAACTCAGCAGGTCAGGCAACATCTGGGACTTTAAAGATACAGCGTAGAATACACGCACTTTAGCCCATCAAGTCTACACCAACCAGCTACACACTAGCATATCCTACGCATTAGGGACAATTTACACAAGCCAATTAACCTATAAACATGCACGTTGTTGGAGTGCGGGAGGATGAATGACAACCATACAGGCAGCACCAGTAATCAAGATCAAACCCAGGTCTCGGGCACTGCAAGGCAGCAACTCCACCACTGCACCACTGTGCCGCCCCACGGGAGATCATGGATAGATTATGTTTTGGGTCAGGATCCTTCTTCAGGTTCAACACGCTCTGTGGATCAGCAGAGTACAAGCATAAACACCCATCAAATCAATATAGCTAAATTGAGCGAATAATAACCGCTGAAGGGTCTCGACCCGAAAAGTCATCCATTCCTTCTCTCCAGAGATGCTACCTGTCCCACTGAATTACTCCAGCATTTTGTGTCTATCATCACTGACAATGTCAAGTTTCTATTCGCTGAAGAGCCACAGTACAGTCCTGAATTAAGGGACAGAAGTTTAGGGGTAATATGAGGGGGAACTTCTTTACTCAGAGAGTGGTAGCGGTGTGGAATGAGCTTCCAGTGGAAGTGGTGGTGGCAGGTTCGTTGGTATCATTTAAAAATAAATTGGATAGGCATATGGATGAGAAGGGAATGGAGGGTTATGGTATGAGTGCAGGCAGGTGGGACTAAGGGAAAAAAGTTGTTCAGCACGGACTTGTAGGGTCGAGATGGCCTGTTTCCGTGCTGTAATTGTTATATGGTTATATGGTTATAAGAGCCACAGTACAGTCCTGAATCAAAAGATTTGCCTGGAGATCAGAGTCAATGGATATTTGTGGAGGGTTGTTTTTCTGATTGGAGGATTGTGATTAGTGCTGGTGCACGTGGGGGTGGTGCTGGTGCACGTGGGGGCGGTGCTGGTGCACGGGGGGGCGGTGCTGGTGCACGTGGGCGCTGCTGGTGCACGTGGGGGCGGTGCTGGTGCACGTGGGGGCGGTGCTGGTGCACGTGGGGGGCGGTGCTGGTGCACGTGGGGGGTGCGGTGCTGGTGCACGTGGGGGCGGTGCTGGTTCACGGGGCGGTGCTGGTTCACGGGGCGGTGCTGGTGCACGTGGGGGCGGTGCTGGTGCACGTGGGGGCGGTGTGCTGGTGCACGTGGGGGCGGTGCTGGTGCACGTGGGGGCGGTGCTGGTGCACGTGGGGGCGGTGCTGGTGCACGGGGGGGGCGGTGCTGGTGCACGTGGGCGCTGCTAGTGCACGTGGGGGCGGTGCTGGTGCACGTGGGGGCGGTGCTGGTGCACGTGGGGGCGGTGCTGGTGCACGTGGGCGCGGTGCTGGTGCACGTGGGCGCGGTGCTAGTGCACGTGGGGGCGCTGCTAGTGCACAGTTGTACGTTATCGACAGTAACGATGAATGAATGAATACGTTTATTGGCCAAGTATGTACACATACAAGGAATTTGCATTGGTGCTCCTCTCACAAGTAACAAAACGACATACAGTAAACAAAAAGCTGTTTTTATGTCTGGCTGTGGTAGCTTTGACAGTCCGGAGTCGCCTTCCAGAGGGAAGTGCTTCAAAGAGTGTGTGGCCAGGGTGAGACGGGTCAGAGTTTATTTTACCCGCTCCATTCCTGGCCCTTGCAGAAACAGTTCATCAATGGGAGGGGGGAAGAAAGGTTGCAGCCAACAATCTCCTCAGCTGATCGGACGATTCGCTGCAGCCTCCGGATGTCGTGGCTGAGCCAAACCAGACCATGATGGCGAAGGTGACGATTTGGACGGTGATATGGCTTTTCGTAGTAAATTTGCAGATGACACCAAAATTGCTGAGGAATGATTTATAATTTATAACATGATATAGATCTGTTGGGAAGGTGGGCCAAGGACTGCAAATGGAATTTAATGCCAATTAATAAGTGAGGCATTGGTCTAGGGCATGTCAAATCAGCGCAGGTTGTACACAGTAAACAGTAGAGGCTTGGAGGAGGTAGTGGAACAGAGAGATCTGGGAGTACAGGTGCAAGGTTCCCTGAAAACAGTGAGTCAAGTGGACAGGGTGGTGAAGAAGGCATTTGGCACACACTTTCATTGGGAAGGATAGTTCAAAGACTAGGACATCTTGATCCACCTATACAAGTTGTTAGTTTAGTTTAGTTTAGAGATGCAGTGGGGAAAACGGGTCCTTCGATGCACCGACCAGCAACCCCAGCACACTAGGGACAATTTAGAATTTTACCGTCAATTACACTACAAACCTGTATGTCTTTAGAGTGTGGGAACTTTCTCATTAAAGCTATCTAATTTGGAATTAAACATCCCCAGGAAAGGCGGAGAATGGGATAAATTACAGAATGAAGCTCCCTTTACACTGTCCAATCAAACACTCCTTTGTAGCGGTTTAAAACTTTAATTTTAGACATACAGAGCAGAGATACAGGCCCTTTGGCCCACCAGGTCCGTGCCAACCAACGATTTTCACACAGAAACACCATTGAACACATACCAGGGACATTTTACCAAGCCAATTGGCCTACAAACTTTGGAGTGTGGAAGGAAACCAGAGATATTGGAGAAACCCCACGCAGGTCACAGGGAGACCGTGCAAACTTGATACAGACAAGCATCCATAGTCAGGAACTAACCCAGGTCTCTGGAGCTGTAAGGCATCAACTCTATTGCCGCACCACCGTGTTCTGCCTCGAATCTTGAGAACTATAACTCTTATTCCGTAAACAGAGCCTTTCCCTATTCAACATAAACCATCCAAATCTATCAAGATGGTGACATACTCATTTCACAAATGGTTTTGTGCTTTGTTGCACTGACATCTCAACTAAACCTTCAGCCTGTGATGTGGTGCAGAAGTAGTGCATCAAAGACAGTTTATTACCTTGGTCACTGGATAATCCGAGATGAGGGCCAATCTCCATAGGATGTGAAAGTGAACACATAAGAGAGCTTGAACGATGATCTGGGGAAGGGGATGACGGGAGAGAAAACGAAGCAACATTTAGTAAGGTTTGGCCAGCTCACAAATAGAGTCTGATCCAACAACGCTTGCTGTTTACACATTGTTTCTGCGAGGCACTCGTACGGAGCAAGCTTTACTCAACAACCACCAACATGCTGAAGATAGACACACATTGCTGGAGTAGCTCAGCGGGACAGGCAGCATCTCTGTATCGGAGTGGGTGGCATTTTGGGTCAAGACCCTTCTTCTGTCTGAGTCTGAATAAGGGTCTCGACCAGACACGACACCCATTCCTTCTATCCAGAGATGCTGCCTGTTAGTTCAGCATTTTGTGTCTATCTTCGGTGTAAACCTGCATCTTCAGTTGCTTCCTACACCACCAAGATGCACCTTTTTCCAGACCCAAAGCCTCAATGTTCTTCGTCAGCCAAGCCCTTCAATTAAACAGGAATACGCTGGCTGTGAAATCTTCCCTTCTAAAACCCTTCCACTTGCCAGGCGTCCATTTACCAGCTATTGAGGATGGGGCTGGTGGAGGGTGCCGGAGCAGTGGGATCAAAGAGGGAGCATTGAGGACTAAATGGAATACTTGTAACTCTGTCGGAACCCTATATCTGGCGACTCTTTGCATATCTTGTGTATGCAAAATAAAGAATCTCACCATGACATGTCACACGTGATAATAAATCATCCATCAGCCACTCCCAATCAATCAGCTACTGCAAGATCCTCTTGCATGCTATAAAGAAAATAATTAACCTTGCCCCAATAGAGTCCACACTGACCAGCGATCCCCGCACAGTAACACCATCCTACACACACAACACGGCAATTCACAGTTATACCAAGCCAATCAACCTACAAACCTGGATGTCTTTGGAGCGTGGGAGGAAACCGGAGCATCCGGAGAAATCCCACGTAAAATCACCGGGGAGAACGTACAGACTCTGCACAGGTAAACACCCGTAGAGAGGATCAACCCGGGTCCATGGCGCTGTGAGGCAACTCTATCGCTGCGCCATCGCGCTGCTGGTTCTGGGGTAACCTCTGGACTGGCAGATGGAGTTTGAGGTTCGCAACAAGCAGCCTGCCGATCTATAAAAGACAGTCACCACTGACTGAACTTCTTATCACAAGGTGGTTGGCAGGAAGATAGCTTTACCTGTTCTGATAGGTCCCCCATGTCAATGCCTCGCTCCAGGATGCGGTAGCAGTTGTCAAATAGCTCCCACCTGCTGAGGTCGTGTGCACTGTGAAGGCAGAATACAGAAATTAGTAACGCTAGGCTGATACAGCAATGGAAACAGGCCTTTTCGCCCAGAGTCCAAGCTGACCATCGATCACCCGTTCACACTAGTTCTATGTTATCCCTCTGTCTCCATAATAATAAGGCTGAAATTTGTTAAAAATATAAGAAAATATTAAATGGATTCCTGGGCCAGCTTACAACACTTAGCCTCAAATCAGGCTTTTCTCCAGTAGATTAATACAGAAAGCCAAGTCTTGGCCTGCCTCAGGTTGCTGTGTATTGAGATCAAGAATAACTATAACATTTGTCTACCATTTGACAAGAGAGGAAGCCCAGATTGATCCCACTAAGGGGTATTGACAAATGGCCGATGCCTTTTTATTTATCTTTAAAATATTTTTATTAGAAGCAACGTACAGTAGTATAAACCGTGTATAACATAATACATTTTGTGTACAACTTCTTGTTTTAAATTTAATAATAGAGAAGTAACAGAAGCAGAAAAGGAAAGAGAAAGTTAAGTGAAGTAGTGATATTGATAGTTCGTGAAAGAATAGATAGAAAGAGCCCGAGAGATGAAAAAATCCGACAGAAAACAGAAAAAAAAATAATAATAAGAAGAAAACAAAACAGAAAAAAAAGGGAAAAGGGATATACCTGCTTCATATCTTTCAACACCCCTTACCCAGTTCTGAAACTTAATTTCCAGGGTTATGTTGCACCACATGCTTGTAATAAGTCGATAAAAGGAGACCAAATCTTTAGGAATTGGTCTGCTTTACCAGCTAGGACGAATCTCATATCTTCGAGGTGTAACATTTCAGACATGCTTGAAATCCACATTTTAAGCGTTGGGGTGGGTGCGTTTTTCCAGAATTTGAGTATAAGTTTTTTTGCAGTTATCAAGCCATAGTTATGGAGATAATTTTGGAGGCCGACGCCTTTAATATGTAAAATACCTTGCACCAAATGTCCGATGCCTTTGAGGTGTGCAAGTGACGAGAGAGAAAGCCAGATTGATCCCACTTAGGGATATTGACAAATGGCCGATGCCTTTAATATGCAAGATATCTTGTACCAAACGTCCGATGCCTTTGATATGATGCATCCTGTAGTATCCTGTGTATTCTCTGTACCTCTGACCATGACTAATGTTTGTGCAATGTGCTAAGGCGACAAAAAAACACTATATAATACGATGTAATTCTGTTGTTCAGGGAAGTGGACTGAGGACAGTGAAGTGTCTGTGTTGCTCACTTGACTGGGGTTCTCCCTGCCACTTTCATCGGCCGATAATAAGTAAAGTTTTGAACTGGTCTACCAAACGTTTGTGAGTTGTCTATTTAATAATATATAATAATCTTATTTATATAGCACATATTTAGTCAACTTGCATTGACCCCAAAGTGCTTCACATAATTACATTACATTTACACACAGGCAAAGGTGGGTGAAGTGTCTTGCCCCAAGGACACAACAACAGTATGCACTCCAAGCGGGATTCGAACCGGCTACCTTCCGGTCGCCAGCCGAACACTTAGCCCATTGCGCCATCTGTCGTCATTTTTTATTAAGAAGCGAACCCGTTTGATTGTTACAAAAGTAACCACTCCCTTCACACTAGGAGCAATTTACAGAGGGCCAATAAACCTACAGACCTGCACGTCTGGGATGTGGGAGGAAACCCACACGGTCACAGGGAGAACGTGCAAATTCCGTGCAGACAACACCTGATGTCAGGATGGATATTGCGACCATGGCACTGTGAGGCAGCAACTCCACCCGCTGCTTCACCCACGTTTAGAGCAGCACGGTGGTGCAGCGGCAGTGCCTTACAGTGTCAGAGATTCCCGGGGTCGATTCTGGCTATGGGTGCCGTCTGTACGGCGTATGTGTGTTCTCCCCGTGACGTGCGGGGGTTTTCTCCAGGTATTCGAGTTTTCTTCCACATTCCAAAGGCGTACAGGTTTGTAGGCTAATTGGCTTGGTAAAATTGTAAATTGTCCCTAGTGTGCTGGATAGTGCTAGTGTACGGGGATCACGGCTGGGACGAAGGGCCTGTTTCTGCGTTGTTTCTCTAAACTAAAAAACACCAGGTCTCATCGCGTCACTCTTCACCAGTGAAGGGTACAAGATGGCTCCAGAAATGTGACCCCAGATCATCTCAGTGAGATGTCTGAATTGAAGGGAAGACTGACCATTCGGCCTTAAACATAAACAGCTTTATGTTCATAAGTGATAGGAGCAGAATTAGGACATTCGGCCCATCAAGTCTGCTCCGCCATTCAATCATGGCTGATCTATCTCTCCCTCCTAACCCCATTCTCCCGCCTTCTCCCCATAACCCCTGACACCAGTACTAATCAAGAATCGATCTGTCTCTGCTGTAAAAATATCCACTGACTTGGCCTCCACAGTGTTCTGTGGCAAAGAATTCCACAGATTCACCACCCTTGGATTAAAGAAATTCCTCCTCATCTCCTTCCTAAATGAACGTCCTTTAATTCTGAGGTTTAAAAATTAAAGCCAGGGTACAAAATGGGTAAATATGACAGCGGCGATCAGTAGACCTTTTGAAAAATGTTCTACCAAGGCTCACAGCCGTATCATTTGCTGGATTATTCCCATTACTCTTCCTAAGCAAGGATCATTTTTTATTCCCCATCTTTTGGGGCTTGGCCTGCGGTGAGACGGTACAAAGATCTCAATCAAGGCCACCACAATCTCATCTCTTGCTTTTATGAGGAACCTAATCTGAGGAAAGCCATTCTTGTCCGAATCTGAGGAAAGACATTCCTGCCTAGAGGGAGTACAGAGAGCTGGTTCATCAAACTGATTCCTGGGATGGCAGGACTTTCATATGAAGAAAGACTGGATAGACTCGGCTTGTACTCGCTAGAATTTAAAAGATTGAGGGGGGGATCTTATAGAAACTTACAACATTTTTAAGGGGTTGGACAGGCTAGATGCAGGAAGATTGTTCCCGATGTTCGGGAAGTCCAGAACAAGGAGTCACAGTTTAAGGATAAGGGGGAAATCTTTTAGGACCGAGATGAGAAAAACATTTTTCCGACAGAGAGTGGTGAATCTGTGGAATTCTCTGCCACAGAAGGTAGTTGAGGCCAGTTCATTGGCTATATTTAAGAGGGAGTTAGATGTGGCACGTAGCTAAAGGGATCAGGGGGTATGGAGAGAAGGTAGGTACAGGATACTGAGTTGGATGATCAGCCATGATCATATTGAATGGCGGTGCAGGCTCAAAGGACTGAATTGGCTACTCCTGCACCTATTTTCTATGTTTCTATGGGAACTCATCTGGACACTTATCAAAGAGGTGGCGGTGTCAGCTTTCTGGAACACCATTTAAAGTGGATACCAACATGTACTGGAATATCAACCCACATCCCTTTCTTGTTGCAATATCCTCCATGGTCCTTCATCTTGGAGGATATTGCAACAAGAAAGGGATGTGGGTTGATATTCTAGTACATGTTATTTCTATGTTTCTATCTTCCTGTGAAAACTGACGCAACGCAGTCATTTTGTACTTTGCCCATTTCCTCTGGTTCCAAGCATGAATTCACCCCTTTCTCCTTGGTCCTACCCTCTCCCCACCGACCCTCTTGTTCCATACATGTTTAAAAAGCTTTAGGATTTTCCTGGGGAATTTATTGGTATCGTTGTCCATTAAGATGAATCAACGTATTGATCTAATTGCTCTGTGAGTTCTTTGCTCCCCGTTGCAGATATCTGTTTCTGAATGTGCTGTATCTATAGGTAGACAAAAGTGTTGGAGAAACTCAGCGGGTGCAGCAGCATCTATGGAGGGAAGGAAATAGGCAACGTTTCGGGCAAAAACCCTTCTTCAGTATCTATAATTGTGAGGAATCTATATTTATCTTCAGTTGTCTTTTTCTTTTGAGATACAAATAGGGCGTTGGGTGTATGCAACGAGCTGCCACTTACTACACACCAAGTCCCAAAGGTGTGGGGAATAACAAACCTCGTTTAGGAAGAATAATGGGAATAATCGAGCCAATTTCTACTTTCGATTTAAACCAGCATCTGGAGTTCTTTCCTGCCCAGCAAATTATAAGCAAGTCTTGGTGGAGCTTTTTTCCCCAAAAGGTCGAGGCAGGGGCAATTAACTAACAATTAGACAGGTACATGGATGTGACGGGTTTAGAAGGATATGGGCCAAATGCAGGCAGGACTAATATAGACGGGACGTGTGGGCAAGTTGGGCCAAATGGCCTGTTTCCAGACTGTGCGACTCCATGAATTGGAAAAAAAGCTTCTGTTCTTTGCAACTTTATTCTCATACGCCATTTTCATACCGTTAATCACTCTCTCCGTTCTTTTTATCCAGGAAGGAACTGCAGATGCTGGTTCACTCCAAAGATAGACACAAAATGCTGGAGTAACTCAGCGGCTCAGGCAGCAGCTCTGGAGAAAAGGAATAGGTGATGTTTTGGGTCGAAACACTTCTTCAGACCGAGGTTGTCCTGTCTTAAGGGATTTCGACCTGAAACGTCACATAATTCTTATCTATAGAAATGTTTCCTGACCCACTTAGTTACTACAGCATTTTGTGTCCATTCTCGATTAATTTTTCTGAGTTCTAATCTGCTTTCAGACCTCTATTTTGCTTGCTACTTTTTCCTGCAATTTCATGGCTCCTCTTTGGACCTAAAACCATCCTTAATGTATTTAATTAATCACAGTTTGGTTGCAATATCTTGTACTTCTGCACTATGAATGAATGTGCAATTGTTGCAACTGCAGCATTTGTTCCTTGAACACTAACAAAAGGCCTTACTTGTATAGCGCGGCAATTCTCTTCAATGACGAGGCCACAGTGTACAGGTTATCCTCATCAGTCTCGCCCACCTGAAAATATCACCAGTGTCAGTAACGTCCATCTGAATGCATCACTTTATACCTGGTGTGCCCTGTCACAACAACATTCATTGATATGGCATATTCAACACAGCAACACATCCCAAGATGAACAAGACATGAGTGAGCCCACATTTGGAGTATTGCGTTCAGGTTTGGTCACCCTGCTAGAGGAAAAAATAGAAGCAAAACTTTTAGTATCGCAAAGCCCTAATGGGATACTTGCCCCAATATTGTGCAGCCTGGGCGAATGATGCAAACTCCACAAGATGATTACCACCACACTGATCTACTTAACATCATCAAAAGTCGTCTCCTTTGCGTATTACGTGCAGACCTCATGATCAACACATTTATCTATTTAACCATTAAACATCATCAATAGTCGCCTTCTTGGTGTATAAATATCCTGCTATGCCGACTAACGACGGAGATGCAATCACAGCCTTTCATAGAAACATAGAAAATAGGTGCACGAGTAGGCCATTCAGCCCTTCAAGTCTGCACCGCCATTCAATATGATCATGGCTGATCATCCAACTCAGTATCCTGTATCTGCCTTCTCTCCATACCCCCTGATCCCCTTAGCCACAAGAGCCACATCTAACTCCCTCTTAAATATAGCCAATGAACTGGCCTCAACTACCTTCTGTGGCAGAGAATTCCACAGATTCACCACTCTGTGTGAAAAATGTTTTCCTCATCCCGGTCCTAAAAGATTTCCCCCTTATCCTTAAACTGTGACCCCTTGTTTCAGAAGTAATTGGAGTAGAATTAGGCCATTTAGCCCATTTAGATAGAATTTATTTGCCACACAACCAGGGTCGGCAGAATTTTGGGTTGTCAGCAGTGATAAAATAATAAAGAACACACAACTACAATAAAAATGTAACACACACATCCACCACAGCATTCATCACATGGTGGAAGGCACAAAATTTGGCCAGTCCTCCTCCATTTCCCCCCCGTGGTCAGGACCAGAGTCCAGTCAGTCCAGGATCGGCTCTTCCTCACCGGAGACCATGGCTTTAAGTTGGTGTAGGCCGCAGGCCGGCGGTCGAGATTTAAAGTCTCCGCCACAGTCAGAAACACCGTAGACTGCAGGGCCGGCGGTCGAAGCTCCCCTCCAGGGGTGATGTTAAGTTCACGTTTGGCCGCGGGCCGGCAGTGATGGCTTCTTCTTTCCCCCCCCCCCCCCCCGCCGGGTCCCCCACGAGGGATCCCGGGCTGTAGACGCCGCGCCAGCTGGAGCTCTGCAGACCACAACTTCAGGCTGCAGGCTGCCCTGGGCCAGCGAAACGGAGCACTCCCCTCCAGCGAGGGCTCACCCGCTCCACGACGAGAGTCCACGCTGCGCCCGCCGCTGAAGCCCCAGCGCGTCCCCAGGAAAGGCCGCGCCGATCCTTGATGTTAGGCCACGGGGGAGGCGACCTGGAAAAAGTCGCCTCTCCATGGAGCGGTTTCCCCCTTACCACCCCACACCATCCCCCACACAAAACACACCGAGAAACATCAAAAACACACTTTAAAACATACAAAAATAAATTAAAAAGTTGAAATAAACTAACGCGCTGCTGACAGAGCAGCTCCCCCTAAATCAAGTCTACCCCACCATTCAATCATGGCGGACCTCTCTTAAGCCCAGTCTCCTGCCTTCTCCCCATAACCCGACACCCTTACTAATCAAGATTCTATCTCTGCCTTAAAAATATCCATTGGCTTGGCCTGCACAGCCGTCTATGGCAATGAATTCCACAGATTCACCATCCTCCGCCTAAACAAATTTCTCCTCATCTCCTTCCTAAAGGAACGTCCTTTTATTCTGAGGCTATGACCTCTGGTCCTAGATTTGCCCACTAGTGGAAACATCCTCTCCACATCCACTCTATCCAGGCCTTTCGTAAGTTCTCCCCTTACCATTCTAAACTCCAGCGAATCAAGACCCAGCACCTTCAAACGTTCATCATATGTTAACCCACTCAATCCTGGGATAATTCTGCTAAACCTCCTCGGGATCCTCTCCAGCGCTGGCACACCCTTTCTCAGATACGCAGCCAAAGATTGCTCACAATTCTCTCCAAATGTGGTCTGACCAGCGCCTTAAAAAGCCTCAGCATTACATTCCTGTTCTTTGTATTCTAGTCCAAATAAATGTTAGTATTGAGTTTGCCTTCCTTACAATCCTTCATTTGAGACACATCTCCACTTGTGCAAGTAAAATAAACAACTGCTGATGGTTAATGATTTATGTCCTTGAGTCTTATTACAGATGGACACTTGGACAGTATCCAAGATCGCCCTACCTCATGTAGCAGGTCCTCGGCGGAGTGAGTGAATATTCCAACAAGGGTGTCGATGATCTGACTGCGGGCAATGTCCACGCGGCTTCGGATGGTGTATTCTTCATTGCACAGGATGTAGTAGGCCCGGCTACAGGCCTCGAGTACTTCTATTCCTGTGTGCTTTTCTACGATGTCTCGGATCTGCTTCAGCAGGAGGTCCAGGTACTGCGAATGGCGAGGGGGGGGGTTTAATAACAGAACGATGAGGAGTGGAGATAGTGCACAGCAGTAGGAAAGGAAACATTTCTTCATTCTAATCTTTGGACAGCCCCATCCCAGAGGGCTTTCAATGTGGGAAACAAGACAAACATTGGATAGAGGCACAAAGTTGGCCAAAATAGTTTAAAGATAAAGGATCGAGACGATAGTCTATTGGTCAGTCATACGGTGTGGAAACAGGTCCTTCGGCCCAACTTGCTCACTCCGATCACCAGGCTCCGTCTGCACTCCTCCCTCCTCCCTGCCCACATTTGGCCCATATCCCTCTTAACCTAAAGACGCACTAATCAACCCGAGGAATACCTTCAGCAACAGACTGGTTCCACCAAGATGCAGTACAGAACGCCACAGGAAATCCTTCTTCCCTGTGGCTATTGAACTCTGCAACTCCTCCCCCTGCTGTTGTAGGGTAGACCGACTCCTCCCCCCCCCCCCCCCCTCATCCCCCCCAATCTTAGCACATCCCCAATCCTTTCCATTCGTCACTTTGATTTAATATTTTCTATTTCATGTATCTTGTGTTTTATGACTGTTGGCAAATCAATTTCCCTCCTGGGATAAAGTTCTATTGTATCGTATCGATGAGGAGGGAGGGGAAATAGTGCGCAGGAAAAGATAAATTTCTTCATTCAAATCTCTGGACCACACCATTCCAAACGGTTTTCAATTTGGGAAACAAGACTGACAAATTGCATTGAGGCACAAAGTATTCACTGGAGTTTAGAAGGATGAGGGGGATCTTATAGAAACATATAAAATTATAAAAGGACTGGACAAGCCAGATGCAGGAAAAATGTTCCCAATATTGGGCAAGTCCAGAACCAGGGGCCACAGTCTTAGAATAAAGGGGAGGTCATTTAAGACTAAGATGAGAAAAAACTTTTTCACCCAGGGAGTTGTGAATTTATGGAATTCCCTGCCACAGAGGGGAGTGGAGGCCAAATCACTGGATGGATTTAAGAGAGTTAGATAGAGCTCTAGGGGCTAGTGGAGTCAAGGGATATGGGGAGAAGGCAGGCACGGGTTATTGATAGGGGACGATCAGCCATGATCGCAATGAATGGCGGTGCTGGCTCGAAGGGCCGAATGGCCTCCTCCTGCACCTATTTTCTATGTTTCTAAATAGTTTAAAGATAAAGGATGGAAACGATAGCCTATTAGTCAGTCACAGAGAGTGGCAACTTGGGCCCAACTTACCCACACCGATCAACATGTCCCACCTATCCACATTTGGCCCATATATCCCACTAAACCTAGCCTAAATGTTGTGATAGGACCTGCCTTAAGTACCTCCTCCAGCAGCTCGTTCCACAAACCCACCACCCTTTGTGTAAAAAGGTTACCCCTCAGGTACTTATTCAATCCTTATTTGCAGTATTATTTACAGTGACTTGCTTTACGGAAGGAATGGGGAAGGACTACAGGGATAGGAGGAAAGTGGGGAACTTGTGATCAGAGGATGGTTAAACATGGCAGGAGTGAGAGGGGGAGAGAATACAGGACAGAAGGGTGGGCAAAGCTGGTCGAGCGAGAGAGAGAGAGAGACAGAGAGAGAGACGCAGATGCTGTCACTATTGGTATTGTCACGGGAGCAGACTCATTCTCACCTTTTCCTGACGTTTGCTGCTGTATATGTCCAAATCAAAGAAACTTGGAATCCGCAGAAGATTTGCCACTTTTTCAGCATCAGCAGAGTACTGGGGACAAAAGGAAACTTTTAAAGCGACCAGCACAGCAGAGCACAGGAATAGACCCTTCAGCCCACAATGTCCATGCCTGCCGAACGCACTATGGGAACTTCACTCACCCCCCTGCAGGAACTATACAACAGGAGGTGCAACTCCAGAGCAAACAAAATCATGAGAGACCTCTTCCACCCCTGCAACGGACTGTTCCAGCCGCTACGGTCAGGCAAACGCCTCCGTTGCCATGCAGTGAGAACGGAGAAGTTGAGAAGGAGTTTCTTCCCAGAGGCAATTCGGACTGTAAACGCCTATCTCACCAGGGACTAACTCTACAGAACGTTTTTCCTTCCATTATTTATTATGTAAAAGAATATGTGTGTTATGATTGTGTTTATAATTTGTTTGGTTGTTTTGTTGTTTGTCTTTTGCACAAAAGTCCGCGAGCATTGCCACTTTCATTTCACTGCACATCTCGTATGTGTATGTGACAAATAAACTTGACTTGACTTGCCATGATGTCAAGTTAAATGAATCTTCTCTGCCTGTACATGATCCATTCACTCCATTCCCTCGTGTCCACGTGCCACAAAGCTTCTAAAATGCTATTATTTGCAACTGCCTCCACCACCATCTCTGGCAGAACTTTCCAGGCTTCCACCACCCACCATGTACAAAAAAAACCTGCCCACATATCTCCTTGAAACATTCCCCCCTCTCACCTTGAAGCTAGAACCTCTGGCCGGACATTTCTACTCTAGGCAAACTGTTCTGATTGCCTACCTTATCGATGCCTCTCAATTTTATATACTTTTATTATCATAGAAACATAGAAATTAGGTGCAGGAGTAGGCCATTCGGCCCTTCGAGCCTGCACCGCCATTCAATATGATCATGGCTGATCATCCAACTCAGTATCCCATACCTGCCTTCTCTCCATACCCCCTAATCCCCTTAGCCACAAGGGCCACATCTAACTCCCTCTTAAATATAGCCAATGAACTGGCCTCAACTACCCTCTGTGGCAGAGAGTTCCAGAGATTCACCACTCTCTGTGTGAAAAAATGACTGCAACTATCTGTCCCCACCTGGATGTATCGGAATTACTACACACGGCTCTCCTGCCCCCTTTACTGCGACCCGAGGCAAGACAAGACCATATCCGAGGAAGGATCTGCTGGTATTGGAGAGGGAGCAGAGGAGGTTTACGAGAATGATCCCGGGGATGATTGGGTTAATGTATGATGAGCGTTTGATGGCTCTGGGCCTGTACTCGCTGGAGTCTAGAAGGACGAGGGGGGGAATCTCATTGAAACATACCGAATAACAAAAGGCCTGGACAGAGTGGGTGTGGAGAGGATGCTTCTACTAGTTGGAGCATATAGGAGCAGAGGGCACAGCCTCAGAAGAAAAGGATGTACCTTGAGAATGGAGGAGGGATTTCTTTAGCCAGAGGGCAGTGAATCTGTGGAATTCATTGTCGCAGACGGTAGTGAAGGGCGAGGGCAGAGAGCTTTTTTTTTTTTTTTTTTTTTTTTTTTTAAATAAAAACATTTCTGTATGAATTTTTAGCGTTGGGATTTTCACATGTATTCTACATAAAAATGGGGAGAAGGCAGAAGACCGAGGTTGGGGGGGGGGGGGGGAAACAAGATCAGCCAGGATCAAATGGCAGAGTAGACTCGATGGGCTGAACAGACTTATTCTGCTGCATAATGAATGTTGCTAACCCACCCGGCCCTGCCCACCCTGGTCCACCAACTCAGCACCATCTCCCCACCTTGGCCAGGAGCTGTGGGATGATGACAATCAGATGCTCCGTCAGTCTTGCTCGATCATCCATCTGCAGCTTCTTCTCTTTCGCAGTCAGCAACTGAAACGGGTCCAAAATATTATAAATTAAAGCATTTAAGGAGGAGATCAACCATATGCCGAGACCGCAAGCCTGGCAGCC
Organism: Leucoraja erinaceus; assembly: GCF_028641065.1. Lineage (NCBI taxonomy): Eukaryota > Metazoa > Chordata > Chondrichthyes > Rajiformes > Rajidae > Leucoraja > Leucoraja erinaceus. Next base: position 569,555 of record NW_026576454.1, on the reverse strand, counting down.
TCATAGTCCAGTCCGACTGTACGAGTTTATTCCAAGAGCTCTCCCGAGTTTAAAAAAAAAAATCAAACTCGTGGTAAGCACGGAGAATGAACGTAGCGGGTACGTCGGAGCTCAGGGACGTCTCTCAGCGCTAACGGCAGGTACTCGGGAAGACTCGTTAACGGAAGGGTAAGCACGGGAAGACTGGTGAAGATTTTTCAACATGATGAAAAATGTCCACGAGAGCCCCGAGTACCGACGAGTGGCCATTACCGTAAATCTCCGAGTTGGAATCAGGGCAAACTCGGGGAGAACTCTTGGAATGAACTCGTACCGTGGGCCAGGGGCTTCAGTTGCTATCACAATAAACCTCACCTTCAGCTCGTAGGAACATGGATCTGTAGATGCTGGTTTACCAAGGAAAAGAAAAAGTGCTGGAGTAACTCAGCAGGTCAGGCAGCATCGCTGGAAGTGACATTTTGGGTCTGGACCCTTCTTCAGACTGATTGTGTTTACCTCACCTGATCTACAGCAATCAAATTCAAGGCAATCTCCTCTCTGCGTGATTATCCCAAGCAGGTAACTCATCAACGTCACCTACCAGCATAACATTCTCAAGAAAAAAAAGACACAACGTGCTGGAGAATCTCAGTGGGCCAGGCAGCATCTCTGGAGAACGTGGATAGGCGATGTTTCGGGTCTGGACCTTTCTTCACACAGGTTGTAAAAGAGGGGAGGTGGGGGGAAGAAAGTTGGATGAGGGAGGGGCAGGACAAGGTCTGATTTTGATAGAAAGGTCAAGGGAGGATGGAAGGCAAGCAGGGGAGGAAATCTGTGAGGAGCAGGAACGTTGGAGACAGGAGAAGGAGTCGTCACTGGGCAGTGACCACTCCTTACCAGGAAAAATTAAAGCCCGGAGGCGGAAACTCCTTTCTTGGAAGAGAGTCCTTGAAGCACTGATGCAATACGTGCACATGAAATGTATACATAGAAACATAGAAAATAGGTGCAGCGGTGAGGCCTTCGAGCCAGCACCGCCATTCAATACGATCATGGCTGATCATACAAAATCAGTACACCTTTCCTACTTTTTCCTCCATATCGCTCGATTCCGTTAGCCCCAAAAGCTAAATCTATCTCTGGAAAAACATCAGGTGAATTGGTCTCCAGTGCCTTCTGTGGCAGAAAATTACACAGAATCACAACTCTCCGGGTGAAAAAGTTTTTCCTCCTCTCAGTCCTAAATGGCCTACCCCTTATTCTTAAACTGTGAGCCCTGGTTCTGGACTCCCCCAACATGGGGAACATTTTTCCTGCATCTAGCCTGTCCAATCCTTTAAGAATTTTATATGTTTCTATAAGACCCACCCGCATCCTTCTAAATTTCAGTGAATACAAGCCCAGTCCAACCATTCAGAGTCCAGCAGAGGAGGACAAAGGGCTTAATTAGGAAAGGGAAAATAGATTATGAAAGAAAACTGGCAGGGAACATAAAAACTGACCGCAATTTTTTTTATAGATACGTGAAGACAAAAAAGATTAGTTAAAACAAATGTAGGTCTCTTGCAGTCAGAAACAGGCGAATGATCATGGGGAACAAGTACATGGCAGACCAATTGAATAACTATTGAAGGGTTTCAGCCCGAAACGTTGCCTATTTCCTTCGCTCCATAGATGCTGCTGCACCCGCTGAGTTTCTCCAGCTTTTTTGTGTAACCTTCAATTGAATAACTACTTTGGTTCTGTCTTCACTAAGGAAGACAAATAATCTACCGGAAATAGCAGGGGACCAGGGATCAAATGAGATGGAGGAACTGAGTGAAATCCCGGTTAGCCGGGAAATGGTGTTGGGTAAATTGAATAGATTAAAGGCCGATAAATCCCCAGGGCCAGATAGGCTGCATCCCAGGGTACTTAAGGAAGTAACCCCAGAAATAGTGGATGCATTAGTGATAATTTTTCAAAACTCCTTAGATTCTGGAGTAGTTCCTGAAGATTGGAGGGTAGCTAATGTAACCCCACTTTTTAAAAAGGGAGAGAGAGAGAAAACGGGGAATTACAGACCAGTTAGTCTAACATCGGTAGTGGGGAAACTGCTAGAGACAGTTATTAAAGATGGGATAGCAGCACATTTGGAAAGTGGTGAAATCATTGGACAACGTCAGCATGGATTTATGAAAGGTAAATCATGTCTGACGAATCTTACAGAATTTTTCGAGGATGTAACTAGTAGAGTGGATAGGGGAGAACCAGTGGATGCACTTGCACCTATTTTCTATGTTTCTATTCTTTCATAGAAAATAGGTGCAGTAGGCCATTCGAGCCTGCACTGCCATTCAATATGATCATGGCTGATCATCCAACTCGGTATCCTGTCTTCTCTCCATACCCCCTGATCCCTTTAGCGACAAGGGCCACATCCAACTCCCTCTTAAATATAGCCAATGAACTGGCCTCAACTACCTTCTGTGGCAGAGAATTCCACAGATTTACCACTCTCTGTGTAAAAAATGATTTTCTCATCTCGGTCCTAAACGACTTTCCCCTTATCCTTAAACTGTGACCCCTTGTTCTGGACTTTCCCAACATCGGGAACAATCTTCCTGCATCTAGCCTGTCCAACCCCTTAAGAATTTTGTAAGTTTCTATAAGATCCCCCCCTCAATCTTCTAAATTCTAGCGAGTACAAGCAGAGTCTATCCAATCTTCATCATATGTCAGCCCCGCCATCCCGGGAATTAACCTACTCCAATGTAGTGATAACTATACAGCATGTAATGAGGCCATTCAGCCCACTTTAACCGTGGGATAGTCCAATTTGCGTGTATTTGGATGTACCTCTAAACACGTCCTATCCAAATATATCTGTCTAAATTATGGGAAACATCGAAACATAGAAAAAAGGTGCAGGAGTAGGCCTGCACCGCCATTCAATATGATCATGGCTGATCAAAGATTTCCATGGAGCTGGCTATAACCAAGTTTCAAAGTGCCGGAGTAACTTTGGCCACAGCATGCTTGTCCTGCTGAGTTACTACAACATTATGTTTCCTTTTCTTTTTTTTTTTTAATCGCAGCACCTGCAGTTCCTTGTGTCTACAACCAAGTGTCATGTTGATTGGTGCTGCAGGATAACACAGAAGACTAACCTTCTTTCCAGAGAACCTGCCGATGGGAGGGTGAACCTCCACAGCTTGTCGCATTGAGCAAACCATCAGCTCAATCAGAGCACTTTCCTCTTGATCAGTGAGACCTGGAAAACGAGCGAAAGGTCACGTCAACTCATTGCAGCTACCTCAGCCTTGCATCCAATTGAGGGCCGCTGAATGTTCGTAGGTCATAGAGTGATACAGTGTGGAAACAGGCTCTTTGGACCAACTTACCCACACCGGCAAACATGTCCCAGCTACACCAGTCCCACCTGCCCACATTTGGTCTATATCCCTCCAAACATGTCAGATCCATGCACCTGTCTACCTGTTTCTTAAACATTGGGATAGTCCCCTGCCTCAACTACCTCCTCCAGCAGCTCGTTCCATACACCCACCACCCTTTGTGTGAAAAAGTTACCCCTCAGATCCCTATTAAATCATTTCCTCTTCAGCCTAAACCTATGCCCTCATAGGCACAGCATTAGGTCCTTTGGCCCATCGAGTCTATCCCAACCATTCAATCTATCATTCCCTCTCAATCCCATTCTCCTGCCTTCTCCTCATAACCCCTGTCACCCATAGACATAGAAAATAGGTGCAGGAGTAGGCCATTCGGCCCTTCAAGCCTGCACCACCATTCAAAATGATCATGGCTGATCATCCAACTCAGTATCCTGTACCTGCCTTCTCTCCATACCCCCTGATCCATTTAGCCACAAGGGCTACATCTAACTCCCTCTTAAATATAGCCAATGAACTGGCCTCAACAATCATCTGAGGCAGAGAGTTCCACAGATTCACCACTCTCTGTGTAAAAAAAGATTTTCTCATCTCGGTCCTAAAAGACTTCCCTCTTATCCTTAAACTGTGACCCCTTGTTCTGGACTTCCCCAACATCAGGAATGATCTTCCTGCATCTAGCCTGTCCAACCCCTTAAGAATTTAGTAAGTTTCTATAAGATCCCCCCTCAATCTTCTAAATTCTAGCGAGTACAAGCCGAGTCTATCCAGTCTTTCTTCATATGAAAGTCCTGCCATCCCAGGAATCAGTCTGGTGAACCTTCTCTGTACTCCCTCTATGGCAAGAATGTCTTTCCTCAGATTAGGAGACCAAAACTGTACGAAATACTCCAGGTGTGGTCTCACCAAGACCCTGTACAACTACAACCCATACTAATCAAGAACCTGTCAATCTCGGCTGTAAAAATTATCTATTGACTTAGCATCCACAGCTTTCCACAGATTCACCTCCCTCTGACTGAAGAAGCCATTCCATCTTTCTGTCCCCTCAACCCCATCCTCCTCCACAGGAAAGATGCAATTTTACTAACAGTTATCGCAGGAAGAGGGACTTTATACGTGTGGGTGGAGTGGTGAAATGCAGCTTTCTTGGAATAGTTATAAAGGAATCAGAAAGGGATTTAACACTTTAGGATGGTGCAGTGGCCCAGCTGGTAGAGCTCTGAAGTAAGATCTGGAATTGCCATACAGGTTCAATTAGCATTTTAGTACTCCGCAAAGTAACCATTCCTAAGAACAATCTCCCAATTTCAGTTCAAATCTTTAGTCTCCACAGCAACCCAGAAATGCACACCTTCCACTTTCATTCATTCCTCTGGGTTCACATTTCATAACTTTTCTATCCTTAATTCACACCTTCAGTCCTTTAATCTCTGGCCGTTGTCTTATCTTCTGTCTATCTAAATCACCCCCACCACCCCTCACCTGTATCTACTCATTACCTGGATAGAAGGAATGGGTGACGTTTCGGGTAGAGACCCTTCTTCAGACGTTGGCAGGGGAGAGGGAGACAGAGATAAGGAAGTGTAAGGTGTGAGAATGAAACCTCAAAGGAGCTGCGGATCAAGGACCATGAATATTCACCGACCAGTCTGACTGTCCCCTTGTTTAATTTTTTTTCTGTATGCTTCGTTATCACCTTCTACTAGCTAACAAAGATCTATGCTATATTTTCCTTGAACCTCACCCCTTTTGATGTCTCGTTCTCGCACCTTGCACTTCCTTATCTCTGTGCCTCCCTCCTCCGACTCTCAGTCTGAAGAAGGGTCTCGACCCGAAACGTCACCCATTCCTTCTCTCCAGATATGCTGCCTGTTCCGCTGAGTTACTCCAGCAATTTTGTCAATCTTCGCTGTAAACCAGCATCTGTAGTTCCTTCTTCCAGTCTACCCACTACCTGCCGGGCTTTGTCCTGCCCCTCCTCTTCCAGCTTTCTTCTCTCTCCTCCCCCCCACACCACAATCTCGACCCGAAACGTCACCCATTCCTTCTCTCCAGAGATGCTGTCTGACCCGCTAAGTTACTCCAGCAGTTTGTATCTATCTTTGGTATAAACCAGCATCTGCAGTTCTTTGTTTCTACCGAAATGTCACCTATCCATGTTGTCCAGAGATGTTGCCCGACCCACTGAGTTACTCCAGCGCTTTGTGTCTCTTCTCCTGTCATTCACACTCTAGCTAAGTGCAGCACGGAGCAACCTTGCTGCACCATTGCATTCGCACCGCAACACCCACACGTGCAGCGGCCATAGCTGCGAGCTCACCCTCTTCATCGTCTCCAATCTCTTCCAGCAGCAACTCGGTCATCCCCTCCCAGTCTTTCAGCACGGAGCCAGCGTGGTTCCACAGACTATCCACCAGGTACGCACAGTGCTCGTGGAGCTGAGGAGACAAACACATAAACACTGATCAGTAAAGAGGAAAACAAATCTCCTCACTGAGGAAGAAAGAGTTGAGAATAAATTTGATTTCCCCCACCCCCGAATCGCAAGATCTATTCTGAGGAAACAACAACCTCACCTGAATCAGGAGATTTTGTCTCTGCTTTGGACACTGACTAGAGTCATATAGTGTGGAAACAGGCCCTTTGACCCAACTTGCCCACACCAACCATCATGTCCCATCCACACTAGTCCCACACCTGCCTGCATTTGGCCCATATGGTTTCTCGATTACTCGGGGCAAAAGACTGTGTGTCTACCCGATTTATTCCACCCATATTATACACCTCTATAAAATTATACCTCAGGACTAGAGCCTCAAAAAAAGAGGGACATAGTGGGGGGGGGCAACCTAGAACAGTGTGGAACAAAGAGGGATCAACAGGACGCTAATGAGTACCTTTGTAACTTTGCGGCACCAGATACGTGGTGATTCTTTGCGTACTGTGTATATTGTATGCAAAAAACAAAGAGTTTAACTGTACATCTGACAATAAAGTGTGATTGATTGATTGCACATCCATGTACCCATCTAAAAGCCTCGAAAAACATCACAAACACTCTCTCTGATGCCAGTGGAAAGAGACAAAACATATGAAAGTTGTGATAAATTGGAGAGTAAAGGGCCTGTCCCACTTGGCTGTCTTTCGCGCACCATTTACACAACCTGCTAGCATGTGGGCAGCGTGTGGGTGGAGTGGGGACGGGCGCATGGAGTGGTGTGGAGGAGTGTGGAGAGACGTGGACTTCGTCCTGCACAAAATCTTCGCGCGCCACCGGCCTGTTGCGTAACTGACGGCCAAGGTGGGACAGGCCCAAGACCCTGGCGTGGCGCAACGTTTCACCTCCAACAGCAGCAGAGCAGCAGGCAAACGATCGCTGAGCTCGGCCTGGGGCTCACGGCTGTTGCGGATCCTGATCCGCCCCCACTCCCAGAGCGGGGCCAAGAAGATTGAAGATAGACACAAAATGCAGGAGTAAATCAGCGGGACCGGCAGCGTCTCTGGAGAGATGGAATGGGTGACGTTTCGGGTCAAGACCCTTCTTTCAGACTGAAGAAGAATCTCGACCTGAAACATCATCCATTCCTTCTCACCAGAGATGCTGCCACTCTCGCCGAGTTACTTCTGCATTTTGTGTCTATCTTCAAATGACGTCACGCACTCCAGACGGCTGTGCAGGACCGTCACGCGACTGTCACTACTGGCCTGTTGCGTAAGTGACGACCCAAATGGGACGTGAGTGGCTGTGGCTCAGCTGGCAAGCAGTAAAGACCTGGCGTTTCCCCCCCAAAGCTTCACGACTTTTGTAGCCCAAATCCTTTGACCAAACTTGGAGTAACATAAAGAGCAATCAAATTTTTCACACAGAGAGTGGTGAATCTCTGGTATTCTCTGCCACAGAAGGTAGTTGAGGCCAGTTCATTGGCTATATTTAAGAGGGAGTTAGATGTGGCCCTTGTGGCTAAAGGGATCAGGGGGTATGGAGAGAATGCAGGTACAGGATAATGAGTTGGATGATCAGCCATGATCATATTGAATGGCAGTGCTATTCAATATGTAACACTACTTGAAACATTTCAATCATTAGACGTATATAATGGTAAATACATTCATTGGAATCCCATCAGTGGGTGTTTTCTATTGGTGAACTGAAGATAAGACACACCTCGCTTTCCAAGAAAAAGGCAAGCAGCAGCTTAATGAATTCTCCGTTTGTACTGCGTCTGCCCCGCTCTTTGGCTATAGTCTCCTCAAGAGTTGCATCGTAATGTCTCCGCAGCCTGAAACACACAGTGGGATTTTATTACAGGTCTGAACCGATAGTATGTGCATTCAGAGAGGCTAAAGTTAACACAGCATTAGACACCTCACCAACAAGAGTCTGAAGAAGGGTCTCAACCCACAACATCACCCATTCCTTCTCTCCAGTGGTGCTGCCTGTCCCGCTGAGTTACTTCAGCTTTTGGCGTCTTTCACCAACAAGAGAGTTTGCTAGTGCCAGGAATTCCGTCACAGACCACTGTTGAGAAGGGTGCGATGGACTGGGAGACTGGCACGAGATCCTCGTGCCTCAAATTTAATACACCACAAGACAACTCATCACCAACAGCCAGCTTAGTACCAGGAATTCACAGTCCCAGACGAGAGTGGAGAAGTGTGAGAAAGACCAAGAGACATCAAGATGCACAGTCTCTTTCCCAGAGTAGGGGAATCACGAACAAGAGAACATAGGTGAGGGAGGGGGAAGAGAATTAATAGGTTCCCGAGGGGTAACCTTTTCCACACAGAGGGTGGCGAGTGTATGGAACAAGCTGCCGGAGGAGGTAGATGAGGCAGGTACTATCGCAACGTGCATTGGTAGGAGAGATTTAGGGAGATATGGGCCAAATGCAGGCAGATAGGATTAGTGTAGATGGGGCTTTTGGCTGGTGTGGGCAAGTTGGGCCACAAGGGCCCGTTTCCATGCAGCAAAATTCTATGACTCTTAAGATATCTAGATGCACCGAATCTCTTGCACAGAGAAGGGGAATCAAGAATTGACATGGGTTTAAGGAGATGGGAGAAGAGATTTAATAGAAAACCGAGGGGTAACTTTTTCCACATAGAGGGAGTTTGGTGTATGGAACAAGCTGCCGGAGGAGGTAGTTGAGGCTGGTACCATCGAAAGGTTTTAGACACATTTAGACAGGTACATGGATAGGAGAGGTTTAAAGGGATATGGGCCAAAAGCAGGCAGGTGGGACTGGTGTAGATGAGACATGTTGGTCGGTATGGTCAAGTTGGACTGAATGGCTCCATGATGGGCACAATACATTTCACATGCCCCTCTCCAGCGAGCTGCGCATCAACAGCAGTTGCTCACACTCCCTCTGCCAATTTGTATTTTACATTAACTCAATCATTGTGTTGGAAGTTGTAGCAGGATCAGTGAAACTTCACCTCCTTCAGTTGATCCCACTGCCCTTTACAACACCTACTTCTAATGGGCATGATATAGCTGACTGTGGAGGGCAACAAAGTTACAACCCATCTGTTGCTGCAATGTGAATTTGAAAAGCAGTCACTGAATAGGACAATATCAACCCATCACTTGCCAGGCTCGGCCCCGCACCACCTCCCCTTTCCAGCTCTCTCCCTCCCCAATTCCGTCAGTTTGAAGGGGCGAGTGGGGGAAAGAAAGGGATCCCAACATGAAACATCGTCTGTATTTGCTCTCCACAGTCGCTGCCTGACCCACTGAGTTCTGCAAGCACTTTGCTTGTTGTTTTATAAGACTGATGGCCAAAGATTCTACATCTTATCTTCAGTATTAAGCCCTAGGAAAGTTAGCATACAAGTCCTACTGTCACTGACTATCCCCCGTGGCAGCACAGTAGCACAGCGCGTAGAGTAGCTGCCTCACGGAACCGGAGACCCGTGTTCCATCCCGACCTTGGGTGCTGTCTACGTGGAGTTTGCACGTTTTCCCTGTGATTGTGTGGGTTTCCTCTGGGTGCTCTGGACTCCTTCCACAGCCCAGACATACGGGTTTGTAGATTAATTAGCCTCTGTTAATTGCTGCTATTATATAGCGAGTGGATGAGAAATTAGGATAACATAGAACTAATGTGAGTGGGCAGTGTAATAGTCGGCATGGATTTTAGTTTAGTTTAGAGATACAGCCTGGAAAAAGGCCCTATGACCCACCAAGTCCACGCCAAAACAACAATCCCTGCTCAGCAACACTATCCTACAACCGTTCTGAACAAGGGTTTCGGCCCGAAACGTTGCCTATCTCCTTCACTCCATAGATGCTGCTGCACCCGCTGAGTTTCTCCAGCATTTTTGTGTGCCTATCATATAACAATTACAGCACGGAAACAGGCCATCTCGACCCTTCTAGTCCGTGCCGAACACGTATTCTCCCCTAGTCCCATACACCTGCGCTCAGACCATAACCCTCCATACCTTTCCCGTCCATATAACTATCCAATTTATTTTTAAATGATAAAAACGAACCTGCCTCCACCACCTTCACTGGAAGCTCATTCCACACAGCCACCACTCTCCGAGTAAAGAAGTTCCCCCTCATGTTACCCCTAAACTTCTGTCCCTTAATTCTCAAGTCATGTCCCCTTGTTTGAATCTTCCTTACTCTCAGTGGGAAAAGCTTATCCACGTCAACTCTGTCTATCCCTCTCATCATTTTAAAGACCTCTATCAAGTCCCCCCTTAACCTTCTGCGCTCCAAAGAATAAAGCCCTAACTTGTTCAACCTTTCTCTGTAACTTAGTTGCTGAAACCCAGGCAACATTCTAGTAAATCTCCTCTGTATTCTCTATTTTGTTGACATCCTTCCTATAATTCCTATCCTACACACACTTGGGACAATTTACAATTTTTCTGCAGCCAGTAAGGGAGGAAACCGGAGCACCCAGAGAAAACCCACGCAGATCCATGTGATCCATGTGAATGTGCAAACTACCTACAGACAGCACCTGTAGTCAGGATGGAACCCGGGTCTCTGTCGCTTTAAGGTAGCAACTCTATATTCACTCTCCAAGGATACTCCATAAGGTACACACTCTATACTCATGACTGCGTAGCCGGTCATAGTGCGAACTCCATCATCAAGTTCGCTGACGACACCACTGTTGTGGGACGTATCACTGATGGGGATGAGTCAGAGTATAGAAGAGAGATCGAGCAACTGTCCATATGGTGCCAGCGCAATAACCTGGCCCTCAACACCAGCAAAACCAAGGAACTGATTGTTGACTTTGGAAGGAGTAGGAGGGGGACCCACAGAACCGTTTATATCAACGGGTCGATGGTTGAAAGGGTCAAGAGCTTCAAATTCCTGGGCGTGCACATCTCTGAAGATCTTCCCTGGTCCAAGAACACTAACGCAATTATCAAGAAAGCTCATCAGCGCCTCTACTTCCTGAGAAGATTACAGAGTCGGTTTGTCAAGGAGGAGTCTCTCTAACTTCTACAGGTGCACAGTAAAGAGCATGCTGACCGGTTGCATCGTGGCTTGGTTCAGCAACTTGAGCGATCTGGAGGGGAAAAGACTACAAAAAGTAGTAAACACTGCCCAGTCCATTGTCAGCTCTGACCTTCCTTCCATCAAGGGGATTTATCGCAGTCGCTGCCTCAAAAAGGCTGGCAGTTTCATCAAAGACCCACACCGTCCTGGCCACACACTCATCTCCATGCTACCTTCAGGTAGAAGGTACAGGAGCCTGAAGACTGCAACGTCCAGGTTCAGGAATAGCTACTTCCCCACAGCTATTCAACCTGGCTCGGACAAAACTCTGATTATTAATAACCCATTATCTGTTATTTGCACTTCATCAGTTTATTTATTCATGTGTGTATATATTTATATCATGGTATATGGACACACTGATCTGTTTTGTAGTAAATACCTACTATGTTCTGTATGCTGAAGCAAAGCAATAATTACATTGTCCTATCAGGGACACATGACAATAAATTCACGAACAACTCTACTGCTGTGCCACTGTGCTACCTTGGTGGGCCGATGAGCCCGTTTCCAATGCTGTATTTTTCAATCACGTATTAGTAAAACCAGTACGTTAATGCAGAGCTGTAGTTCAACTTACTTAATGTACACGAAATATCCAGCGGCTGCTGCAGTGGGGCGGTGAGAGGCGTACACCAGCGGGTACACACACTCACATTCCTCATTGCCCAATACATCCTCAGTATTTCTGGAGACAAAGGAGGACTTGCAGTTAAATAACACCACAAGCCAGTTCAAAGCAGCTCAAAGCACCCTTCACCGCACTCAATCAAGTACAATTATGTTGGCCTTTTCTCACCTCCACTCTTCCCCCAGCCGCTTTCAGTCTGAAGCAGTCGTGACCTGAAACGTCACCTATCCATTTTCTCCAGAGATGGTGGCTGACCCGCTGAGTAAAGCAACCTGTCCCACTTAGGAAACCTGAACGGAAACCTCTGGAGACTTTGCGCCCCACCCAAGGTTTCCGTGCGGTTCCCGGAGTTTGCAGGTGGTTGCAGGTAGTGGAAGCAGGTAGGGAGACTGACAAAAACCTCCGGGAACCGCAAAGAAACCTTGGGTGGGGCACAAAGTCTCCAGAGGTTTCCGTTCAGGTTTCCTAAGTGGGACAGGGGCATAACTCCAGCACTGTGTGTCTATCCAAGGTTTATGGGCCAAATGCAGGCAAATGGGATTGGCGTAGATGGGGCACATAGGTCAGCATGGACGAGTTGGGCTGAAGGGCCTCTTTCAGTGCTGTATGACAATGACTTATCTCCTCAAAGCCAGTTATGGATCAATAATAAATCCCGGCCAGGCTAACAACTTTTAAACAAAAAGTTGAAAATACTTACTGGAGAATGAGAGTCAATAGGCTGACTGCTTCCACGGCAACATCATAATCCATGTCCAGGACCATGGACACCATCCTGTCCTGCATCAAAATCAAAAGGCAAAGAGCTGAATCCTACACCAAACTATCAGTAACCAAAAGCTGGAGTAACTCAGCAGGTCAGGCAGCATCTCTGGAGAAAAGGAACAGGTGGCGTTTCGGGTCGTGACCCTAAATTCAGACCGAGAGTTAGGGCAGGCACAGGGGAACGAGAGATTATAACCAGTGATGTAGAGAGATATAGAACAAGTGAATTAAAGATATGCAAAAAAGTAGCGACAAACAAGGAAAGGTGGAGCCCACAATGGTCTACTGTTGGCTTGGGCTAGGTGATAACGAGCTGTACAGACAACAAAATTCAACAGGACGACATTGAAAATAGCACGACAAGTAGGGTGGGGGAGGGACAGAGAGAGAGGAGATGCAAAGGTTATTTGAAGTTGGAAAAGTCACCGTGCATAACGCTGGGTTGGAAGATGCCTAAACAAAATAGCAGGTGCTCTTCCCCCAATTTGCATCTAGGCTCACTCTGACGGTGGAGGAGGCCCAGAATAGAAACGTCAGTGGGGGGAATGGCAACAAGGTGCGAGTCCAAGTTGGGACTGGTGAAAGAGTTAGTTATTAATTGATTGTTGTCATATTTAAGCTTTCCTGTTGTAAAAGGCCAATTGTAATGCATGATGGGATTTGGACAACTCCCATCATGACAAGGGTTTTTTTTAAACTTAAGTTGAATAGTTCACAGCTCTCTTACAAGTTTTTTTAATGCAAGTTGAAGAGGTTAATCAGATAAGAAGAAGCCCAGAGGATGCCATTTGGGATGACTGGCTTTTGGCAAAGAGTGAAAAACAACTCCATATTTGGAGGTGGATGATGGTTTTTGCACATTACATCATGCAATTGGTTTTATGTCTGTATGTATATAAACTCGGGTTTTCTGGTATTTCTTTGTGTGTGCTGCTGGAGATTCAGACATAAAACAGTACCTCTGGGTCTCGAGGTGCACACCCATCAAATGTTAAATTTAAGCTTTGTATGGTCTTAAGAATTTGTACTTTGTCTGTCTTTTTAAGTTAAGTTTTACACTGAGGCCCCTGTTGTTGTCAAAGACGAGTGTCTTATCAGATATCCACAGACGATCCAAGTCAGCAGATATTTTTAAAGCAGAGATAGACAAATTCTTGATTAGAATGGGTGTCAAGGGTTATAGAGAGAAGGCAGAAAAATCAAATTAGGAGGCAGAGATCAGCCACGATTGAATGGTGGAGTAGACTCGATAGGCTTAATGGTCCAATACTACTCCTATAACTTGTAAACTCTTGTTCCAAAATGTCAGACACAATCCCAAAGTTACTTAATTAGCTCCAGACAGATCTCGAGTTCTGGGAAAAGTAGAAGAGGCTTTGTACCTTGAAGCGGTTGGTGAAGAGTTCCAGCTTCTGGCTGATTTCCTTGCTTTCGTACAGATGTCGGAGGGACTTTAAACATTTCAGTCTCACCTCTCGTTGCTGAAAGAATTAAATAGGCAGGACAATGGATTTAGGAAGGTGCATGCGACATCGATGGCAAACCAGAGAGAGGTATCAGTCAACCCTACAAAGAGACCTCTTGTATTCAATGCTCTCAGCCAAATGATTGATATTGATTTGTGAACTGTTGGGCCCCAAAGTATCAAGCTCTGCGGTGCTCCACTAATCAGTCTGCCAATCAGAGAAAGACTAATTCCTGTAAAGCAGCAACTTGACCTCCAGACTTTTTGACTCAATGCCCCGACCAACCGATGAAGACATACCATTCATGTTCTTTACCACTCTTGTCTATCTGTGTTGCCAATCAGGGAACTGTGGACTTGGATGCCAAGTCCCCCCAGTACATCAGTATTGTCAAGGGTCTTGCTATTAACTGTATACTTTCCCCTTACATTCAACCTCCAAAATGCAACACATCGTACTTGCTTGGATGAAATTCCACCTGCCATTTCTTTGGCTGATCCAAGGGTTACTTGAAGTTAGATGAGTCAATAGTCATACCGCTGGGGTGTAAGCTGCCAAAGTGAAAAATGAGGTGCTGTTTCTCCAATTTGTCAGTGGAGGAGGCCCAGGATAGAAAGGTCAGCGTGGGAACTTAGGGGGAGATTAGCTTTGACTGCGAAAGGAAATCCAAACCATCCACACATCCTACTCTCTGCACCACTGTGCCACCCTCATTCATCTCTATATGTTAATACTTCACCAGCACCTTGTCGTGAAGCATCCAGCCGACATACTTCAGATAGCTGTCATTAAGAAATGAGTCACTGTAACGCTTCATCCACACGCCAATTTCCTCCATACAGACCGCCCGTATCTCCGCAATCAAATCCCTGCCAAATGAGTGGAAAAGGTGAGACGATACATGGCTAGGTGGCACAACACTCCTCACCAACACCTAGATAAGCTTATTTAACGGACAATCACAGGCACACGCTCGGTACAAACGCCCCATTGGGAAGACAACGAGGGCGTGAGAGGAAGGCAAGGATTTAAGTAGCTGCAACTTACCGATACCTGTGGACGAACACTCCCTTAAAGATTGCATTCATCATGTTCTCAACCTCTTCCTGATTCTGCAGCATCTGCAAAATAAGACAAGATAGCCATTGAACTCTGGAATAAGCCAGGCACAGCACCAAACCATAAACGCAAGGGTTGGTCTAAGACTATGGACCAGTTAATTAGCCTGTCAGACAGTCCATCGAACTCTGGAAATTGGTAAATGTGACATTGACTCAGACTGCTGCACAGCTAGAACCTCTGGGTGAATGGGGGGGTGCAACACAGGCAAACACATTTTAAAGCAGAGAGAAAAGACAGACAACTCATTGCTTGGCAGCTTGCCTCGTTTCTGCCGCATATGTAGACACACACCCGTGCAGGCAGAGTGCAGTTTCTCATTGCTTGGCTGCAAACCACCATGCATTCCTGCCACACATACATAGACACACACACACACACACAAAGACAGCAGCAGCCACATTCCTTGGATGGTGACCTCCTTGCACGCAGACACATACACTCACGTCCACACACGCAAGCGGACTGCTGCTTCTCATTGCTTGGCTGCTCACCTTGCGTTCCTGTACACATGCAAACACACGCACGTGCACACACACCTGCCATCTCATTCCTTGACTGCGCACCTGCTTGTATTTGTGCCACAGAGACACACACACGCACATCTGTTGCACAACACTACATTTCGTTGTCTCTGTACTGAACACTGCACAATGACAATAAAGTTGAATCTGTGCAGGCAGATTGCCACTTCTCGTTACTTGGCAGTTCGCCTCATTTGGTTTGTCATACATGCAACCATACACACACTCGCATGCACACATATACGTGCAGTCAGACTGCTGCCTCTCAATGCTTGGTTGCTTGTTTCTGCCACATGTAACGCATCTCTGTGACACGCAAGCACACCCGTGCACACACCCATGCAGGCAGACTGCCTCTCGTGGCTTGGCTGCACACCCCGTTTCTGCCACACATACACACGTGCATGCACAACCCCGCACAGACTGCTATCTCGCATTGTTTGGCAGTTCACCCGAGTTCCCGCCATACATGCGATCACACGCGCATGCGCACAACACACACCTGTGCATGCGCACAACACACACCTGTGCATGCGCACAACACACACCTGCCACACATGCAGATATACATGCGCGCGCACACACTCATGCAGGCAGACTATCGCCTTTCATAGAAACATAGAAATTAGGTGCAGGAGTAGGCCATTCGGCCCTTTGAGCCTGCACCGCCATTCAATATGATCATGGCTGATCATCCAACTCAGTATCCCGTACCTGCTTTCTCTCCATACCCCCTGATCCCCTTAGCCACAAGGGCCACATCTAACTCCCTCTTAAATATAGCCAATGAACTGGCCTCAACTACCCTCTGTGGCAGAGAGTTCCAGAGATTCACCACTCTCTGCGTGAAAAAAGTTCTTCTCATCTCGGTTTTAAAGGATTTCCCCTTTATCCTTAAGCTGTGACCCCTTGTCCTGGACTTCCCTAACATCGGGAACAATCTTCCTGCATCTAGCCTGTCCCACCCCTTAAGAATTTTGTAAGTTTCTATAAGAAACTTTCATTGCTTGATTTCTCACCTCCTTGCTTTTCTGCAGCAACATCTCCAGCCGGTCGTTGGCCCTCTTGCCCGCTGATTTGTTCCGCTCGGTGTCGTACTGGCGTTTGTTGTTTTCCTGGTGGACGTTCAGATTCAAGGCCACGTCCACCAGAGCCGTCATCAGTTTCATCGCTGCAAACACCAGAAGCTGAGTATAGCAGGTGCATAACAGGAAGCCAACCGATGCTCCCGGTCATTTCCATTCCCCCACTCCCCTTGAAACCCAGGTGCCAAAGCACCCACACAACTAGAAACACCAGGCACCAGGCCCCTTACAGGAAACAACTCCAGAGCGTTTAACATTTGGAGCTTTGAGTCACGTTATTTGGAGTATTGCGTGCATCTCCAGTCGCCCAATTGCAAGGAGGATGTATGGCTTTAGAAAGGGGGCAGAGGTGGTTGACTGAAATGATCGGTGCAAGAAACTGCAGATGCTGCTTTAGAAAAAAAGACCAACCAAATCACAGGAGTAACTCGCGGGTCAGGCAGCAACTCAGCAGAACATGTTCCAGAGACATTTCCTGGCCCGCCAAGTTACTCCCAACACTTTGTGCCGTTTCTTTGAAACCGGAATAATGCTTGGATTACCCATAAGAAGGCGTGACACAGATTTGGGTAGTTTTCTCCAAAGCACTGGAGGCTGTAGGGGGACTTAATAGACATATTTAAAAAATCAAGAGACTTAGATAGAGTAGACAGTCAGAACCATTTCCCCAGAGTACAAATATTAAATGATGGATAAGGGGGGTAGGGTGTCGAATGGGATAGTGGAGGATGGAGTTATACGGAAAGGGTTTCTTAAATATGTGAGCGTAGAGACAGAGGGGTGTAAAATGAGGGTAGAAGCAATAGGTAGCAAGGTGAAAAGTAAAAGTGGCAGGCCGGCAAATCCAGGGCAAAAATCAAAAAGGGCCACTTTTCAGCATAATAGTATAAGGGGTAAGAGTGTTGTAAAAACAAGCCTGAAGGCTTTGTGTCTCAATGCAAGGAGCATTCGTAATAAGGTGGATGAGTTGAATGTGCAGATAGCTATTAATGACTATGATATAGTTGGGATCACGGAGACATGGCTCCAGGGTGACCAAGGCTGGGAGCTGAACATCCAGGGATATTCAATATTCAGGAGGGATAGACAGAAAGGGAAAGGAGGTGGGGTAGCGTTGCTGGTTAGAGAGCAGATTAGCACAATAGAAAGGAAGGACATTAGCTTTGAGGATGTGGAATCGATATGGGTAGAGCTGCGAAACACTAAGGGGCAGAAAACGCTAGTGGGAGTTGTGCACAGGCCACCTAACAGTAGTAGTGGAGTTGGGGATGGCATCAAACAGGAAATTAGAAATGCGTGCAACAAAGGTAAAACAGTTATAATGGGCGACTTTAATCTACATATAGATTGGGTGAATCAAATTGGCAAGGGTGCTGAGGAAGAGGATTTCTAAACCAACATGTAGAGGAACCAACGAGAGAGCAAGCTATTCTAGACTGGGTATTGAGTAATGAGGAAGGGTTAGTTAGCAGTCTTGATGTGCGTGGCCCCTTGGGCAAGAGTGACCATAATATGGTTGAGTTCTTCATTAGGATGGAGAGTGACATCGTTAATTCAGAAACAAGGGTCCTGAACTTAAAGAAAGGTAACATTGAGGGTATGAGACGCGAATTGGCCAAGATAGACTGGCAATTGATTCTTAATGGGTTGACGGTGGATATGCAATGGAAGGCATTTAAAGACTGCATGGATGAACTACAACAGTTGTTCATCCCAGTTTGGCAGAAAAATAAATAAGGGAAGGTAGTGCATCTGTGGATAACAAGGGAAATCAGGGATAGTATCAAAACAAAAGATGAAGCGTACAAATTAGCCAGAAAAAGCAGCCTACCAGAGGACTGGGACAAATTCAGAGACCAGCAGAGGAGGACAAAGGGCTTAATTAGGAAAGGGAAAATAGATTATGAAAGAAAACTGGCAGGGCACATAAAAACTGACTGCAAAAGCTTTTATAGATATGTGAAGAGAAAAAGATTAGTTAAAACAAATGTAGGTCCCTTGCAGTCAGAAACGGGTGAATTGATCATGGGGAACAAGGACATGGCAGACCAATTGAATAACTACTTTGGTTCTGTCTTCACTAAGGAAGACATAAAAAATCTGCCGGAAATAGCAGGGGGCCGGGGGTCAAATGAGATGGAGGAACTGAGTGAAATCCAGGTTAGCCAGGAAGTGGTGTTAGGTAAATTGAATGGATTAAAGGCCAATAAATCCCCAGGGCCAGATAGGCTGCATCCCAGAGTACTTAAGGAAGTAGCCCCAGAAATAGTGGATGCATTAGTGAGAATTTTTCAAAACTCTTTAGATTCTGGAGTAGTTCCTGAGGATTGGAGGGTAGCTAATGTAACACCACTTTTTAAAAAGGGAGGGAGAGAGAAAACGGGGAATTACAGGCCAGTTAGTCTAACGTCGGTAGTGTGGAAACTGCTAGAATCAGTTATTAAAGATGGGATAGCAGCACATTTGGAAAGTGGTGAAATCATTGGACAAAGTCAGCATGGATTTATGAAGGGTAAATCATGTCTGACGAATCTTATAGAATTTTTCGAGGATCTAACTAGTAGAGTGGATAAGGGAGAACCAGTGGATGTGTTATATCTGGACTTTCAGAAGGCTTTCGACAAGGTCCCACATAAGAGATTAGTATACAAACTTAAAGCACACTGTATTGGGGTTCAGTATTGATGTGGATAGAGAACTGGCTGGCAGACAGGAAGCAAAGAGTAGGAGTAAACGGGTCCTTTTCACAATGGCAGGCAGTGACTAGTGAGGTACCACAAGGCTCAGTACTGGGACCCCAGCTATTTACAATATATTTTAATGATTTGGACGAGGGAATTGAACGCAACATCTCCAAGTTTGCGGATGACACGAAGCTGGGGGGCAGTGTTAGGCGTAAGGAGGATGCTAGGAGGCTGCAAGGTGACTTGGACAGGCTGAGTGAGTGGGCAAATGCATGGCAGGTGCAGTATAATGTGGATAAATGTGAGGTTATCCACTTTGGTGGCAAAAACAGGAAAGTAGATTATTATCTGAATGGCGGCCGATTAGGAAAGGGGGAGATGCAACGAGACCTGGGTGTCATGGTACACCAGTCATTAAAAGTAGGCATGCAGGTGCAGCAGGTAGTGAAGAAGGCGAATTGTATGTTAGCATTCATAGCAAAAGGATTTGAGTATAGGAGCAGGGAGGTTCTACTGCAGTTGTACAGGCTCTTGGTGAGACTACACCTGGAGTATTGCGTACAGTTTTGGTCTCCTAATCTGAGGAAAGACATTCTTGCCACAGAGGGAGTACAGAGAAGGTTCACCAGACTGATTCCTGGGATGTCAGGACTTTCATATGAAGAAAGACTGGATAGACTCGGTTTGTACTCGCTAGAATTTAGAAGATTGAGGAGGGATCTTATAGAAACTTACAAAATTCTTAAGGGGTTGGACAGGCTAGATGCAGGAAGATTGTTCCCGATGTTGGAAAAGTCCAGAACAAGGGGTCACAGTTTAAGGATGAGGGGGAAATCTTTTAGGACCGAGATGAGGAAAACCTTTTTCACACAGAGAGTGGTGAATCTGTGGAATTCTGCCACAGAAGGTAGTTGAGGCCAGTTCATTGGCTATATTTAAGAGGGAGTTAGATGTGGCCCTTGTGGCTAAAGGGATTAGGGGGTATGGAGAGAAGGCAGGTACAGGTACATGGATGATCAGCCATGATCATATTGAATGGCGGTGCAGGCTCGAAGGGCCGAATGGCCTACTCCTGCACCTATTTTCTATGTTTCTATGTTTCTATGATGGGATGGATTTAAGGCGACAGGGGCAATTGTGGCGCCACTTATTGGGCGAACCCTCGGCCCTAGGATTGGCAAGGTCACGTGACTAGGTTTGGCGGGAAGTCGAGTCAAGTCAGTTTATTTGTCACATACACATACGAGATGTAAAGTGAAATGAAAGTGGCAATGCTCGCGGACTTTTGTGCCAAAAGACAAACCACCAAGTAGTCGTCACGTGGCTTAGGAGTGTGCCCTCCCCAGTCACGTGTGAGCCGTTCTTTGTTTAACTCAATAAAGATCACTTTGTTTCACAATCACATGTCTCGCTAAACAATGTGCAAATTAGTTGTTTTTTGTTTAAAACAGAGGGTGGTGTGCGCCTGGAAAGTGCTGTCAGGGGTGGTGGTAGTGGAGGCAGGCACAATAGTGGTGTTTTGGATAGGCACATGGATATGCGGGGAATATAGATGTCTGAACAACAGTCGCAACCGGAAACATCACCCATTCTTTCTATCCAGGGATACTGCCTATCTGGCTGATTTACTCCAGCATTTTGTCCATCTTCAGTGTAAACCAGTATCTGCAGTTCCTTCCTACACTTGGTTAATGTGCAGGCAGATAAAAGATGGTCTTGGCATAATGTTCATAGAAAATTAGAAAATAGGTGCAGGAGTACCCCAATACCCCCTTCAAAGCAAAATCAGTACCCCATTCCTGCGTTCTCCCCAGTTTCCTTGATTCAGTTAGCCTGAAGAGCTATATCTATCTCTGTCTTGAATACATACATCTGTTCGGCACAGATACAGTGGGCTGAAGGGCCTGTTCCTGTACTGATCTACGTAGTATAGCTGGTGTGTGTGATACTTACCGGCCAGCGTGCTGGTGTGCCTGAAGGCGCGGACCTGGGAATCAGACAACCCAGTCAAGAGGGAAATCAAGGTGTCCATCATGTACTCGTCGTAAATGACGTTGTACTGGCACTGGCGCACCAGCACGGCGATGAACTCACAGAAATTCTGCCGAAACTTCTTCCACATGGGACCGGCCATCGACAGAGGGTAATCACCACTCTCCTGCAACAGCAGTGTAATCATGTTATATCCCCTACAATAACTATACAAATATCCCCAAACAACTATACAAATATCCCCGACAACAACTATATAAATATCCCCTACAATAACTATACAAATATCCCCAATAACCATACAAATATCCCCAATAACTATACAAATATCCCTACAATAACTATACAAATATCCCCGACAAAAACTATACAAATATCCCCGACAAAAACTATACAAATATCCCCGACAAAAACTATACAAATATCCCCAACAACAACTATACAAATATCCCCAACAACAACTATACAAATATCCCCAACAACAACTATACAAGTTGTGGTGGAGGCACATATGATCGTGGCGCTCAAGAGGTTGTTGGAGAGGCACATGGAGAGATAAGTTTTTTTGGCATTCCATCACAGCGATGTGATGGATGTTTATGTAAATTATGTTGTGTCTTGGGTCTATTTGTTTGTAATGTATGGCTTCAGAAACTGCATTTCGTTTGGACCTCAAGGGGTCCAAATGACAATTAAATTGAATCTTGAATCTTGATCTTGAATCTTGACATGTACATGCAAAGAATGTCCAAGCAGAGATCAGTTTAACTTGGCCTCACACTCGGTACAGATATTGTGGGCCGAAGGGACTGTCCCTGTCCTGTACTCATGCTCATAGGTTGTAGGAGAAGAATTAGGACATTCAGTCCATCAAGTCTACTTCGCCATTTAATCATGGCTGTCATTCCCCCTCAACCCCATATTCCCAAACACCCGTAAAGGGTCTGTCCCACTTAGGCGATTTTTTAGGTGACTGCTGGCGACTCAGCTTGTCGTAGCTCGTCTTCTCCTGACGTAGGTGCTGTTGTCGGTTGTCGCCAAGAAGAATAAGGTGACGTGCCTCAATGACTATCGACCTGTGGCACTAACGTCTGTGGTGATGAAGTGCTTTGAGAGGTTGGTTATGGTGCACATCAACTCCTACCTCGACAAGAACCTCGACCCACTACAGTTCGCATACCGCCACAACAGCTCAACGGAGGATGCAATTTCACTGGCTCTCCACTCCGCATTGGACCACTTGGATAATAAAAACACTTGTGTCAGGCTGTTGTTTATAAACTACAGCTTGGCGTTTAACACCATCATCCCTTCCACGCTGGTTACCAAGCTCACAGAACTGGGTCTCTGCATCCCTCTGTATTTGGATCCTCAACTTCTTCATCCACAGACCAGTCTGTTCGAATTGGCGGAAATACTTAATCCTCAGTAACAATTAGTACGGGAGCACGTCAAGGCTGCGTGCTCAGCCCACAGCTCTGCTCACTATACCCATGACTGCGTAGCCGGACATAGTGCAAACTCCATCTAGTTCGCCGACGACAGCACCGTTGTTGGATGAATCACAGATGGGGATGAGTCAGAGTATAGAAGTGAGGTCGACCGACTGACTGACAAATGGTGCCAGCACAACAACCTGGCTCTCAGCAATAAAGGACATTGGCAACACCTCATCCCAGGCGCTGCCTGTATTTATAGATTGTGCAGCCACACAGTCTCTGCCAGTTTGGTATGCAAAATGGTAATGAAGATATTAAATAAATGATCAATCATCGATAACTCTACAAACGGTCTGGCACCTATGAGAGACACAGGCGGCAATGAGGTGCAACGCAAAGTTGCTGCCTCATAGCGCCAGGGACCTGGGCTCGATCCTGGCCACAGGAGCTGTATCTCTGTGTGGAGTTTGCATGATCTCCCTGTGACGATGTGTTTGTGCAGGGTACTCCGGTTTCCTTCCACATCCCGAAGGAGTGCGGATTTGTAGGCGAATTGGCCCTCTGTAAATTGTCCCCCGCCCCCCCCCCCCCAGGGTGTGGGGAGTGGATGAAAAAGTGGGATAATGTAGAACCAGCGTGCAGGGGCAGTGGGCTGAAGGGCCTGTTTCTGTGCTTTATCTCAACAAAAAAAAAACGCACAACTTAATTTGGCCAGTGAGTCCTTCTAGATTGACCCACCCCTTAAAAGTCGATCCACCACTCGAGATGTGGTCGGCCAATACTATAATAATAACTTTATTTATAATAATAACTTTATTTATAAAGCACTTTAAACAACTGCAGTTGCCACAATGTGCTGTACATGAGAACTCATGGACAAGAAGTTATTACAAACCATTAAAAACCGCAAAACAAAGGACTATAAAACAGTAAAAATTAAAAGACATTAAAAGCACTAAAAACAGGAGCAATGTCTCAGCCAGTGTCGAAAGCCAGAGAATAATTTTTTTTTAGGCTTTTTAGGGTGGATTTGAAGATGGACTATACACCACATTCTAAAATACAAACTGCCTTGATTGCACTAGGAACTTTAGGGCATTGTTTTTGGTCTTTGCACTATGTTGTTTGTCTGTGTTTATATATATTGAGCTTATTTTAGTTGTTTATTCACATATCTATCTGATGTGTTGCTGCAAATAAGAAATGTATTGTTCTGTTTTAGAATGTATGACAAAATAAAAATCTCTTGACAACACCTTGGCTAGGATAATTCTATGCAGAATTGCTAATTATTGTGTCAATTATTGTAGGTGGAAATACAAGACTCTCACGACTGACCTCATCAAACTCCTCGGTCATCCTCCGAATTATCTCCGCATTCTGAAGCTTCTGGAACATCTCCGATGCAATGACCCCTGAAGGTGACAGAAAAAAAACCGCACATGATTCCTTCGTCCTCAGTCGCATTTATCATCTCCAAGAACCCATCGGCTGCGTGAATCAAAGACTTGTCTCGGTCATTCCTTCCTCTCCCTCGGCAGAAGATACAGAAGCTTGAAAGCGTGCACCACCAGACCCAGGAACAGCTTCGTCCCTTCTGTTATCAGTAGTCTGAACGGTCTTTCCATAAGCTATGGTACTGACCGATTCATCTCTACCCCTCTGTGGATATTGGACTTTGTCTACAGTCCTTCCATAAGCCTAAGGGGAAGCTGTCTGATTCACCACTACCCCATTGCGGACATTGGACTTTGTCCATGGTCCTTCCGTAAGCTGGGGCACTGTCCGATTCCCTTATATACTTTTGAGGACATTGGTCTTTGTCGCTGGAACTGTTGCGCTACAATGTGATAAAAGGCCGAAACACCCAGTGACGTTGAGGTATACAACTGAAGATGTGTCTGATTGTTAGCAAATTCACCTAGTGGTCATAACCAAGAATGTCAATTGTAGTGAAATCTTAGGGATTGTAACACCCAGTCCTACTAATCAATCTGAGAACTATATTCTGCACTCTGTATCTTCCCCTTTCTTCTACAAATTGTACACAAGTTTAACATGGTGGTATCTGTGCACAATATTATCCAATCTAATTTTATAGCAGGCAAAAATACTTTTCACAATACCTTGTGCACAAGTGAAAACTTTTCACTCATATGCATGACAATAACAAACCTCAACAGATACACGGTGACAAGCCATTGCGCTCTTCAGGTTTGATTCCAGACCAGGCCAAATGCAAGACTGAATTACATGCGCCTTTTTTCTTTCTTAATCATACTAGAAAGGGTCCCTCATGCTTGATGCCATGCGAATGGGAGGATGTGCAGCCTCTTGGCCTCAATGACATGGAAAGATGACTATTTCATCTTGTGGATAGAACAGGTGGCTTTCACATTCACATCAAGCTTGAGCAATGATGCTTAATTACCACAAAAAGGAAGCCATCTTCAGCCTCTGACCCCAAAGTCAGGAGAGTTGGCGTTTTTTTGTTCACTGAGTTTGTAGCAAATCCATGAGCACCAAATCCCCTTCCCATCTTGCTTGCCACTTAGTTCTCGGATGGTGCATAGTCAGTACAAACTCTGTACAGTACCCAAGCACAAATCTGCAAAAGTTCCTGTTGATAAGAAACGGTTAGAAGGCTACACTGCACTTTAGCAGGGTTCCAACATTAGAGATGCAGTGTGGAAAGAGGTCCTTGGGCCCACCTAGTCCGCACCAACCAGCGATCACCCCGTATACAAGCACACACACACAACTCACAACTTACAATTTTACCAAAGCCAATTAACCTACAAACCTGCATGTCTTTGGAGTGTGAGAGGAAACCAAGGCATCCAAAGAAAGCCCACATGGTACAAATTCCGTGCAGATATCAACCGTAATCAGGTTGGAACCTGGGTCTTTGGCGCTGTGAGGCAGTCACAATACCGCCACGCCACTGTGCCCCTACACTGTACGGATGTTTGCACTTTTCCCCCTGTGACCACACGGCTTTTCTCTAGATGCTCCGGTTTCCTCCCACATTCCCAAAACTTACAGGTTTGTAGGTCAATTGGCTTCTGTAAATTGTAAATTTCACCCAGTGTGCAGGATAGTGTATGAGACAATTGCTGGTCTGAGCAAACTCGGTTGGGCCGAAGGCCCTATATCCACGCCGTATCTCCAAGTCAAAAAGGTGCGATTCCTGCCCACAAACATCACTCGAGGTAGACACAAAATGCTGGAGTAACTTAGTGGGTCAGGCAACCTCTCTGGAGAAAAGGAATAGGTGACGTTTCAGGTCCACCCGAAATGTCACCTAATCCTTTTCTCCAGAGATGTTGCCTGGCCCGTTGAGTTACTCAGGCATTTTGTGTCTATCTTCCGTGTAAACCAGCATCTGAAACATTACTGGAGGAATTTACCTTTACATCCACAGCAATGGATGAAGAAGTTGAGTAGCTCCAGTAGACCAGTCTCCTTGTCCTGTTTGTACAGTTCCAGCCATTCATCGACCAGTGTCTGTGGGTGGGACGTACACCAGTTATAAGGGTGTGAAGAAGGGCCCCGACCCAGAATGTCACCCAGCCTTTTTCTCCAGAAATGCTGCCTGACCTACTGAGTTACTCCAGCACTTTTTGTCTGCACTAACAGCAGCTTTAGTATGGGCATTTACCTCCCAGCCCACCTCAGATGCATTCACTACTTTTCTTGACAGAATCTGGTATTGTTGCGCTCATTACAAAGATATATATTTTTTTCTTGGATTCCAAATTGATGGTCAAGATAACGTTCAATAATTATCACCGCTGTGCCACCATTATACCGTTCCCAATGCAAATTATTTATACACACTCGAACGGCAATGTACTCAGTCACCCACCCTGGCCTGACAATTATATGTTGGTGCATTTGTTTACACCCCAAGAAATATTAGCACATACTATCTACAACATATCAGTTGACCCAAATGTTATTGCCATTATCATGTATCAGTACACTGTGGACGGCTCGATCGCAATCATGTATAGTCTTTCAGTTGACTGGACAGCACGCAACAAAAATGCTCGCTACATGAGACAACAAATTACAATAAACACTAACTGCAGTGTTATTTACCCTCCCAGACACAGGTTAGTCATATTCACAGCAACTGAAAACAATCAAGTAACTGCAATGATCGAAACCCAAAATAACACAGACAAATGATGTAAACGCTCAGCGGGTCAAGCAGCATCTGTGGAAGTGAATGCTTCAGGTCAAAGACTCCTCATTAATCAACCATATAGTGGGGTCACATGGAGAACTCTGGCCTTAAACCGTTCCCTTTGTCCAAGCCTCGTCCACTCTCTCTGCAACTTTGGACAGAAGGAATGGGTGACGTTTTGGGTCAAAACCCTTCTTCAGACTGACTTCGGAGGGGTTGGGGGGAGAGATTGGATTGATAAGGTGAAGTCAAAGGTGTGAAAACAGGGCAAAGGGAATGGAGATCAAGGAAAATGTGGAATCGATCATTGTTAGCTGGGAGGAGGTAACAACAAAGCAAATAGAGATAAAATGTCGTCAGAGACAGTAAGACTGGTCGGAGAACTGGGAAGGGGGAGGGATGGAAAAGCAAGGGTTATTTGAAGTTAGAGAAGTCAATGTTCATACCGCTGGGGTGTAAGCTGCCCAAGTAAAACTCATCTTTCTGTCCTGGGCCTCCTCCATTGTCAGAGTGAGGCCCAGTGCAAATTGGAGGCACAGTACCTCATATTTAGCTTTTCCTTGATCTCCATTCCCTTCGCCCTGCTTTCACACTTCCTTACAAATCTATCTCTCGCCCACTGACGTTAGTCCGAAGAAGGGTCTTGACCCAAAACAATCCCATTCCTTCTCTCCAGAGATGCTGCCTGTCCCGCTGAGTTATTCGAGCATTTTGTATCTATCTTTGGTTTAAACCAGCATCTGCAGTTCCTTTATACACTCTCTGCCACTATCTGGTTTTCTCACATTCCCTGTTTTGACAAAGGCTCCTTGACTGGAAACATTGGTGATTTCTCCTCCTGACAAAGCTGTTCCCAGCAGTTTGTTTTGATAGTCAAAGTAGTGTTGGTATTTTTAATCACCTTCATACTGCATTGAGTATAGAAGTTGGGTGTTACGTTACTTAAACGTTGGTGAGGCCACATTGTGTTCAGTTCTGGTCCCTGTGCTATAGGGAAGATGTTGTCAAGCTTGAAAGGGTTTAGAGAAGATTTACCAGGATGTTGCCAGGACTGAGCTATAGGGAGAGGTTGAGCAGACTGGGGCTTTTTTCCTTGGAGCACTAGAGGATGTGGGGTCATCTTAGAAAAGTGCACAAAATCATGAGAGGAATAGATCAGATGGACGCACAGAGTGGGGCTTCGAGGTCGATGAGCATGAGGGAGAGGAAGACAATGGTGACCCGGCGAGGGGAGCGCCGTGAAGAACAATGGCGACCTGGCGTGGGGGACCATCGTGAATAAGACTGGGGGCCCGGCATGAGAGCCGGTGGGAGAACAAAGGGGAACCTGGTGGAGGTGGGGGCACTCTAGTTTAGAATCCTCTGCCCAGGGAATAAGTCTGCATTTGTTCAGGTGAAGGCGCTGTGCACACGGCAGCCTTTTTCTTTTTGTTTTCACTTTTAATTTCACGTTTTTGTGTACCTTGTGTTGCGATTGTCGGCAGACCAATTTCCCTCCGGGGATGAATAAAGTTTTATCGCAATCGTAATAAGAACCAGAGGACACAAGGTTAAGGTGAGGGGGGAAAGATTTAATGGGAACCCGAGGGGTGCCATTTAAAAAAAAAAAGATTTTTACAAAGGGTGATGAGTGTATGGAACAAGTTGCCGGAGGAGGCAGTTGAGGCAGGTACTACTACAATATTTAAGAAATATTTAGACAGGTACATGGATGGGATAGGTTTATGTTGGGGAAGTCCAGGACAAGGGGGTCACAGCTTAAGGATAAGGGGGAAATCCTTTAAAACCGAGATGGGAAAAACTTTTTTCACACAGAGAGTGGTGAATCTCTGGAACTCTCTGCCACAGAGGGTAGTCGAGGCCAGTTCATTGGCTATATTTAAGAGGGAGTTAGATGTGGCCCTTGTGGGATCAGAGGGTATGGAGAGAAGGCAGGTACGGGATACTGAGTTGGATGATCAGCCATGATCATATTGAATGGCGATGCAGGCTCGAAGGGCCGAATGGCCTACTCCTGCACCTAATTTCTATGTTTCTATGTTTAGCGGAATATGGGACAAACGCAGGCAGGTGGGGCTAGTGAAGATGGGGCATGTTGGCTAGAGGGAGCAAGTTGGGCCGAAGGGTCTCTTCCCACGGCGTATGACTATGACTATCCCCATCTTCTCGAGCCTTTTCTTTACTGAGACATACCTTAAGAAGATTTCCAGGACATCCCTTTTCTCCCAAGAAATCCTCCTTTCCTGCATTATATCTGAAACCAAAGACACTCCAACCACCACTCCCATGTAAAGGAGGCATCAAGCACATACCTGCATGGCACTCTTTGCCAATTTTACTGCCTCAAATAAGTTGTTGGCGTCTTTTTTCTGGTTTTGAGCAGAGTTGTTCAGCTTCGACTCCTGTCCTGGTTTCCTGGAGGACTGGAAATGCAAGAAACATTGAGTTAATGTGGAAGACAGACACAATAGCTGGAGTAACTCAACGGTATAGGCAGCCTCTCTGGAGAGAAGTAATGGGTGATGTTTCGGATCAAAGCCCTTCTTCAGCCACCTCTACAGAGATGCTGCCTTACCCGCTGAGCTACTTCAGCATTTTGTGGCTATCTTCGATTTAAACCAGCATCTGCAGTTCCCAGAGTTCATGTGGACATTTAGTTCAGAGATACAGCGAGGAAACAGGGCTGTCAGCCTAGTGTCCGTACCGACCAGTGATCCCTGCACACTTGCACTATCCTACACACACTTGAGACAATCTACAATGATACCAAGCCAATTAGCCGACAAACCTATATGTTTTTGGAGTGCGGGAAGAAACTGGAGCTTCCGGGGAAAACCCACGCAGGTCATGGGAAGGACTCTGTACAAACAAGCACCCATGGTCAGGATCAAACCCGGATCTCCGGCGCTGTGAGGTGTCAACTCTACCGCTGCGCCACCGTGGCTTGAAGTACATTTTTAAAATGCTATCAAGATTTCTGCCTCTCATGGTGTTCCACATGCTCGACACCATATATTTGGGATGAAACATTCTCCTCTTCCGCTCCAGATCGTACAACCTGGAAACAGATCATTCAGCCCACCATCCAAGCCGACCATCAAGCACCCACCGATGTCAATTCTATTTTATTCGCCCCACATCCTCATCAACTCTCCCAAATGTTTACTACTCTCTATACACTAGAAGTTAGTTCTCTCTCCCCTCTGGGAGAGGTACAGAAGTGTGAAAACGCACACCGTCGATTCAAGGACAGTTTCTTCACAGCTATTATCACCAACGAGGGAGTGGTCAAGATCTACCATCTACCTCATCGGAGACCCGAGACTATCTTTAATCGGACTTCACCTTGCATTAAACGTTATTCCTTTTATCTGTACACTGTGGATGGCTTGATGGTAAGCAGGTAGTCTTTCCGCTGACTGGAAAACAGGCAACAAAAAAGCTTTTCATTGTACCTCAGTCCATGTGACAATAAACTATCCACATATTAGCAACGGCCATTTAACCCAATAGATAGCTGGGAAACCGGAGCATCCAGAGGAAACCCACAGGGAGAACGTGCAAACTCCACACAAGCAGCACCCGGTGGTCAGATCCCAATCTCCTGGGTGACTGGAACTACGAGGCAGCAGCTGTACCATTGTATGACTCTTGCTCTGCAGATCACATTAAACTTATCTCAACAGCAATATATCTCTAACTCCAGTCCAGACAATCTTTCTTCAGAGCTGAAATGAGCCAGTTCTAGAAGCTGAATGAGGCCACTCGGCCCATCAAGTCTACTCCGCCATTCAGTCATGACTGATCCATCTTCCACTCTCAACCTCATTCTCCAGCCATCTGCACATAACTCCTGACACCCGTACTAATCAAGAATCTGTCAACCTCCACCTTAAAAATAAATATCCATTGACTTGGCCTCCACCACCATCTGTGGCAATGAATTCCACAGATGTACCACCCTCTGACTAAAGAAATTCCTCCTCATCCCCTCCTCGACCCGAAACGTTGCCTATTCCTTCTCTATGTAGATGCTGCCTCATCCGCTGAATTCCTCCAGCATTTTTTGTCCACCTTCATATTTTAACCCAATCATTCCATAAGTTCTGAAAATATCTTTGCAAATTCCCTTGGTGCTTTGTCTCGGACTGCCACATGCTTCAAACAATGTAGTAGACAGATGTGGCACCAAAACCGATAATCGGATTATCTAACCATATCCTACATTATTACCATTTTATTCTCACTACATTCCCACCAACTCTCACTAGATTATATCACTCCATAAACAGTAGGGACAATTTACAGTGGCCAATTGATCAGAAACTTACACCTTTGGAACATAAGAGAAAACGGGAGCAATCACAGAAATTTGATGCAGTTACAGAGAGAGAAAATGTGCAAGAAAATAGACACAAAGTGCTGGAGTAACACTGTGGGTCAGGCATCTCTGGAGAAAAAGGATGGGTGACGTTTCAGGACTGGACCTTCATGCGACATATTTTGTTCACCAGTCTGATTCCTGGGATGTCAGGACTTTCATATGAAGAAAGACTGGATAGACTCGGCTTGTACTCGCTAGAATTTAGAAGATTGAGGGGGGATCTTATAGAAACTTACAAAATTCTTAAGGGGTTGGATAGGCTAGATGCAGGAAGATTGTTCTCGATGTTGGGGAAGAACTGAACAAGGGGTCACAGTTTAAGGACAAAGGGGAAATGTTTTAGGACCGAGATGAGAAAAATATTTTTTACAGTGGTGAATCTCTGGAATTCTCTGCCACAGAATGTAGTCGAGGCCAGTTCATTGGCTATATTTAAGAGGGAGTTAGATGTGGCCCTTGTGGCTAAAGGGATCAGGGGGTATGGAGAGAAGGCAGGTACAGGATACTGAGTTGGATGATCAGCCATGATCATATTGAATGGCAGTGCAGGCTCAAAGGGCCGAATGGCCTACCTCTGCACCTATTTTCTATGTTTCTATGTATCGGAAACAGGGAGGTCAAGGTGGATGGGAAAAACGCAAGGGTTCTGTATCAGGAAGGGGGTGGTCAGGGCGGATGGTAAAATTCTGTTTTGGAAAGAGGGAGGTCAGAGAGGGTGATGGAAATCTGTACTGGAAACTTAATCTACATCAGTAACACGAGAGAATGTGCAAAATTCACATTCAAAATAAACAGTCACTCTGTACTCACAGTCACCTGATTCTGCGGCTTGGCACGGACACTTTAATAACTGGCACTGGCCACTCAAATCAGCTGCCCTGGACATTGTTATGATTGGTTTTACTGTATTTTAACGTTGTTGTTTTTACCTGCTTTTAATTATTTATACTGTTCCATCAGGGACTGGATTGTTTTTAGTGTTATTATGTGTGAAATGTTTTAAATTTCATGTGCGATGCTCCGGTATTCCCTGGGAAACGTCTTTTCATTTGCACTGTACAACTGTTGCTTGCAAGATGACAATAAAGGTTGATTGATTGATTGAAACTCCATTCACCGCACTAGAGGTCAGGATTGAACCCAGCTCTTTGCACCAAGCTGAACCACTGACCAGAACTACAAATAGCACTTCACTGGTGGCCGATTTTATGCAGCTCCACTATTTCACATATTTCATATCTCAGATGAAAGTAGAAACTGGCATCTACTGAGAGCGGTGAATCTGTGGAATTCTTTGCCACAGAAAGCTGTTGAGGCCAAGAAAGTGGGTATATTTAAGGCAGAGATGGACAGATTCTTGATTAGTATGGGTGTCAGAGGCTGTGGGGGAGAAGGCAGGAGAATGGGGTTCGGAGGGAGTAATAGATCAGCCATGATTGAATGGCAGAGTAGACTTGATGGGCCGAATGGCCTAATTCTGCTTCCATCACATGATCATCACCTATGGCCACCAGACCATCTACGGCCTTGTCACCTTTCACACAATAGGGACGGTTTCAACTTGACACTAGAGCACACAGACTCCGTCTCAATGTCCCAGACTATCACATCACCTCCCACACCATAGGCAGGGTGGTGCAGCGGGTAGGGTTGCTGCCTTATGGCGCCAGAGACCCAGGTTCGATCCTGACCAGTTTCCTCCCAGACTACAAAGACACAGGTATGTAGGTTAATTGGCGTGATCTTAATGTAAATTGTCCCTAGTGTGTGTAGGATAGTGTTAATATGTGGGGATCACTGGTCGGTGCAGACTCGTTGGGCCAAAGGGCCTGTTTCCGTGCTGTATCTCTCAACTAAACCATCAATACATTAAATGCCAAATCCCAGTTTGCAAACACAAAACTGAGCATAGCTTTGATCCGAAGATCTCAGCAAACTTCTTAAGCTCTATCCCTTGCTGCTGGGGCCGCTGAGAACAATGGTGGGAACCCGCGGCAGGTGATGCCGAGACCGATCGGGGACCCGGCGTGATAGTTGGAGGGGAACACAGAGAAGGAAAGGGGATCGGCGCGGGTTGGGGGGGGGGGGGGGTGGTGGGGGAAGGCATGCTGCTACGTGCGACAGTAGGGAGAAGATAGTACTGTTCGGTACTTTTGTGATTTTATCGGCCACCAATACGCGTTGACAAGTGTACTGCCTAGGTTTTATGCACAACAAAGCATTTCATTGTAGGTACACAAAAATGCTGGAGAAACTCAGCGGGTGCAGCTGCATCTATGGAGCGAAGGAAATAGGCAATGTTTCGGGCCGAACCCCTTCTTCAGACTTCTGAAGAAGGGTTTCGGCCCGAAACGTTGCCGAGTCTGAAGAAGGGTTTCGGCCCGAAACGTTGCCTATTTCCTTCGCTCCATAGATGCAGCTGCACCCGCTGGGTTTCTCCAGCATTTTTGTGTACCTTCGATTTTCCAGCATCTGCAGTTCCTTCTTAAAAGCATTTCACTGTACCTAGGTACATGTGACAATAAAGTATTGTGCACTCATTCATTCTCACTCTGTGAAGCCTTCATCTTTCATTCAACTTTGTCATTTCCAGCCACTGCTCTGACTCTGGCAGCCGATCTGCGATTAATTCATTATTAAAAGCAATATATAAATCAGAGTAATAAGGCCATAGAGGGTTAATCTGCAAATGGCAGAAGCCTCCTCTACTGCCACGATTTACCTGCATGGCACTTTTGTGCGGTTTGATTGTCACAGACAAGTCACTGACTTCGTGGTCACGATCCATCCACACCCGGCGAACCTTTTTTTCCGTTGTCTGGTTATTATCCGCCAACACTCGTTTTGGTCTCTTAGAAAGCTGCCAATAGATTGTGAGGAATAATGGGGATAGATTAACAAAACGAACGGCATTTACAATATCGAAAGAGACAAATGGTCTAATTTTCCTTAAAGATCGACACAAAGTGCGGGAGTCTATCTTTGGGATAAACCAGCATCTGCAGTTGTTTGTTTCTACATACGGTCTAACTTGTTTAATTTAGAAATACAGCGAGGAAACAGGCCCTTCAGCCCACCGAATCCACACCATCAGCTTTCCCCGTACACTAGCACTATCCTACACACTAGGGACAATTTACAATACACCCCCCCACATTCCACTTCATCTAACACTATCAGCATGGCCCTATCCAAGTTCTCAATTGTATCCATTCAATTCACAACTGCTCCATGGTGGCAGGTAAAACCTTTTCACCTTCTGCGCAAGGATGTTTCTCCCACGTTGCAATTAAATGTTAAACAGCCTTTCCAAATGTATGTTTCTTATACTGTCTCTTGAAAAGGGAAACAAAGAAAATCATATTGTCACATATTTTTGTGTCATTTGTCTGTTCTCCTGTAACTGCTGAAATCAAACTCTTACTGAGAACATTTCTTGATAGCTGAACCTTCAGCTCTGATGAACGCTTCTCGTTCCAAATTCATAAGGAGCAGAATTAGGCCATTCGGCCCATTAAATCTACTCCACCATTCAATCACAGCCGATCTATCTTTCCTTCTCAACCCCATTCTCCTGCCTTCTCCCTATAACCCCTGACACAGGTAATAATCATATTTTATCATCCAACTTGATCCTTCTGTACTTTCTTTGGCCCCTCCACATCCTTTTCACAATCTGGAGACCAAAAGTGCAGATTTTGCCAATGTCCCAAGTGTTGTCGAACCAGAACTTCGTGGAAATGTGACCAAAGCTGTTTTTCGCTCAAGAAATACCCACTGCTCTGCATGTTTCTTGGGGGGGGGGGGGGGGGGGGGTAGGCCATGGTTCACAAACCGGATAAGTCTGGACATTTAGAGTAACCCATTGCAAACCTGCACCCTCCCCCTTGGCCACAAGGGCCCATCTATCCTCTTAAATATAGCCAATAACTGGCCTCAAGGATTTGAGTATAGGAGATTCAGGGAGGTTCTCTCCTCATGCAGGATTGTACAGGCTGTCTTGTCCTGAGACCCCAACCTGGAGTATTGCGTACAGTTTTAAGAATTTTGGTCTCCTAATCTGAGGAAAGACTGCATTCTTGCCACAGAGGGCGTACAGAGAGGGTTCACCAGACTGAATCAGACTGATTCCTGGGATGTCAGGACTTTCATATGAAGAAAGACTGGATAGACTTGACTTGTACTCCCTAGAATGTAGAAGATTGAAGGGGGGATCTTATAGGAACTTACAAAATTCTTAAAGGGTTGGACAGGCTAGATGCAGGAAGATTGTTCCCGATGTTGGGGAAGTCCAGACCAAGGGGTCACAGTTTAAGGATAAGGGGGAAATCTTTTAGGACCGAGATGAGAAAAACATTTTTCACACAGAGAGTGGTGAATCTCTGTAATTCTCTGCCACAGAAGGTAGTTGAGGTCAGTTCCTTGGCTATATTTAAGAGGGAGTTAGATGTGGCCCTTGTGGTTAAAGGTATCAAGGGGTTAGGAAAGAAGGCAGGTACAGGATACTGAGTTGGATGATCAGCCATGATCATGTTGAATGGCAGTGCAGGCTTGAAGGGCCGAATGGCCTACTCCTGCACCTATTTCCTATGTTTCTGTTACCCAATTTGGAATCTTTTCAGAGCGGTGCAGTAACAGAAACAGGCCCGTTGGCCCAACTTGGCCATGACAAACAGCTTTCCACAAGGTTGCCTGCTGTCCTTGGTCTTTTTATGAGAAAATGTCATCCTATATGTTTTCAATCTCTCAATTAAATACTTATTTTGCACGTTAGTGAACAGGGACCATTTGTGTACACTGGTGTTCCCAGTAACACCACCAGGACAACTGGCCTTCATGGTCAGATCAAGATCTTTGTGCTTAAAACTGCGACTTGAAAATGGTGCCAAACTGGCGATGCTGCATACTGTGTTTGTGTGCTGCTGCTATACACTTCAACTGTATCTGTGATGTTTATTAATATCTATCCAAGTGTATCGTGATACTTGTATTGAACTGTATACGAAAATAAATTTCACTGCCCCTTCATGTGAGAAATAAAGTTTGGCCGTTGGACAATTTCATCTTCCCCTCCCAACTAAACCAGGTGGAAACCAGTTACCACTATCTAAATGTCCAAGCCCCAGATTCTGTTTTTTGCTTTGTAGGTACTTGCCCCCTGAACTCCACTTTAGTAATTCGGGGTGAATGTGAGAAAATGGATTAGCCGTTCATGACGCAGAACTGTGAGCCACAGTAGTGTCAACAATCAGTCTGGTCCAGAAGCAGGAGTGAGGAATATTAACAATGTGGTCTCGTAAAGATCACAACCCTACAGCGGTTCATCGAACACCCACTCATGAGACTCACTGAGCAGAATGATTTGGATACAATGAACCCCAATGTTATTATTGCAGGGGAACAGCAGATATCGCCATACACAGCTCATCTTCCATCCACCAATAGGTTCCAGTACCCACCTGCATCAGTGATTTGGATGGACTGACGCTCACAGATATCTTACTGGAGTCTTGATCACTGTCTGAAAACATCATATCGTTCTCCTTGTCGGTCAATGCTCGCTTTGGTCTCCTGGAGAGCTAACAAGAAAACGGGTAGGTGAGATTACGCAGATTTAACAGAGGCTATATTCATGCATAATATTAATTTTAGACATCAAAGATACCGAGCAGAAACGGACCCTTCAGCTCACTGAGTCAGTGCAGACCATCGAACACAATCCTACACACTAGGGATTTATAATTTACAATTAACAGAAGCTAATTAACCCACAAACCTGTAGGTCTTTGGAGTGTGGGTGGAAACCGGAGCACCCAGAGAAAACCCACGTGTTCCCAGGGAGAACATACGAACTCCACACAGACAGCGGCTGTAGTCAGGATTGCACCCGGGTCTCTGGCGCTGTAAGGCAGTAACTCCACCGCTGCGCCACTGTGCCCTCCCCGAGAATGTGACAACCAGCAGCAAATGGCACAGCTGGTAAGAGTTGTTGCCTCGCAGCGCCAGAGACGCTGAATCAAAAGTAGCTACAATTCATCCCCAAACCACCACCAAGAACGAAGCTGCTGAACATACATCGCTCCAGTTCCACCCTCCACCTTCCTATCCTTGTCTTTGCTAATCCTGTCAAAAATAATTAATCACAATAGTAATTACACTGTCAATTTCCAACAGCTGATGGAACTGTTGCCACACAGGACAGAAAATCAGGTTTGATCTGTGTGGAGTTTGCATGCCCACGTGGGTTTCCTCCGGGTGCTGCAGTTTCCTCCCACATCCAAAAGATGTGCGGGTTTGTAGGTTAACTGGCCCTCTGCAAATTGCCACCGATGTGTAAGGAGTAGACGAGAAAGTGGGATAACATGGAACCAGTGTGAACAGGTGATTGATGGTCTGCGTGGACTTGGTGATCCGAAAGGGCCTGTTTTAATGCTGCATTTCTAAAAACTACATTAAAAAAGGTGTGACATTGTCCAGCAGACCAACTTTGATGTGTCCATCTAAAATTACACCCAAAAAAAGGATCGGATACGTCATTGCCTTTAATTGCATACTCCCAATTTTATTATGTCAAGAATTACTGAATTTTGCCATTGCTACAATAAAGGAACAGTAATATATTTTAAATCCATATAATGTGGCCTATCAAATCAGTGCCAGCTCTGTGCAATCCTTTTGCTCCCCATGCTTTCCCAAAGTAATAGTCAAATTATAACAAATTATTAGAATAGCTAATTCTTTAGGAAAGCTGAACATCATTAAAGCAGGTCGACTTGGGTTTACAAAAGGTAAATCACATTTTTAAAATGTGCTCAAATTCCTTGAGTGGCAGCACAGTGGCGCAGCGGTAGAGTTGCTGCCTTACAACGCCAGAGACCCAGGTTTGATTCTAACTGGGTGCTGTATGTGCGGAGTTTGTACATTCTCCCCGTGACCTGCATGGGTTTTCCCCGGGTGCTTCGTTTCCTCCCACATTCCAAAGACGTAGGTTAATTGGCTTCGGTATAGATTGTAAATTGTCCCTGGTGTGTTGGATAGTGTGTAGGGAGATTGCTGGTCTGCACTGAATCAGTGGACCAAAGGGCCCGTTTCCACACTGAACTCAACCATAAGGGTAACAGGGAATGTTGATAGAGGGGAACCCATAGAAATAATGCATTTTGATCTCCAAAAGTTGTCATATAAGTTTTGGAGAATGCGTTAAACTAGAATAAAAACTGGCCATCTGTTGAAAAAAATTGATAATTTTCCCAATTGGATTAAAATAACTAATGGAGTACCCAAGGGATTTGCTTTTAGCCCATAAATGTTCATTGTCTATATTAATGACCAGCAAGAAAGAACAGTGTGCAATATTTCCAATTTTAGAATGATACGAAAATAGGTGGAACGCCGTTCTGCGAAAAGAACAGTAATTCTGCACACGATATAGAATGAATAAGTGGACAAAAGACTGGGAAATTGAGTTTTGAATCAGGTAGTGCAAGGTCATACATTTTGGTAAATAAATCAAAAAGCAGATTATCCAAGTTGAGAGCACCTTCAAGTGAGTAAAATGCACAAGATAGACACAAAATTCTGGAACTCAGTGGGTCAGGCAGCATCTCTGGAGAGAAGGAATAGGTGGCATTTCGGGTCGAGATCCTTCTTGTATTCCTTTTCTCCAGAGATGCTGCTGGAGCCGCTGAGTTACTCCATCATTTTGTGTCCATCTTCAGTGTAAACCAGCATCTGCAGTTCCTTCCGACACAATCTACACAAGGTATTCTAGTATATGAATCACAGCTAGCAAACAGGTCCTGCAATGCCTACAGCATTTTGCCCTTTACCGTAGAAGAGTTTAAAAATAGGGAGATGTTGTTGCAATTATACAGGTTGCCCCCTGGAATATTGCATACAGGCCCTTCAGCCCACTGAGTCCATGCAAACCATTGCTCACCTATTCACTCTAATTATTTTATACAACTTTTGCATCCACTCCTTACAGAGCCCATTAATTTAGCCCGCAAGTCTTTGGAGTGTGAGGGGAAACTGGAAGAAACCCAGACGGTCACAGGGAGAACGTGCAAACTCCACAAGGGCAGCATCCAAGGTCAGGATCATAACTATGTTTTGGGCATTGTGAGGCAGCAGCACTACCCGCTGCACTACGGTGCCACCCTCAAATGAGAGCATTACTGCCGAGCTTGTGTTGCTGAATGAGCTGTTATCGATAGCTTCACTGATAACACAGTAGGCTGACTGTGTAATAATTGACTGAGATAGACACTGGAGTAACTCAACAGTTCAGGCCGCATCTCTGGAGAAAAAGGTCACTTACCTCGGCTGAGATGCGACTTTTCTCCGAGTCGCATTTTTCCCTCCCTCGCGGCCTAACAACTTGGATTGGTGCGGCCTTTCCCGGAGACCGGACAAGAGCTTCAGCAGCAGGCGCAGCGTGGACTTTAACATCACGGAGCCAGAAGAAAGGCTCAAACCGCCGGCCTGCTGATTCTAACATGGTGAAGCCGCGGTCTGCGGAGCTTCTAGCAGCAGGCGTGGAGTGGACTTTACTATCCCGGAGCGAGCCCCGGGGATCACCAGAGAAGAGCTCCGACCGCTGGCCTGCCTGTGGCCTGTAACATCAAGAAGCCACTGTCTCCGTAAGAAAGTGGCCGATTCGGGCGCTCGAGTGCGTTCCATCCGTCCCAACGTCAGAGCTTCGGTCATCCCAACGAGAGGGCTTGTACATCGGGCTGTCCGTAGTGGCAACTACGGAGGGTCAAGGCCCCAAACACGGGTGAACAAAAGGAGGAAGACTGACTGAACTTTAGTGCCTTCCATCACAGTGATCACAGTGTTAAGTTCCATCGTGTATTGTGTTCTTTTAATTGTATGGCTGCATGTTAACTCAAATATCACTGTACCTTAATTGGTGCATGCAACAATAAATGGGAACTTGAAAGGATGAGTGGCAGACCCTTCTTTAAACTGAGTTATTACAGCACTTTGTGTCTATCTTCGGTATAAACCAGCATCTGCAGTTCCTTTCTGCACAGTAATTGACTGGGTTGGATTTGTTCCGATTTTAGACATGAAATACGTGGACATATTACTATTTTGCGTATATTGGTTGATGCAATCCATCAAATGCACTTTCATCATCTGCAAAAACTCTTTGACTCCTCCTGCACCTTCAAGAGTAAAGTCTCAGTATTCACTGAGGTCAGGGCGTTCACTGCTGCTGGGGTAATATGCGCAGGAATACATTTGGCAGTGGTGCCTCTTCAGGATCCACACAACAAAAAACGTAGCTTAACGTAGGCACAAGTGGAAGATTCACATTTTCAGCATGATCTAATTTGTAAATAAATTGATCTATTTGCAAATTAGTTGGAAGGGTTCAAATAGATTAAAAGATCTTGGGCTACAAAATACTAGGAACAGGTTAGAAAGCAGCATTGGAGAGCATGTCACACATGCGTCTATCTGGGTATAAACCAGTGTCTGCAGTTCATTTATTACCACTTTCTAGTTATGTAGTTATCGTCAAATTCCTGTTGGTAGAAGTTATTACATGCAAATTGCAGCCACATTTCCTACAGCAGCAACTACATATCTAAAGGACCCCGACCCGAAACGTCACCCATCCATATCCTCCAGAGATGCTGCCTGACCCACTGAGTTACTCCAGCAATTTGTGTTCTACATATCAAAAGTGCCCTTTCACAGTCACATTTTTTTGAAAGATACATTTTTCATCAAAGACCATCAACTACTGCCTGCTCAACATAGAGAGGATATTTCTATTAATGGGAGAATCTCTGACCAGAGGCCATAGCTTCAGAATAAAAGAACGTACCTTAAGAAAGGAGATGGAGGAATTTCTTTAGTCAAAGGGTGGTAAATCTGTAGAATTAATTGCCACAGACAACTGCAAAGGACGGGTCAATGGATATTTTTAAGGCAGAGATAGATTCTTGATTAGTAAGGGTGTCAGGGGTTATGGGGAGAAGGTAGGAGAATGGGGCTGAGAGGGAAAGTTAGATCAGCCATGATTGAATGGAGGAGAAGAGTTGGTGGGTCGAAGGGCCTAATTCTGCTCCTATAATTTATTAACTTACCTGCGGGGCACTCTTTGGCATTTTTACTGACTGAGGCGCTGGGCTGGCTTTCTGTTTGGCAGAATTTATCTTCTTCACAACAATTTTCTTCTCAGATATTGCCTGTCTCGACCTCTTAGGCACCTGCAAAGACATCAATATGACAAACAGAATTGTAACATCAGATATATCTATATTATTATTATGTAACTAATCTTGTACGTATGTGTCTTTTTACAATACTGAAGAGTTTTTGACAAACAAGATTAGTATTCACTTTTTTACACCAATTCACTGTTCTTAACAAACATCTACTGTTCATGTGAAACCTTATAAATAGCAGATATAAATTAGATAACTTGAAGACCGAAAGCCAAACATTTATTCATAACAGACAAATTTTCATCGTTTTCCCACCATTTTGGACACCAAAAGTGTGACATTAAAAACTCTGCCACATTTAGTCATGAATATTTAATTCATAAATGAATTTCATATGGCCCCTCATACATAAGTTTTGATAATGGTCAATGGAACTGTCTTCATCTATACCAGGAGAAACATACAGTAAAAAAGGTAATACAGTACAGTAAAGATCCCTGAACGGTTGTTGTGCTTGATGTAATTAAAACCACGGAGGTTCCAAACCTCTAATGCTTTTCAAAAACCCAACGAGGTATCCTATGGCAGTAGCGATTTTTGGGCGAGTTCATTATTTTTTATTTGGCAAATGAATATATCAAAAACATCGTGGTGTCAAAAACGCAACAACCGTTCATGATACATTTCCAGACTTATTAAAAATGCAAAATATTTTTTTTTGGATATAAATTGGTCATCAAAACTAAGAAACTGTGCCAATCTTTAATTTGGCAACACACTGTCTCTTGTTTACCTTTTGTACGGACCAAGTCGCTAACTTAATTCCTTGTTGTCAACTTCGGGAAGCTCCGCAACGACCATAACGGAGACATTTTACTTACAAAAAAAAAAATCAGCCCAAATCAAACGATCGGACGAATCATTGGCCGTCGATGTCGCTCAGATCCATAAGGTATAGTACCATTTAGATCGCATTGGTGAAAATGCTTGGTTTCCGCTGGGACATCAAAACGAACATGATTTTTTTCAGGGGCCACCGCAACGTACGTTTGTGTGTATGATGTGTAACGCGCGTTGCGGTCTCCACTCAGATAGATGCCATATTCAACTACATGATCAAGTGAATGAAGTGGAAATGGTGTTTGCAATTTTATTGTTCCATGTAGTATTCATAAACATGGAAAGGAATAAGAAATACGTGTACTTACTGTGCCAACCAGGTCACTGGTGGACACCACGCGACAACCGTTACACAAAATGTACTTGTGTATTCTGATGCCATTTTCAGAAACTTCCCAAGATTATGCTATCTTTTCTTATATTTGTTGTTGATACTATGTTAGTCATGAACCCAATAACGTGCTTGTCAACTTTTTTGAAGGAATTTGAAATTTGACCCCATTTGTCACATTTTTGTGTGCAGTATTGTAAAAAGACACATATATATTTGTTTGTATGTATGTTCCCGAAACAGAACGAAAACTGCACACGATAGCGCAACAATTTTAGTCCCACCTTTCTCACCATTCGACGCAGTAGCAAGTTTCCTTCGGTTTTACAAAGTACAGGTGCACAACCTTTTATCCGAAAGCCTTGGGACCAGACACTTGTTGGATTTCGGACATTTTCGGATTTCCGAATGGAAGATTTTTAGCGTAGATTAGGTAGGTAGCGCGGGCGGCTTGAAAAGTCTGGAGCGACTGCCTCCTCCCCGGAGACCGGGGAATCATTGTAAATCATTGCATAAATGTTAGTCAGTTAGTTTGGAGGGATTTTATGTGGTGGTGGTGGTGGTGGGTGGGGTGGGTGAAGGGGGAAAATTTAATTCTTAGTCTCCTACCTGGTCGGCGACTCCCAACATTGCGGAGCTGGGGGCTCCGTCCGGCCGCGGGCGGCGCCGGTTGTAGCTCCGACCCCGGCAACTCTACCCCTGGCTGCGAGGCGCTCCAAATCCAACGCCGCCCGCGGCCCCAGCTCCGCGAATGTTGGGAGAAGGCGGCCTCCGCGCCCTGGAGCTTACCGCACAGCGACCCGGTAAGGCATTGCCCGCTCCCCGCTGGTATCCCAGCGCAGCAACGCCGCCGACTCCCAACATTTGCGGAGCTGGGGCTGCGGGCGTCCGGCCGCGGGCGGCGCTGGATTTGGAGCGCCTCGCAGCCAGGGGTAGAGTTGCCGGAGTCAGAGCTACAACCGGCGCCGGACGCCCGCAGCCCCAGCTGGGAGTTGAGCGGCCACAGCGCTGCGGAGCTTACTGCACGGCGACCCGGTAAGGCATTGACTGCTCCCCGCCTCTCCGACCAGGTAGGGGACTAAGAATTAAAGTTTACCCCTTCAACCCCCCCCTTTCACATAAAAGCCCTCCAAACTAACTGACTAAAATTTAAGCAATG
Source organism: Leucoraja erinaceus (assembly GCF_028641065.1). Classification (NCBI taxonomy): domain Eukaryota; kingdom Metazoa; phylum Chordata; class Chondrichthyes; order Rajiformes; family Rajidae; genus Leucoraja; species Leucoraja erinaceus. Next base: position 525,798 of record NW_026576454.1, on the reverse strand, counting down.
ATTTACAGATGTTTAAGTGTCTCCCCGGTCTCCGGGGAGGAGGCAGCCGCTACAGTAGTACAGACCTGGGTCGACCGTAGGTCGTTTCGGGTCAAGTTTGGCGCCAAACGCGAGCTTTGGTGTGCCGATGACATCCTGGAAAAAATGGCCGGTTTTCGGAGGTTTTCGGTTTCCGGAACACCGGATAAAAGGTTGTGCACCTGTATTTCCCTTTATAAACTTTAATTAACTTTCTAACCCCCGGGGCTGCTGCGCTCACACTTGCCGGATACGTCAGCCGTGCCTGCGCAGTTGTGAGAGGGTTGCCGTGCCCACTATCCACATGTGCACAGTTGGGGAGGGTTGCCGGGCCCGCCGCCATTTTGACTGGCGTCACAATGGGGATCTCTGGCGTCACAACAGGGACCCAACGAGTCAACGGATTGTCTAGTCTTTTATAATATTTAACTGCATCAGGAACTGCAGTTCAACATTCCCCATTGCAGGATTATCAGGTGAGATGGAAAGCGATTAAGTTTGAAATGTTGGGCAAAGAACAATTGCAGCCAAGAGAAAAGTGCCGTGCTGCAAATATCAGTAAACGGTCAGATGGGTTAGACTGAGACACAAAAAGGGAGAAGAATTACACTTTTGGGTTCCAAATAATCAAGAGAAATAAAAAAGGAATGTTTCAATTACTTTGATGAACTCAAAAGGAATCAAATGAGATTAGAGATCTGCAAAAATAAGTAATAATAATGGAACTCAAGCATCAACACAGTATAGATACAATAAATAAGTTGGATGGTCATGTTGCAGTTATATATTAAGACGTTGGTGAGGCTGCATATAGAATATCGTGTTCAGCTCTGGGCACCATATTTATCGGAAAGACATTGTCATGTTGGAAAGGGTGCAGAGAAGATTTACGAAGATGTTCCCAGGACTTGATGGTCTGAGCTATAGGGAGAAGTTGAGCAGGCTGGGATTGTATTCCTTGAAGCACAGAAGGACGAGGGATTGTCTTTTCGATGTGTACAAAATCATGGGAGGAATAGATTGGGCAAAAGCCTACATCTACCCAAAGTAGGAGAATTGAGAACCAGAGGATATAAGTTTAAGGTGAAGGGGAAAGATTTAATAGGAATCTGAGGGGTAACATTTTCACACATACAGTGGTGGATGCATGGATTGAGCTGCCAGCAGAGGTCGTGAGGCAGGGACTATTGCGACGTTTAAGAAACAATTACACAGATACATAGATAGGACCGGTTTAGAGGAATATGGGCCACACGCAGGCATGTGGGACTAGTGTAAAGGAGACACGTTGGGCCGAAGGGCCGGTTTCCACACTGTATGACAGAAGGGTCCCGAGCTAAAACATTACCTATCCATGTCCTTCAGAGATGCTGCCTGACCTGCTGGGTTACTCCAGCAACTTGTCATTTCTGTTCCAGTGCAAGTTAATGGGGCAGAAATGCAACAAAAGTACAGAATTCTAAGAATGAAGAATCCCAATATACCCAATGTGAAAAGACTGAGTTTTGGATTGAGGTTTAGAGAAGGGTAATGGTTGTTTACTACCTTAGCAATCAATTAGTCAGATTTAAATAAAACGATCACAAATTAAATTATTGATGTAATGCCATAATTTCACAAAGGGATTTGAGCTACTTCAGCAAGGTAAGTGATCCACACGAGTGTGGTTTTAGTGCAAAGAACAGCAGTCACTCCTGGCACCTCACCTGATGGGAAAATGTGGCCCAAAATTCGTACATTGTGATTAACGCATACAAATGTTTTAAAATAATTAACCATTTAAATAATTTCAGACATTAATTATGATAATTATCAGCTGTTTATAAATACATTAGACCAAATGGGACCCGTTGGGTCCCTGTCACACGGGAGGTACAGTCCAACGCAATATTCCACCACTCACCCATAGCCCCCAACGCAACCCGGCATATTTCAGCACTCACCCATAGCCCCCAACTGCGCAGGGGCGGCTCATTTCCTCTTAATCACCCTCCCTCATTAAACTTTAAAAAAAATCCTTGCTGCCAGGAATTATTTTTTTTAAATGCACCCTCATTGAACTTTTAAAAAAAAATCCTTGCTGCCAGGAATATAAAAAAGGATTGCAACATTGTAGGTTGGAATTGCACTCACTAGGGCTGACAGGACTCAGGGTCCTGGGATAGCAACATTGTAGCGAGCAGAGCTACAATCCCATTACAACGTCATAGTCGTAAGTGCCAGTGCAGAGGCAATTTTTCTCAAATTGGGATTTTGTAAATTAAAAAATGTGAATCACTTGTAAAATATAACATCAATCTGAACGAAACTTGATACAAACTACCACATGACAATTGAGAGTAAAGTGATCCAAAAATTGTAGTGCTATCGTGTACCATTTTAGTGTAATTTGCCTATATAACATCACCGAATCAGAGATCACAGACAGGCACGCACACAGAAACTAACAAGACGAGAGTTTTAGTATAATAGAAGTCTATAATAGTATCATAGAAGTCTGCACCTCAGGAAAACCAATAAGGTGAAACAAGGAAGATTTAACAGAAGCCTGAGAGGCACCTTTTCCCCCAGAGGGTGGAGGGTATGTGGTACGAGCTGCCAGAGGAGGTAGTTGAGGCAGGTACTATAACATAATTTAAAATACACTTGGACAGGTAGTTGGATAGAAAAGGTCCTGAGCTACTAACTACCTCATTGAAGACCCTCAGACTATCTTTAATCAGATCTTGCACTAAACATTACTCCCTTTATCATGTATCTGTACACTGTTGATTGCTCAATTGTAAATGTGGTCTTTCCGCTGACTGATTTGCACGCAACAAAAGCTTTTCACTGTACGTCCGTAAGTTTCAATAAACTAAACTTGAAGGGTCCATTTCCATGCTGGGGAGCTCTGTAACTCTCAAGACAGAGGCAACTCAAGGGAAACAGAGGAGCTGCTGGATCAGGTAATAGGGAGAGAGGAAATTGGGTATGGAGTTGGTGTGATAGTGAGGAATAGGAAAAGTAATGCAGAAAGCATGGCAAAGAGGTTTCACAGCTTGAAGGAGAAGGCCAGAGAAAAGATATTGTTAGCTGATGATAAAGAGCAGCCAAGCTATCTTCATGCTATCCAGAGAATTCCTGAAGCTATGTCTAGTTTTGGGAAAAAACACAATATGAGAAATGGTGATATGGTGATATGGGAGATGAAGGAATAGCATAATAATAGCACATTACGCCATGTGGGTTAGCCCAATAAAGAGTGCATTTTACAGTATCCCAATTCCAGATAGATAGATAGATAGATAGATAGATAGATAGATATATTTCCTCTCACTACACAGGCCACCATTTTACACTAGTTTAGTTTAGATGCAGCGCAGAAACAGGCCCTTAGGCCCATCAAGTCCGTGCCGACCAGTGATCCTCGTACACTAGCGCTATCCGACACACACTGGGGACCTTTTTTTTTTTACATTTACACCAAGCAACTCGGCCTACAAACCTGTACTTCTTTGGAGTGTAGGAGGGAACCAAAGATCTTGGAGAAAACCCCCACAGGTCACAGGGAGAACGTACAAACCCTGTACAGACAGCACCCATAGTCGAACCCGGGTCACAGGGATGTAGCTCTACTTCTACGTCACCTTGCCACCCACAAATAGCGATAGGAACGATGGTGATATTACTGAAAGCCACAGATTAAACAAGGGGCCACTTCAGCCCACTTACCGGTGACCTCTGTGCAACGGTAGCCAATTGCTTCCTGCCTTTCTTCAACGTCTCCTCAAAGTCACTCCCTGTATCGGACTCCGGTTCACTTGATAAATCACTGCGAGAGCAAAAGTAAGTTTCATTCAGATACAGCATAGAAACAGGCCCCTTGGCCCACGCTGGCCATCGATCACCCCTTCACACCAGTTCCATGTTATCCCACTCTCTCATCTACTCCCTGCAGACCATGGGTCAATTTTAAAGAGGTCAATTAACCGGGAAACCTATACATCTTTGGGATGTGAAAGGAAACCGGTGGAAACTCACGCAGCCTCAGAGAGAATGTGCAAACTCCACACAAGTTCAGGACTGAACCCAGATCTCTGATGCAGCGAGGCAGCAGTTCTACCAGGTGTTAGATTAAGAGGACCCAGATATTTTGATGGGCGACTATTGGCATCACTGGGGCAAGGTACGCAAGCAAAGAATTTTACTGTGTCTTGTCACATGTGACAATAAAGTATTTTATTCTATAAATAGATCCAACGGGGGAGCAAGGAGAGTACCTTCTTATTGCTAATTGGTACTCTGCAACTTTCTTCTCCCACCCAGATCTCGTTTTTCCAATATCCACTCACTGCTTAGATTTTCATTGATAAACGCAAGTAACAATACAGATGACAAAGGAATTGGTACAGATCCACTACTGATTTTCCAGCACCCTTGGTTCCAGAGCCTTGCTGGATTATCCGATCTGCCGGACCAACAGAGGTCACAGCTTCCGAGAGGAGTCTAAACGGACTGGAACGATCTGCCTAGGCTCTAGAGATACTGGCACGCAAAGTCGGCCTTGGAAGTAGTCTTTGGAAACGGATCTGCCGACTTCCGGCCGGGCAGGAGTTCCAGGGAGCAAATTCGACTTGCCAAGTTGGCTATGGGTAGATATCTGCCGGCTCGACCACAAGGGGCCCGACTGCAAGGGGCAAATTCAACCCACCCATCGCCGGCAGAAGTGCCGATAAGGCAGTTTTATCCGGATTAAGCGCCATATTTTCAGGGCGGATTTCAAGTGCACTCCCGTAATTTTGTCTGGATTAAAGGAGGCGCTGGATCACTAATTGCCAGAAAACAAGTGGTGGACCTGTATTTTGAATTGAAGGGGATAGTCTTGAAAATATACTGATTAGCTGGTAAGTTGGGCAGAGCAATGGCAGATAGCATTTAATCTTTATACGTGTAACATGAATATTTTGAGAGCATTATTAAATCACAGGGCGCTAACAGTTTAATGGCAAGGGCCTAGGGAGTAACGGGGAGTGTCATTAGTATACAAGTCAAAGACCCTGTTACGTGGACGGTTGTCAGGACTCGAGGGTCTGAGCTGTGGGGAGAGTTTGAGCAGGAGGATAAGGGTTATCATCATATAGAGGTGTACAAAATCATGAGAGGAATCTGGTCCAGAGGAGATTTACAAGAATGATCCCAGGAATCAAAGTTGGGATCGAACCCAGGTCTCTGCCGCTGTGAAGCAACAAGTCTACAGCTGCACCACTGCGCTGGATGAAAACTGTGTCTCCCTGACCGGGATTTGAACCGGGCCCGCGGCAGTAAGAGCGCAGAATCCTAATCAAATCAGGGAAGCTAATGTGTGTGGTGGTGGCGGGCACTCCCACAATGGCTACTTACTCTGAGGCCGTGTCCTGTCCAGCTAACAGCTCCGCCACTTGCTCTCCACGGAAGTAGGAGGGGCTGGAGAGCTGCGACCCTGCTCTGCTCCCTCCAACAGGCGAGGAGAGCATGCTCTCCGAGCCCTGGGAAACCTTCCTCGATCTCAACGTCGGCATGGTGCAACCTGTGAAGCAGAGGGGCAGGTGTCAACAGGGTCAGGCATTCCACAGATCTTTTGTTCCATCTCTTTCTCCATGGCACCTACTCACACAAACCTCTCCAACTTCCGATGTGACTAATCACTATCTCCCCACTTTCTCAACCTCAGTCACCCTGCTATAGGAAAGACACCATTGGGCTGGAAGGAGTCCAAAGATTTACGAGGATGTTGCCAGGTCTAGAGGGCCTGAGCTATAGGGAGAGGTTGGAAAGGCTAGGAGTTTTTTCCTTGGAGTGCAGGAGGATGAGGTGCACAAAATCATGAGTTGGAATATAATGGGTGAATGCAATCTTTTACCCAGAGTAGAGGAATCAAAAACAAGAGGGCACAGGTTTAAGTTGAGAGGGGAAAGGTTTAATGGGAACCCGAGGAGGAACTTTCTCCAAATATACAAGCTGCTAGAAGAGGTTGTCAAGACAAGTCTAATAACATCCTGAGAGGACATGTACGTGGATAGGAAAGGTTTATACAGATAGACACAAAGTGCTGGAGTAACTCAGCGTGTCAGGCAGAAATCTCTGCAGAAAAAGGATGGGTGATCTTAAGAAGGGTCTTAAGCCAAAATGTCACCTATGGATTTTCTCCAGATATGCCGCTTGACCTGCTGAGTTACTCCAGCACTTGATGTCTATCTTTGGTTCGAGGGGCTAGTGGAATCATGGGATATAGGGAGAAGGCAGGCACGGGTTATTGATTGGAGGCGATCAGCCATGATCACAATGAATGGCGGTGCTGGCTCGAAGGGCCGAATGGCCTCCTCCTGCACCTATTTTCTATGTTTGGCATAAATTAACATCTGCAGTTCTTTATTTCAGATTAAGGTTTGGCAATATATGGGCCCCAATTGGGACTGTGGGCATGGATGAGTTGGGATAAAGGGCACGTTTCCTTGCTGTATCCCCAGCCTCACGTCTCTTCCTTTACACTTCCACCACTCTCCGCAGCAATCACCACTCAGTCCCGCACTCCTCATTTTCCAGTCCGTGCATCTTCATACCACCTTCTGCACTTTCTCGCCAACACTTCTCGTCCGCCACCACACCCTCCAGACATACCTCCCCCGTTTGTTCACCCCTTCATCTCCACCCAAGCTGCAACCCTCACCCTCCCACCCACCCGAATCTCCCCTCCAAAACCGCCTCCTTTCTCCAGATTTTCCGCTTCTATTCCCTGATCTTTGACTTCTCTCGCTTCATCCCTCAACCCACATCCACATAGCAGAACGTCGCGGAGCTGGAAACTGGAAGTATCCCGAGCAAATTCTGCTACCACCAACATCGCGCAGCACATCATCGGTGCCCCGCTCCCTACCATGGATGCCCTCCACCGAAAACGGTGTCTGAGACGGGCTGGGAAGATCATCAAAGACCCCTCACACCCCAACCATGGACTGTTTGCCCTCCTCCCATCAGGGAGGCGGTACAGGAGCCTCAGGTCACGTACCAGCAGGATGAGGAAAAGCTTCTATAACAACACAATCACACTGCTGAACTCGGAGTCCCGACGATAGACTTCTCTGGTCCCTCCGTCCCCCTTTGTTTAATCATTCTGTATTTCCTGATTATTCTGTATCTTCTCTCTTTCTATTTTTTTTCTTGTTTTTTCTCTTTACGTACAACTACTACGGACTGACGCAAAACTGCATTTCGTTGTACTGATACTTGTATTTGTGCGATGACATTAAAGTTGAATTGAATTGAATTGAATTGAATCTATTGCAACAAGCGATGGCTCCCACTGATTGTCGCCGCAAGCTTGCGCCCTTGTCAGGACGGACAATGACAGTGATGTCAACATTTGAAACATAGAAGATGGACACAAAAGACGACTTCTCTCCTCCTCACCCTTTCTCCACCTCTCCCCAACACTGCCTCCTCCGGTTTCCTCCATCACCCCATTCTTCCCTCCCATCAGTGCCCGGTCCGCACATCTCATCTCTCACACAAGCCCTTCACTCCATCCATTACCTCGCTCTCTCCCTCCCCCTTGTAATATTCTTCTCTTCCCCTACCTACTCTGCACCCTGTTGCCTCACTCTCTGCTCGCCCACTCCTTTCCCCCCCACCACCCACACCCCCAAACCCTTAATGTCATTCTTACCTCCTGCCCTGTTACCTCCCGTTACTGCCACCTCCACTCTTCTCATTTATTACCTCCCTCTTACATACCCCTTACACATTGCTATAACACTCGCCCCCACCGCACTCCAACCTCACCCACACACCCCCTCGCCTCACTCACAACTCCTTTTCCCTCATCCCCATTACCTCTCCCACATCACTCCCTGTCCTCTCTGTTCTGCAACCATCATTTCAGTTACCTCTCCCTCACCTCCCCTGCTCTCACCCTCAGTCCACCGTCACCCAGACCCAGACAGTCCCTCACCCAGACCGCCCCTCACCCAGACCGCCCCTCACCCAGACAGCCCCTCACCCAGACAGCCCCTCACCCAGTCCGCCCCTCACCCAGACAGCCCCTCACCCAGACAGCCCCTCACCCAGACAGCCCCTCACCCAGACAGCCCCTCACCCAGACAGGCCCTCACCCAGACAGGCCCTCACCCAGACAGCCCCTCACCCAGACAGCCCCTCACCCAGACAGCCCCTCACCCAGACAGGCCCTCACCCAGACCGTCCCTCACTTCCATACACGGACCGACCCTCCCTCACTCAGTGACTCCAACACTCCCTCACCTGGACAGACTCTCGCCTCTCCCTCACTCTCGCCTCTCCCTCACTCGGACCTTCCCTCACCTCCCCCACGCCCGGTCACTCCCTCCCTCCCTCATCTCTTCTACACTCAAACGGACCCTCACTCACCTCCCCCTCACGGACTCGCCCGCTCCTACACTCACCCTCACTCGGACACACTCTTACTCACACTCTCACTCGCTCCCGCTCCTTCACTCACTCGGACACACACTCACTATCTCCCGCTCCTTCACTCACTCGGACGCCGCTGTTCTCCCGCGCTTCTAAATCTGGCGCCAAGGAACAAGCCCGGCGTCCCGCATGACGCGTCGGAGTACCGCCCACTGTACCGCCGCCATCTTTGACACTGTCGCCCGTCCCAGGGCGGCGCCATGTTTGTGACAGGCAGAACCCGGTGAGCCCGCCCGCGGCTGCGTCGTTCGCCATTATTGAGACAGGCGCTGGCCCCCAGGCGGCGCCATGTTTGTGACAGGCAGAACCCGGTGAGCCCGCCCGCGGCTGCGTCGTTCGCCATTATTGAGACAGGCGCTGGCCCCCAGGCGGCGCCATGTTTGTGACAGGCAGAACCCGGTGTGCCCGCCCGCGGCTGCGTCGTTCGCCATCTGTGATGCAGGCGATGGGCCTCCAGGCAGCAGGTTTCTGCGACGCCATGTTTATGACAGGCACGCCGGTGGTTCCCGCTGCTGCTTCATACGCCATCTTTGATGTTGGCGTTTCCACGAGTGAGAGAGTCTGTGACTAGAGAGAAGGGAAACAAAACATTTTGGATGGACAGTGACCCAGAGAGCATTACAAATCAGCATTGCCCAATTAAATGTGGTTCCAACGGTTCCATTACCTTCAATTCCACCTTGGATACTTCCAGATGCAACAGTAGACTTTATAATATTAGAACAGAAAAACAAGGATAAACAACATATGTATAATTTAGCAATGTTACAAAATTTTGAGATTTTAAAAATCAAGTCGGCAATTTATCCCATCAGATAAAGCATAACAATAAGTTTAATTTGACACCAAATTCACTTTCATATCTCAAGTATTAAAAAAGTTATGGCCATTTTCATACTCGGAAATTAGCATCTTGTTCCCTATTGATTTTCAATGGACATTACAAAAAAGCTGTGATCTTGGATAATCAAAAGCCCATTTCTTAAGGAAAGATTAACATTTTTAAATAGCCTAAGTGTCCAAAGATTATTCACAAATAATTCACAATATAACATGATTTTTATATCTAATTTACATTAATTTATAGGCCAAATGGAAGGAATTTAGTGTTCAATTGCTGTAAATAAATGCCCATTTAAATCGGCTTTCTAGTGGGTTCATGTGGAACGCGCTGGTTTAATAATAATAATAATAATAATTTTATTTATAGAGCACTTTAAAAACAAACATAGCCTCAACAAAGTGCTGTACATCACTAATCATTGACAAAAAAGTTAATACACACCAAAAATAACAATCAAAAGAAATAGTAGGAAAAGACATGTAAAATAAAGAAACATCAAAAACACCACAAACAGAAGCAAAGCCTCAGGCATGGTCAAAAGCCAGGGAGTACAAATGCGTTTTAACACTGGATTTGAAGATGGACAGTGAGGGGGCCTGTCTGATGTGCAGCGGCAGGGTGTTCCAGAGTGCCGGAGCAGCAACAGAGAAGGCTCTATCCCCTCTGAGCCTCCGACTAGACCTCGGTACCTCCAGGAGCAGCTGACCAGCTGACCTGAGGGACCGGGCAGGAGTGTATGGGTGGAGCAGCTCAGAGAGGTAAGGCGGGGCGAGCCCATTCAGAGATTTAAAAACAAATAACAGTAACTTAAAATGAACCCGAAAGTGCACCGGGAGCCAGTGTAGGGAGGCCAGAATTGGCGATATGTGCTCCCTCTTTCGAGTCCCTGTTAAAAGGCGAGCAGCAGCATTCTGAACCAACTGGAGACGAGCCAGTGAAGAACGAGCAACACCAAAATAGAGCGCGTTACAGTAATCCAGCCTAGATGTAATAAAGGCATGGATTACTGTCTCAAAATGCTGCCGCTCGAGAATGGGCTTCACCTTCGCCAGCTTCCTTAGGTGAAAGAAGCTGGACTTAACCACCGCGCATATTTGGCGATCTAATTTAAAGTCACTGTCCATCCTAAAACCCAGGTTCACAACTGTTGGCTTCACGTACCTTGACAATGGACCTAAATCAACAAATGGAGGTTCCCGGCAGCCATTGGGATCAAATAAAATCACCTCTGTCTTCTTTTCATTAAATCCAAGAAAGTTTAGGGCCAACCAGGACTTAATGTCATCAAAACAAGACAGAAGCGATTTTACAGAAAAGGCATCTTCCCCCCTCAGCGGCAAATAAAGCTGGGTATCATCTGCATAACAGTGGAAGGAGATGCCATGCTTTCTAAGGATGGAACCCAGAGGAAGTATGTACAGCGAGAAAAGCAGGGGCCCCAGAATCGAACCCTGTGGAACCCCATATGACAGGGGAGCGGAAGAGGATTCAAACCCAGCAAGGCTAACACACATGGTTCTGCCCGCCAGATAGGACCTGAACCATCCCAGGGCACTGTCGCAGATGCCCACTAACTGCTGTAGCCGAGATAATAAGATATTATGGTCCACCGTATCAAAGGCAGCAGACAAGTCCAGCAGGACGAGAACCACACAATCCCCAGAATCATTAGCCAGGAGGATATCGTTAAAAACCCTTAGCAATGCTGACTCCGTGCTGTGCATGGTTTTAAATCCAGACTGGAAGATCTCCCGAATATCATGCTCCTCCAGGAATAGTTTTAGCTGAGCATAAACAACTCTCTCCAGTAATTTAGAAATAAAAGGCAATTTCGAGATGGGTCTAAAATTGGCCAGAACAGATTGATCCAGGCCAGGTTTCTTAAGTAGTGGTTGCACTACCGCATGCTTAAAACTCACGGGGACAACCCCAGAACACAAGCTGCTGTTAATAATGGTAAGAACCGACTGCCCTATACTAGGGAAAACCTCCTTAAAAAGATGTGGAGGGACCGCATCACAAGGAGAACCCGATGGCTTAATATGGGAAACCACATCCTTTAAATAGGATATAGTCACAGGCTCAAACTTGTTGAATACCACCAGGCAAGGGACCGAAACAGAAGGGTCAGAGGCAGGTGCTGAAATGTTAGCCCTTAAGGAAACAACCTTATCAACAAAAAAGTGCAGGAAGTCATTACACATCTCAGGTGAAGCTTCCAGACAGACAGGCTGCGGGGCATTTAGAACAGAGTCAATGATTTCAAATAGCACACGAGGGTTGTTACACTTTGACACAATAATTTTAGACAGGTACTCTCTCTTAGACTTTTTAACACTGTTTTGGTAGTGACGCCAACAGTCCCTGAGAATTTGAAGTGAAACCTGTAGCCTGTCCTTCCTCCACTTTCGCTCAGCTCTACGACACTCCCGTCGTGCTGCACGAGTCACTGCACTGAACCAGGGTTCAGGTTTAGCCCTCGGCTTCAACGATCTTAACGGAGCCACAGAGTCCAGTATAGTCCTGCATGAAGAATGAAACCACGAACTAATCTCCTCCGTACCAAGAGGAGTGGATGCAGAGGGGGCGCAGAGCTGATCGAAAGCAGCAGAGAACTTGCCAGCAGTAAAAGGGCTAAAAGACCGACAGCGCCGAGCAGACACCACAGGCAAAATTGCTTCACAGGAGAAATTGACATCAAACAATACAGGCATATGATCTGAAAACACAGAATCAGAGATTTCCAAATTCAACACAGACAAGCCATGAGAGAGAACAAGGTCCAGTGTATGTCCATGTTCGTGTGTGGGACCAGACACACACTGGACAAAATCAAAAGAGTCCACAAGGCTGAAAAAGTCCTTCACTAACGGCTTAGCAGGACAGCACACATGGATGTTAAAGTCCCCAACCAAAAGGACACGATCATAGTTGGGCATGATCCCAGCCAGAAAATCAGAGAATTCATTTACAAAGTCCTTATTATACTTGGGCGGTCGGTAGATGACCGCACAAAGCACCAGTTTGGAGCGGCCCACTTCAAATACAGTTGCTTCGAAACTGGAGAAAGAAGATGATAGAGGGCATTGCCTGCACTTAAAGTTATTTTTATAAACAGCCGCTGTTCCTCCTCCACGGCCCGATATCCGCGGTGAGTTGAAATAAGAGCAGCCAGCCGGTAATAGCTCAACAAGAGCGCTGCACTCACCTGGACCCATCCAAGTCTCAGTCACACAGAGGAAATCCAGTCCACGTGAGCAGAAGAAATCCTTCAGTATAAAAGTCTTGTTTGCCAGGGATCTGGCGTTCACTAAACCAATCCTGGAGGGGGATGGACTCGCCAGATCAGCTGATCGCTGAGCCCGGTGCAGAGTCCTCAGGTTCCGGGGATTCACCCCGCGGTGGCGGGGCCGAGGAGAGCATGGGGGGCGTGGCCCGTCTCGCCGCAGCTCCTGAGCATAGGAAGGGGTGGGGGCGAAGAGACCCACCCGGAAAAGTTGGTGTACCAGGTGACCTCCTTCGTTCCTCCTACCGAGACGGTGAGCCAGGCCAGTTCTCCGTGCTGCAGCAGGTGGACAGTGCTCCCGATCGTTGGGGAGGAGATTGTCCGTTGACAGTTGACAGTTGACAGTTGGTGAGCACCAGGCTGAAGGCTGAAGGCCCCGGAGATGTCCTTGAGCAAGGTGTTCCCGACGCTCAAGGCTTTCGAGGAGATTCCCACCTCCTGGCCCACCCAGTTTAGACTTCACCAGTCGACCGCTACGTTTGCCACGGCGACGGCGACGGCGACGCTTCCTCGGGCTTAAAACCCACTCCAGGTGAGTTTGGATTCCCAAGAGGAACGGGGGCAGTGTAGTATGTCCGCGGTAAACAAAGGCACCGACATTACGCTGAATGTCCATTAGAGATGTACGGTCGTAGACCAGCAGAGACTTTAGTTGTATAACACCAATAGAAAACACAAAAAACAGAGAGAGCAACAGACAGGCAGCCATAGACATCGGCGCCATCTTGGAACCACATCGTTTAGAACGTTCACATCGCGCTGGATTAGTGCCCTCAAATGCCGAGAAAAATACTGCGGGATATAAAAAGCCCAAAATGAACTACTCGCTATAGATAACTTGATATATATAGGGTTATATATATGCCCCATTTAATGTAAAAATAAGGTACATACCTTTAATTGTTTGCTTTATAAAACCCTGGGGCTGCGAGAGGTTGCGGAATGAGACAGTAATTTTAAAACTATTAGAACTATATTATCGAGGCCTATAAAACTAATAATACCTTTTGCGACTGGGTCTTGCAGCGATTTTTCGTTAATGATTTACTAGGCTGAACATGTGCGATTAGTACAGCCTAGTAAAAATCGCGTTTTAAACCCGCCCCCTCCAAACAGCGCCAAAACGCGGACATGGCTGTGGGCAGATTCCCAATGACGATTCAGGTAGGTTTTGTAACATACCTATATAATTCAGTCATCATACAGGAATACATTGACAGATACTACAGTTTTGTCCAAATTTATACGGATGCATCAAAAGATTCAGTAGATAAAGTAGGAGTAGCATTTATTGTACCAGAATTTCACATCAAAGTAGGGAAGAGGATCAATAATGACGTCTCAATATACACAGGTGAAATGATTGCAATATTGTTAGCGGTACAGTGGGTCGAGGATACTAGGCCTTTAAGGACAGTTATTTGTTCAGATTCAAGTTTAGCAATAAAGAGTTTACAGCACAGCCATTCAGACAGTAGACCAGACATTTTGATTGAAATACAACAAACACTATTCAGAATTCAAATGATGGGGCTTACAGTCATATTTTTATGGGTACCAGCACACATTGGCATTAGAGGAAACAAAATGGCAGATAAGGTAGCAAAAGAGGTAACAAAAAGAAGTAAGATTGATTTAAGTATTAACATAGGTAAAACTGAAATCAAAGACATTATTAAGCAAAGACTGAAGGAAAGATGGCAAAAGCAATGGGAGGAAGAGCAGAAAGGACGGTGGTTCTACAGAGTTCAGAGGAAAGTGGGAGAAATGAGATGTGCAGAAAAGAGGAGACAGTGATTTCAAGAATTAGATTTGGACACGCTGGTCTGAACAGTACACTTTTTATAATAGGCAAGCATAATACAGACAGATGTGAATACTGTGGGCAAGAAGAGACAATAGAGCATGTCATTGTACATTGTGAGAGGTATGAGGAGGAGAGAGGACGGATGAGTGAGCAGTTCAGAAAAGAAAGAGTACAATTTGATTTGGTAGATATTTTGCAAGGGAGTTCATATAAGTGCTATCAAATCCTGTTGCTTTTTCTTAGGGTAACCAATTTGTTCGGAAGAATATAGGTTATTAGTATATGTAATGGTGTTGTTTGATCCACACTCCATGCCAGTTGGTGGCGTAATGCACCAAAAAAGTTGTTTGCCAACCGCCAAAAAACGCTACATAGAAGAAGAAGAAGAGTCTGTGACTAAAAGGAAGTTCTTTGGAAGGAGATGAGGAGAAATTTCTTTAGTCAGAGGGTGGTGGATCTGTGGAATTCTTTGCCACAGAAGGCTATGGAGGACGTCAGTGGATATTTTTAAGGCGGAGATAGACAGATTCTTGTTTCTTGACAGGCGTCAGAGTTTATGGGGAGAAGGCAGGAGAATGGGGTTAGGAGGGAGAGATATTTCAGCCATGATATGGCGGAGTAGACTTAATGGCCTAATTCTACTCCTATCACATGACCTTATGACCTTTTGATCTAAGGGCTTAGGTATAGTGTCGGAAGGAAGTGCAGATGCTGGTTTAAACCAAAGGTAGACACAAAAAGCTGGAATAACTCAGCATGTCAGGCAGCATCTCTGGAGAAAAGGAATAGGTGACGTTTCAGGTCAAGACCTTTCTTCAGACCCGATGAATTACTCCAGCTTTTTGTGTCTGCTTAAGTGTAGTGATATACAGTGCATTCAGAAATTATTCCAACCCCTTTGTAGTAGCCATTTGGCTTGTTTTGTGTGTCATTAATTATGGCATGTGTCTTTAAATTTTAGACACATTGGGTATTGTGGGTGGGATTTATGACGTCTTTTAGGGCGTGTATGGAGCTAAGTTTCTGGCGCAGAAGCTTAGTTTAGTTTAGTTTTGGACCAGCATGAGGAAGGCATACCCTTTGACCATGCGGAGGGTAACGGAGACACGAGGAGTTTTCTAACCTTTAAAGCGATATGCTGGAGTTCGATGAAGATTATTGTGTACGAGTCGGAAGAAGTTTGGATGTATACCTTATTGTTTTTCATCAACAATAAAGAATCTATTCATCAAAAAACTGTGTTGTGAAGATTTATCTGTGAAGAAGCTCTGAAGGTCTCTGACGGAAAGCTCACATGCGTATAACACCATTCTCCTTAATCATGCAGTCCACTTAGTGGCTAGAGGGAGTAATCTTTTGAACGATATAAAGTTCTGCCGCTACACCCTTCATTTTTCCATATTTTGTTACGTTACGGCCTTATATTAAAATGGATTACATTTTTTTTATCATCTATCTATACTCAATACCCCAGAATGAAGAAGCGAAAACAGGTGTTTAGAAATGTTTGCGAAGTAATTAAAAAGAAATGTGAAATATCAGATTTACATTAGTAATCAGACCCTTTGCTATGACACTCAAATTTGAGCTTAGGTTCATCCTGTTTCCATTGATTATCCCTGAGATATTTCTACAACTTGATTGGAGTCCACCAGTGGTAAATTAAATTAATTGTACATGATTTGGAAAGGCGCACACCTGTCTATATAAGGTCCCACAGTTGACAGTGCATGTCAGAGCAAAAAACTAAGCCATGAAGACGAAGGAATTGGCCGTAGACCTCCGAGACAGGATTGTGGCGAGACACAGATATGGGGAAGGGTATAAAACAATTTCTGCAGCATTGCAGGTCCAGAAGAGCACAGAGGCCTCTGTCATTCTTAAATGGAAGAACTTAGGAATAACCAGGAGTCTTCATAGAGTTGGCCGCCCGGCCAAACTGAGCAATCGGGGGAGAAGGCCCTTGGTCAGGGAGGTGACCAAGAACCCGATGGTCACTCTGACAGAGCTCCAGAGTTCCTCTGTGGAGATGGGAGAACCTTTCAGGACAACTATATCTGCAGCACTCCACCAATCAAGTCTTTATGGTAAAGTGGCCAGACGGAAGCCACTCCTGAGTAAAAGGCACATAAAAACCCGCTTGGAGTTTGCCAAAAGGCATGAGAAACAAGATTCTCTCGACTGATGAAACCAAGCGTCACGTCTGGAGGAAACTAGGCACTGCTCATCACCTGGCCAATACCATACTTACGGTGAAGCATGGTTGTGGCAACATCATGCTGTGTGGATGTTTTTCAGCAGCAGGAACTGGGAGACTAGTCAGGGTCAAGGGAAAGATGAACGGAGCAAAGTACAGAGAGATCCTTGATGAAAACCTGCTCCAGAGCATTCTGGACCTCAGACTGGGGTGGAGGTTCACCTTCCAACAGGGCAATAACCCTAAGCACACAGCCAAGACAATGCAGGAGTGGCTTTGTGGCAAGTCTGTGAATGTCCTTGAGTGGCCCAGCCAGAGCCTGGACTTGAACCTGATCGAACATCTCTGGAGGGACCTGAAAATAGCTGTGCATCGACGTTGCCCTTCCAACCTGACAGAGCTTGAGAGGATCTGCAGAGAAGAATGGGAGAAATTACCCAAATACAGGTGTGCCAAGCTTGTAGTGTCATACCCAAGAAGAATTAAGGCCGTAATCGCTGCCAAAGGTGCATCAACAAAGTACTGAGTAAAGGGTCTGCGTACTTATGTAAATGTGATATTTCAGTTATTTCTTTTTAATTACTTTGCTAATTTCTAAACATCTGTTTTCGCATTTTTATTATGGGATATTGTGTGTAGATTGATGATTTAGAAAAAAGTGAATTTAATCCATTTTAGAATAGGGCTGTAACGTAACAAAATGTGGAAAAAGTGAAAGGGTCTGAATGCTTTCTGAATGCACTTCTTCTCCTTGCGTTTGAGTCAGCAGAAGTCCACAGCAGGGTGATGCCATCCGGTTCAACATTCGTAGGTGCCCGCCCTAAAAAGGTCGCCATGCTGCGGCCCTGTTGCTGTCTCTGTTGTCGTTCGCCCGACTGAGGTCAGTTGACAGGGCTCACCACGGGGAGGTCAACAACTTGAGCCCCTCTGAATGCACTGTATATATAGTATACATAAGTATAGTAATGTAGCTGACTCCCACAGCTATTATTAAAACTGACTCCCACAGCTATTATTAGAAAGATTATCGACTGATACCTATTATAAACCTATTGACTCCCACAGATATTCTTAGTCTATTTTAGTTTAGAGATACAGCACAGAAACAGGCCCTTCGGCCCACGGAGTCCGCACCGACCAGCAATCCCCGCACACTAACACTATCCTACACACACTAGGGACAATTTACACTGATACCAAGCCAATTAACCAACAAACCTGTACGTCTTTGGCATGTGGGAGGAAACCGAAGATCTTGGCGAAAAGCCACGTGGTCACCATGTGGACAAAGTACAAACTCCATAGTCGGGATCGAACCTGGGCCTTTGGCACTGCAAGCGCTGTAAGGCAGCAAATCTACTGCTGTGCCACCGTGACGAATGTATTCAAAATACGTTGAGGACTGCATCGGCGCTACCTCCCGAACACATGCAGAACTCACGGGCTTCATTAACTTCACTCCTAATTTCCATCCTGTACTCAAATTCACTTGGACCTCAGACACGTCCCTTCGTTCTCAGACACCTCCCTACCGTTTCTTGATCTCACCGACTACATCACAGGAGATAGACTATCGACTGATATCTATTGTAAAGCCACTGATTCCCACAGTTATTATGATATTAACTCCCCCCCACCCCATTCCCACACTGATCTCCTTGTCCTGGGCTTCCTCGATTGTCAGAGTGAGGCCCAGCGCAAATTGAAGGAACAGCACCTCATATTTTGCTTAAGCAGCAGTATGAACATTGACTTCTCTAACTACATGTAACCTTTGCTTTCCCTCTCTCTTCATCCTCCCCCCATTCCCTGTTCTCCAACTAGTCTGACTGTCCTCGTTTACATTTTATTTACTTTATTTATACTTTATTGTTACCTTCTCCAAGCCTCTGTATCTCCCTCTCCCCTGACTCTGGTCTGAAGAAGTGAATGAAATGTCACCCATTCTTCTATCCAGAGATGCTGCCCGGCCTGCTGTGTTATCCCAGCATTTTGTGTCTATCGTAAGTACAGTGATACGTACTGAACTATGAACAAAAATGAATTTCACTGTCGCTCGGTACATGTGACAAGTAAAATATCATTGAAACCTTCGTAGACACTTTCAGACCGGAAGATATGATATAGTTAACCATATTACAATTACAGCACGGAAACAGGCCATCTCGACCCTTCTAGTCCGTGCCGAACACGTATTCTCCCCTAGTCCCATACACCTGCGTTCAGACCATAACCCTCCATTCCTTTCCCGTCCATATAACTATCCAATTTATTTTTAAATGATAAAAACGAACCTGCCTCCACCACCTTCACTGGAAGCTCATTCCACACAGCTACCACTCTCTGAGCAAAGAAGTTCCCCCTCATGTTACCCCTAAACTTCTGTCCCTTAATTCTCAAGTCATGTCCCCTTGTTTGAATCTTCCCTACTCTCAGTGGGAAAAGCTTATCCACGTCAACTCTGTCTATCCCTCTCATCATTTTAAAGACCTCTATCAAGTCCCCCCTTAACCTTCTGCGCTCCAAAGAATAAAACCCTAACTTGTTCAACCTTTCTCTGTAACTTAGTTGCTGAAACCCAGGCAACATTCTAGTAAATCTCCTCTGTACTCTCTCTATTTTGTTGACTCTCTCTATTTAGTTTTATAGTATTTTTGGTTAGGCCACATGTGGAGTATTGGTTGACCGATTGATCGAATGTGGATGCTTTGGAGAGGGTACAGAGGGGGATTACTAAAATGCTGCTTGGATTTGACAGTATTAGCTACTAGGAGACGTTAGACAAGCTTGGATTGTTGTCTCTGGATTGTCAGAAGTTGGGGGGGACACCTGAGAGAAGTTTATAAAATTATGAGAGGCAGCATCTATGGATATAATATAACATCTGTTGGAGGGAATATTGTGTGTAACCTGTATCCTGTTTCTGTATCCATCGAGATACAGCGCAGAAACAGGCCCTTCGGCCCACTGAGTCCGTGCCGACCAACGATCTCCGCACACTAATGCTGTCCGACACGCACGAGGGACAATATACCCAAGACGAAGATCTATGAGATAATCCATGCGGTCACGGGGAGAACGTACAAACTCCATACAGACAGCACCCCCAGTCAGGATCGAACCTGGGACTCTGGCACTGCAAGCGCTGCAAGGCAGCAACTCTACCGTTGCGCCACCGTGCC
The DNA here is from genome assembly GCF_028641065.1 of Leucoraja erinaceus. Taxonomy (NCBI): domain Eukaryota; kingdom Metazoa; phylum Chordata; class Chondrichthyes; order Rajiformes; family Rajidae; genus Leucoraja; species Leucoraja erinaceus. The sequence continues at coordinate 505,998 of NW_026576454.1, read as the reverse complement.
GCCCCTAACATATAAACCGTTTTTTAAAATTTATTACATTGTTTACAGAGTACTATGTTTACATATTCCATTGTGCTGCTGCAAGTAAGAATTTAATTGTTCCATCTGGGACATATGACAGCAAAACACTCTTGACTCCTAAGAGAGATCGATCGTCTGATTGAATGGTGCCAGAATAACAACTATGCTCTTAGCTTCAGAAAGACCAAGGAGCTGTTTCCACTAGTGGGAGAGTTTAGGACTGGAGATCATAGCCTCAGAATTAAAGGACGTTCTTTTAGGAATGAGATGAAGAGATATTTTATTTGTCAGAGGGTGGTGAATCTGTAGAATTCTTTGCCACAGAAGACTGCGGAGGCCAAGTTAGTGGATATTTTTTAGGGCAGAGACAGATAGATTCCAGATTAGTACGGGTGTCAGAGATTATGGCGGGAAGGGGGTTAGGAGGGAGAGATTGAATTGTGGAATAGACGTGATGGGCCAAATGGCTTCATTCTACTCCTATTTCCTTATGACCTTATGAGCTGTTGACTTCAGGAGGGAGAACCGAAGATCGATGAACCTGTCTTCATCGAGGGGACAGTGGTGGAAAGAGCCAACAACTTCGAGCTCCTGGGCGAGCATATCCCTGATGATCTGACCTGGGTACAGCACATTGATGCAATCACAAATGAATGGTGAATGGAGATTGAAGCTGAAAAATGCGGGGTGTTGCATTTTGGAAGGTCAGACCCTTCACAGTGAGTGTTAGGGCCCTGGAGCATTTTGTAGAGCAGAGGGATCTAGGAGTGCTGGTGATATGTAGGAAGGAAATGCAGATAGACACAACATGCTGGAGTAACTCAGCGGGCCAGGCAGCATCTCTGGAGAGAAGGAATGGATGACATTTCAGGTCTAGTCCCTTCTTCAGGCTCTTTATTCGCGGAAGCATTTGTTGAGGGTGCGGATCTGGCATCGAAAGAAGTGCAGTTGGTATTCATTGGGCCTGCTGGTGCCAGCGGATCACAGCCAGTGTAGAATGCAGGGCCTGAAATGAGAGCTGTTGTGAAAAGTGACAGATCGACTGTTGGAACCTGTAATCTGGGTTGCGTCTGAACTGAGAGGCCTGGAACCGGAGCTGGAATCCCTGAAGTAGAAGATGGAGGCGCAGGCAAGTACCGAGAAAACAATCTGCGATCAAAACCAGCACACGCAGTTCTTCCCTACCTACACAAGGAACTGCAGATGCTGGTTTAAGATGAAGATAGACACAAAAGGCTGACAGCATCTCTGGATAGAAGGAATGGGTGATGTTTTGAGCCAAGACCTTTCTTCAGTTCAGGAACATTGGTTCCTTCAAAGTGGCGTCACAGGTAGAAAGTGTGGTCAACAACCCTTTCGGCACGTTGGCCTTCATCAGTCAGCATATTGAGTATAGAAGTTGGAAGTTATGGTACAGTTGCACAAGGTGTTGGTGAGGCCGCATTTGAAGTCTTGCGTTCAGTTTTGGTCGTCCTGCTATGGGAAGTATGTTGTCAAGCTGCAACGTGTGCAGAGAAGATTTACAAGGAAGGGCCCCAACCCAAAACGTCACCTATCTACGGGAAGAAGGGTCTCGATCTGAAACATCGCGTATCCAAGGGAAGACGGGTCCTAATCGAAAACGTCACCAATCCATGTTCACCAGACATGCAGCCTGACTTGCTGAGTTACTCCAGCACTTTTTTGGCAAGTCAAGTCACATTTATTTATATAGCACATTTAAAAAACAACTCTCGTTGGCCAAAGTGCTTTACATTTGTTATAAGAATAGTATAAACAAACAAACTACATACATATATACATATAGCCCTCGTTCAGTGGACGTCAGCAAAGGCTGGGGGGTATCGATACGTTTTTAGTCTAGACTTAAAGGAGTTGATGGAGGGGGCAGTTCTGATGGGAAGGGGGATGCTGTTCCACAGTCTAGGAGCTGCCAGGATATTCAGCAGCCCCAAGTCGGCTGATCTGAGGGACCTGGAGGTGGAGTGGTGGGTGAGAAGACCTTTAATGTAGGAGGGGGCAAGCCCATTGAGGGCTTTATAGACATAGAGGAGGGTCTTGAAATGTATACGGAACCGCACAGGGGGCCAGTGGAGAGAGGCCAGGATCGGGGTGATGTGGTCTCTTTTTCGGGTGCCCGTCAGGAGTCTCGCTGTGGCATTTTGGACCAGTTGCAGGCGGGACAGGGAAGATTGGATGATGCCAGTGTAAAGAGAGTTGCAGTAATCTAGGCAAGAGGAGATAAATGTGTGGATGATCTTTTCGAGGTCATCAAAGTGGAGGAATTGTTTTATTTTAGCTATCGTCCGAAGCTGGAAGAAGCTAGCTTTTACCACGACATTGACTTGTTTGTCAAATTTCAGTGCTGAGTCAAATATCACGCCGAGGTTTTTGACGTGAGGTTTGAGTAGTGAGGTAAGGCTTCCAAGGCTGCCTGCTATCAATTTGATTGAGTCCGAGGGGCCGAGAAGGATGACCTCAGACTTACTCTCATTTAGTTGGAGGAAGTTCTGGGCCATCCAACACTTTATATCCTCGAAGCAGCGGGTAAGGTTAAGCAGATTTGATTGGTTTTTGTGCTTCAGGGATAGAGTTGTGTATCGTCTGCGTAGCAATGAAAGGAAATGCCGTGCCTTTCAATGACTTGGCCTAAGGGGAGCATGTACAGGGAGAAGAGAATGGGACCAAGGATGGAACCTTGTGTAACCCCTCAGTCGAGATTAGCTGAGGAGGAGAAAGAGTTGTCTATGTTAGTCGAACATATGTTGTAACCCAACATCTGCAGTTCCTTGTTTCTACTTCTAGATTGATGACGATGTTGCGAGGATTCCAGGTCCTCAGCTCTAGGGAGAGATTGGGCAGACAAGAGTTAATCGGCTTCTGAGATACAGATGGTGGTGGTTATATGGAACGAGCTGCCAGAGGAGGTAGTTGAGGCACGGTGTAACAGCATTTAAAATATTCTTGCAGAGGTACATGGATAGGAGCGTTTTAGAGGGTTATGGGCAGGTGGGAGTAGTGTAGATGAGGCATCTTGGTCAAGGTTATGTGTAAGAAGGAAGTGAAGATGCTGGAGTAACTCTGCAGGACAGGCAGCATCTCTAGAGAGAAGGTATGGGTGATGTTTTGGGTTGAGACCCTTCTTCAGATGTTCTCAGATGTTCCTCAATGTTATGTTTTGTGATGTCTATAAGCCAAGATAAAGAACGGAGATGGCGCTTTATGTTGTAGTTCTCTTTTATTTGTTCTGACTATTATAATGGCTTCTGCAGGCTTCTCATTCAAAAAAAGATGACATAACAATATAACAGTCAGCATGGACAAATTGCACCATAGGGCCTGTTTCCCTGCTGTGTGAGTTTATGATTGTTCACTCACCATGATTATTTGTGTATAAAATCACGAGAGGAATAGATCGGGTAAATACAGAGTCTCTTGCCCAAGTAGGAGAATCGAGGAGCAGAGGACATAGGTTTAAGGTGAAGGGAAAAAGATTTAATAGGAACCTGACGGTTTTCCACACAAAGGGTGGAGGGAGTATGGAACGAGCTGCCAGAGGAGATAGTTGTGGCAAGGAGTATCGCAACGTTTAAGAAACATTTGGGTGGGTACATGGATAGGACAAGTTTAGAGGGAAGGTAGACAAAAATGCTGGAGAAACTCAGTGGGCGCAGCAGCATCTATGGAGCGAAGGAAATAGGCAATGTTTCGGGCCGAAACCCTTCTTCAGCCACGTTGCCTATTTCCTTCGTTCCATAGATGCTGCTGCACCCGCTGAGTTTCTCCAGCATTTTTGTGTACCTTCGATTTTCCAGCATCTGCAGTTCCTGCTTAAACAAGTTTAGAGGGATATGGGCCAAATGCGGGCAGGTGGGACTAGTGTAGATGGGACATGTTGGTCGGCGGGAACAAGTTGAGCCGAAGGCCCTGTTTCCACTATATGTGACTGTGAGTCGTGTGTAGGAAGGAACTGTAGGCTGTGCTGCTTTACACTGGAGAGAGACACAAAATGCTGGAGAATTTCAGTGGGACAGGCAGCATCTCTGGAGAGAAGGAATGGATGACGTTTTGGGTCAGGGTCTGGAGATGCTTCCTATCCGGCTGAGTTACTCCAGCATTTTGTGTCTATCTGTCAGTCCAAGACCACACTCTGACTGTCATTTATCCCCAATTATCACCACTGCCAGCACTAAAGATGGCGACGGCGGCCGCAGCAGCAGCAGCAACAGCGGCTTCACTGCCCGCAACAAGGATGGCGCCCGCGGCCGGCGGCACGCACGCATGCACGCAGCGTGCGCGGTGACGTCAGGCAGGCCCACCGGACGGGGCATGAAGGTGGAGTTCCGGCAACATGGAGGCGATCGTCAGTGAGACCGTATCTCCCGAGGACTTGCTGGTACTGGCGGGGGGAGGGGAGGGGAGAGGGGAGAGGGGGAGAGGGAGGGGAGAGAGGGGGAGGGGGACAGAGGAAGATAGAGGGGAGGGAGAAAAAGAGAGGGGGTGAGAGAGGAGGGGAGAGAGAGAGAGGGGGGGGGGGGAGAGAGGGGAGAGAGAGAGAGGAGAGAGGGAGAGAGAGGGAGAGAGAGGGGGAGAGAGAGAGAGAGAGGGGGGGGGAGAGGGAGAGAGAGGGGGGGGGGAGAGAGAGAGGGAGGGGGGGGAGAGAGAGAGGGGGGGGGGGAGAGAGAGAGGGGGGGGGAGAGAGAGAGGGGGGGGGGGAGAGAGAGGGGGGGGGAGGGAGAGAGAGGAGGGGGGGAGGGGAGAGGGGGGGGGGGGGAGAGAGAGGGGGGGGGAGAGAGAGGGGGGGGGGGGAGAGAGAGGGAGGGGGGGAGAGAGAGGGAGAGAGAGAGAGAGAGGGGGGAGGGAGAGAGAGGGGGAGGGAGAGAGAGAGAGGGAGGGGGAGGGAGAGAGAGAGGGGAGGGGGAGAGAGAGAGAGGGGAGGGGGAGAGATAGGTAAGGGGGGAGGAGAGGAGAGGGGGGGAGGGGGGGAGAGAGAGGGGAGGAGGGGAGAGAGAGGGGAGGAGGGGAGAGGGCGAGAGAGGGGGAGAGTAAGAGAGGGGAGGGAGAGAGATGGGGGATTGGGAGGGGAAGGGTGGGGAGAAGTGTTGAGGTGGGGGGTGAAGGATAGGGGTGGGGCTAGGGGAGGGTATGGGGTAGGCCACAAGACGGTGGAGACTAAGGAGGGGAGGAGGAGGAGTGATGGGGGAGAGAGGAGGGGTGGGGAGGAGTGGTGGGGGAGCAGGAGGAGTGGAAGGGAGGGAAGGGTTGGGGAGGAGGAGTGGAGGGAAGGGCTGGGGAGGAGGAGTGGTGGGGAGGGGAGATTGGAGGGGAGGATGAGTGGTGGGGAGACAGTGGGATGGTGAGGGGAGGGGTGTGGAGGAGAGGGGAGGGAATGAGGCAGGAGGGGGGAGGGGGGGCGGGGATAGCTGGCAAGACGTGTGGGGAGGGGATTGTAATGTGAGAACGGAGGGAGGGGAGGTCAGAGGATAGGAGGGATAGAGTGGAGGGCACAGGAGGGTGGGGATGGAGGGGAGGGGAGGGGACAGGAGAGAATTGACGGCATAGGACAGGGAGCAGGGGAGGGTGAGTGAGGGGAGAGTTAAGGAACGGGACAGATAGGAGGTAAGGGAGGGTGAGGGGTGGGCCTGGAGGGTAAGGTCATAAGGTCATGTGATAGGAGTATAATTAGGCCATTCGGTCCATCCGCCATTCAATCGGGGCTGATCTACCTCCTATCCCCATTCTCCTGCCTTCTCCCCATAACCTTTGACACCCGTACTAATTAAGAATCTATCTCTGCCTTACAAAAATATCCACTGACTTGGCCTCAACAGCCTTCTGTGGCAAAGAATTCCTCAGATTCAGCACCCTCTGATTAAAGAAATTTCTCCTAATTTTCTTTCTAAAAGAACGTCCTTTAATTCTGGGAATAGTCGTAGACTCTCCCATTAGTGGAAACATCCTTTTCACATCCACTCTATCCAAGCCTTTCACTATTCTGTACGTTTCAATGGGGTCCCCCCACATTCTGCTGAACACCACCTACCACAGACCCAGTGCCGACAAACGCTCATCATATAGGTTAACCTACTCATTCCTGGGATCATTCTATTAAACCTGCTCTGGACCCTCTCGAGAGCCAGCACATCCTACCTCAGATATGGTGCCCAAAATTGCTCACACGGAGGGGAGGTGGAGGGGTGATGATGTGGAGGCTGTGGGTGTGGAGCTGAGGGATGGGGTCGGATGGGGAGGTGGTGGAGTAGGGAAATGGGTGGGATGTGGTGGCTCTGGCGGCGGGGACAGAGCAGGAGGGGAAGAGGGAGTCCACACCGACCAGCGATCCCCGCAGCGCGTTCCAGGCACCTCCCGCATAGCTCATAATGTTATAGAGTCACAGAGTGATACAGCATAGAAACAGGCCCCAGCATAGAAACAGACTCAAAATGCTGGAGTAACTCAACAGGACAGGGAGCATCTCTGGAGAAAAGGAATGGGTGACGTTTTATGTCGAGGCCCTTCCATGTAAGCCAGCTCTTTGTATCTCCCAACAGGAAAAAGATACTTGGACAGGTACATGGATAGGAAAGGTTTAGAGGGATATTGGCCAAACACTGGATTAGCTTAGATGGGGCATCTTGGTTGGCATGGACGAGTTGGTCTGAAGGGCCTGCTGTATGACTCGTTGATGAGGGCAGTGTTTGCACCCAGCAGCAGGCAGAAACATGTTGACAGTATTTGCTCTGGTACTTTTCCTTTTACTGTCCTGTTGACGATATGCACACTTTGCCTATAATGTAGGACTTTGTGTGTATGAGTTGATTTGCCTGAGATGCTGCTACATTGTACCTGCTCCTCCACACATGTGTGCATGACAGGTGCAGCAGGCAGTGAAGAAAGCGAATGGCATGTTAGCATTCATAGCAAAAGGATTTGAGTATAGGAGCAGGGGGGTTCTACTGCAGTTGTACGGTGTCTTGGTGAGACCACACCTGGAGTATTGCATACAGTTTTGGTCTCCTAATCTGAGGAAGGACATTCTTGCCATAGAGGGAGGTACAGAGAAGGTTCACCAGACTGATTCCTGGGGTGTTAGGACTTTCATATAACCATATAACAATTACAGCACGGAAACAGGCCATCTCAGCCCTACAAGTCCGTGCTGAACAACTTTTTTTCCCTTAGTCCCACCTGCCTGCACTCATACCATAACCCTCCATTCCCTTCTCATCCATATGCCTATCCAATTTATTTTTAAATGATACCAATGAACCTGCCTCCACCACTTCCACTGGAAGCTCATTCCACACCGCTACCACTCTCTGAGTAAAGAAGTTTCCCCTCATATTACCCCTAAACTTCTGTCCCTTAATTCTGAAGTCATGTCCTCTTGTTTGAATCTTCCCTATTCTCAAAGGGAAAAGCTTGTCCACATCAACTCTGTCTATCGCTCTCATCATTTTAAAGACCTCTATCAAATCTCCCCTTAACCTTCTGTGCTCCAGAGAATAAAGACCTAACTTATTCAACCTATCTCTGTAACTTAGTTGTTGAAACCCAGGCAACATGCTAGTAAATCTCCTCTGTTCTCTCTCAATTTTGTTGACATCCTTCCTATAATTAGGCGAGCAAAATTGTACCCCATATTCCAGAATTGGCCTCACCAATGCCTTGTACAATTTTACCATTAAATCCCAACTTCTATACTCAATGCTCTGATTTATCAAAGCCAGCACACCAAAAGCTTTCTTTACCACCCAATCTACATGAGATTACACTTTCAGGAAACTATGCACGGTTATACCCAGATCCCTCAGTTCAACTGTATTCTTCAATTCCCTACCATTTACCTTGTACGTCCTATTTTGATTTGTCCTGCCAAGGTGTAGCACCTCACATTTATCAGCATTTACAATCTTTACCAAAGTCAATTAACGTACAAACCCGCACATGTTTGGACTGTGGGAGGAAACTGGAGCATCCAGGGAAAACCCACGCGGTCACATGGAGAACGTGCAAACTCCGTGCAGACAGCATCCGTAGTCAGGATCGAACCCGGGTCTCTGGCGCCGTGAGGCAGCAAACTCTACCGCTGCCCTGACTTGACCCTGTTCTCTCGTAACTGCTTTGTTGACTTTATTGCAGAAGTTTGAGAAGAAGTACAACCAGGAGTTGAAGCAGGGCTCCCTGTCCAGAGGCACGCAGTTTGAATACGCCTGGTGCCTGATCCGGAGCAAGTACCCTGGAGACATTATTAAAGGAGTCGCCATTTTGGAAGGTGAGCAAGGAAGTGCGGAGACTTCACGTACGATGCGAGACGATAGAACTTTATTGATCTGCCAACAGTCATAAAACACAAGATACATGAAACATGAAATTAAAGTGGCGAGTGGCAAAGATTGGGGTTGGTCAAAGATTGGGGAGGGAGGAGGGGGGAGGGGAGTTAGTCTACCCCATGATAGAAGGGGCAGGAGTTGTACAGTTTGATAGCCACAGGGAAGATGGATCTCCTGGGTGTTCTGTGCTGCATCTTGGTGGAACCAGTCTGTTGCTGAAGGTGCTCCTCATGTGCGGGTGTCAGGGGGTGAGCTGTATTGTCCAGAATGCTCCGCAGTTTGAGGAGCATCCTCCCCTCCAAGACCAACCTCCCATGAATCCAACTCCGCCCCTAGGAAGGAGCCAGCCTTCCTGATGAGTTTGTTAAACCTGTTGCCGTCCGCGGTCTTGGCCCTGCTGCCCCAGCACACACAACAGCGAAAAAGATGGTACTGGCTACCACCGATTGCTAGGACATCTGCAGCATCTTACTGCAGACGTTGAAGGAGTACAGCCGGCTCTGTCCCTTCTTGTACAGGGTCTCAGCGTTCCAGGTTATCCAGATTGTGGAGCTGTGGGACTATCTTGCCATGATAGCGTTTGAGATGTGGGGGTGAGTGAGGTTGGTTGATGCAGGAGTTTAGAAGCATAGAAACATAGAAAATAGGTGCAGGAGTAGGCCATTCGGCCCTTCGAGCCTGCACCGCCATTCAATATGATCATGGCTGATCATCCAACAGTATCCTGTACCTGCCTTCTCTCCATACCCCCTGATCCCTTTAGCCACAAGGGCCACATCTAACTCCCTCTTAAATGTAGGCAATGAACTGGCCTCAACTAAATTCTGTGGCAGAGAATTCCAGAGATTCACCATTCTCGGTGTGAAAAATGTTTTTCTCATCTCAGTCCTAAAAGATTTCCCTCTTATCCTTAAACTGTGACCCCTTGTTCTGGACTTCCCCAACATCGGGAACAATCTTCCCGCTGTTGGGGAAGAGGGAAGGACAGATCAGCCATGATTGAATGGTGGAGTGGACCCTGGAATTGTCCCTAGTTTATAGAGAGTGGATGATAAAGTGGGATAACACAAAACTACTGTGAGTTTCGTTTAGTTTATTGTCACGTGTACTGAGGTACAGTGAAAAGCTTTTGTTGTGTGCTATCCAGTCAGCGGAAAGACTTTACATGATTACAATCGTGCCGTTCACAGTGTAACGATACAGGATAAAGGGGATAATGTGAATAACGTTTAGTGCAAGGTAAAGTCCGATGAAAGATAGTCTGAGGGTCTCCAGTGAGGTAGACAGTATATCAGGACGGCTCTCTAGTTGTTGATAAGATGGTTTAGTTGCCTGATAACAGCTGGGAAGAAACTATCTCTGAATCGTTTTCACATTTCTGTGCCTTTTGCCTGATGGGAGAGGGGAGAGGAGGGAGTGGCCAGGGTGCGACTGGTCCTTGATTATGCTGCTGGCCTTGCCGAGGCAGCGTGAGGTGTAAATGCAGTCAGTGGAAGGGAGGTTAGTTTGTGTGATGGTCTGGACTTTTTGGGTCAAGACCCTTCTTCAGGCATGCTCTATGACTGACAGATAGCACTATGGGAACTTCACTCGCCCCCCTGCAGGAACTATACATCAGGAGGTGCAACCCCAGAGCCAATAAGATCATGGGAGACCCCTTCCACCCCTGCAACAGACTGTTCCAGCTTCTACAGTCAGGCAAACGCCTCCGTTGCCATGCTGTGAGAACAGAGAGGTTGAGAAGGAGTTTCTTCCCAGAGGCCATTAGGACTGTAAACTCCTATCTCACCAGGGAATAACTTTACTGAACCACTCTACTTCTTTTTTTTTTTAATTGCTGTTTTTTTCCCTTTTTCCTTCCGCCCACAGTATTTAATATGAAAAAGAATATGTGGTTCTGTTCCATTCTGTAGTTTGTTTGGTTGTTTGTTTGTTTGTCCTTTTGCTCAATCGGCAAGCATTGCCACTATTCATTTCACTGCACATCTCGTATGTGTATGTGACGAATAAACTTGACTTGACTTGACACTATAACTCTCCTGTCTCTCTCCATTCAGAGTTGTATCCTATTGCAACCAAAGAGGAACAGAGAGATTACATTTTCTACTTGGCTGTTGGGAATTATCGGTTGAAGGTGAGTAACCAGTTCCTTATCACTTCAACCACAGTACGGTGCAATAACTACACATGACACAAATGTGGAAACTACTTTATTTATGTAGTTCATGATCCCAAATCCTTTAGGAAGGGTCATTGAATTGCAAAAGGTAATCATAGAGTCAAACAGCACGGAAACATGCCCTTCGGCCCAATCTACCCATGCATAGTTTAGTTTAGAGGTACAGCGCAGAAACAGTTCCTTCGGTCCACTGAGTCCGCGCCAACCAGCGATCCCTGCACATTAACACTATCCTACACACACTGGGGAACATTTACACATACACCAAGCCAGTTAACCTACATACCTGTTTGTGTTTGGAGTGTGGGAGGAAACCGAAGATCTCTGAGAATGTACGAACTCTGTACAGACAGCACCCGTAGTCGGGACCAAACTCCGTATGCCCCCGGCACTGCAAGTGCTGTAAGGTAGTAACTCTACCGCTGCGCCACCGTGCCGATCAAGATGCCCCATCTACACTGCTGCAACCTGCCCGCATTTGCTCCATATCCCTCTACCCATGCTCCTGTCGAAATGTCTTTTAAATGTTGTTATAATCCCTGCCTCAACTACCTTCTCTGGCAGCTCGTTCCATACACCCACCACCCGCTATGTGAGGAAAAAGTTGCCCCTTGGGTTCCTATTAAATCTTTCCCCTCTCATCTTAAACCTACGCCCCTTTTTCTTGATTCGCCAACCCTAGTTAATGGACTGTGCATTCACCCTTTCTATTACCCCTCATGATTTTGTACACCTCTACTAGATCAACCCTTATAGTCCTACGCTCCAAGGAATAAAGTCGTAGCCTTTCCGTACACCTCAGGCCCTCAAATCCAGGCAAACATCCTTGTGAATGTTCTCTGCACACTTTCCACCTGCACTCTTGTTGTGAAAAGTTAGTGCAAAGTTAACGAGCTAGAATGCCACTTGCTGCTTCGTTTTGTCCAGTGCATGTTTGATGTTTGATTCAGCCGCCATTTACTAAAAGGTACTTTGAAATGATTTGCTGTGAACAGCTTTATTTTATGCAGGAATGGTTCAATTGATTGTAAAAGCTTGTCCTGAAAGGTTAGTGTAAAGTTAATGAGAAAAAATGAGGCTGAAAGTAGTCTCAACTTGTCTGCATGGTGGTGCAGCGGTAGAGTTGCTGCCTTACAGCGTCAGAGACCCGGGTTCGATCCTGACTATGGGTGAAGTCTGTACAGAGTTTGTACGTTCACCCCGTGACCTGCGTGGGGTTTCTCCGGGTGATCCGGTTTCATCCCACACTCCAGAGATGTACAGATTTGTAGTTTAATTGGCTTCAGTAAAATTGTAAATTACCCGTAGTGTTTATGTTCATTTGATTGTAAAACTTGTCCTGAAAAGTGCGTGAAAAGTTAAGGAGAAAGAATGCTGTGTGCAGGAGTGTGTTAGTGTTTGGGGATCGCTGGTCGGCTTGGACGTTTGGGCCTGTTTCCACGCTGTATCTCTAAAACTAAAACTAAAACTACTCTACACTGGAAGTTGTGTTTGATTCAACAGTCAATAACTAAAAAGCTACTTGAAATGACATCAAAGGACAAAGTACTGGAGTAACACGGCGGATCTTGCAGATCTCTGGAGAACATGGATAGTTAATGTTTCGGATTCAGGCTCTTTTTAGAGATACAGCGCACACTAACGCTCTTCCAACACCCACGACCCGGTTGCTCAGAGCACAGCAGTGCCTCGTCCAAAGCCGGAGATATTGGAACATGTCTAGCCAAAAATGTGGCCCCCCCCAGGCTTCGCGGCCCATGTGCCTCTCTCCTGCCGCTCGCCCACCTCGCTCATGTCAGCCGCTTCCGCAAATCCTTAAATTCCGACTGCCGCCGGGGGCAGGACATGGCCTTACTTGCTGCGCTGGGCGACACTCATTCACTGCCCGGTCCTCCAGGATGCACCGAGCCATAGCCTGATCCATGCCGGTCACCAAGGCGAATTCGGCAGACACATTAATGGCAGCGTCACAATGCTTCCGACACCACTGACGGCCCGGGACTCTTGCACTGAGGCTGCTCCAAAGATACTAGAGGAGCTCCTCTAGTATCTTTGGGCTGCTCCATGGCCGGAGCTGCACCGAGCGACTCGCCAGCCCGGCAAACACTTGCCAGCCCCGGCTCCCCGTCCGCATCTGCCCCCGACGCTGCTTCCTTCCCTCCCTCAGCCCTGGCTCTCCAACACCCACGGCCCATGCAGTTGATATGAGTTTTGAACTCTCGTTGATCACAGAGTTTCTCATGACAGAGTGTGAGAAATTTGTGATCAGCGTGAGAATTTGGCCAAATGCGTGATTCTCACGCTCAATGCGTGAGTGTGGGCAGCCCTGCAATTAACCTACAAATCTTTGGAGTTTGGGAGAAACCGGAGCACCCCGGATAAAATGCACACAGGTCAGGGGGAGAACGGACAAACTCTGTACAGGTAGCAGCCGCAGTCAGTATTGAACCTGGGTCGATGGCAGCTTCCAAGATGGCGCCCAACCCAGGTAACTCTTTGTGTGCTGGCCACAGATGAAGATTTACAATCACATATTACAATCGCTTATAAATCTCCATTCCTACAGCAACTTTTCTTACTTTAACTATGATCTATACATTGTAAATAGCTCGATTCTAATCACGTTTCGTCTTTCCACTGACTGTGTAGCATGCAACAAAAGCTTTTCACTGTACCTCGGTACAAGTGACATTAAACTAAACTGTAACTGTACCTGGCGCTGCAAGGCAGCAACTCTGCTGCTGCGGCACTGTGCTACTTGAAAGAAAGAAGCCCTTCTTCAGACCATGTTGTAGACTTGTCAGAGTGAGGCCCAGCGCAAATTAGAGGAACCGCACCTCATGTTTTTCTTGGGCAGCTTACACCCCAGCGGTATGAACATTGACTTCTCTAACTTCAAGTAGCCCTTCCTTACCCTCTCTCTTCATCCCATCCCCCTTCCCAGTTCTCTGACCAGTCTTATGCCCCTGTCCCACTTAGGAAACCTGAACGGAAACCTCTGGAGACTTTGTGCCCCACCCAAGGTTTCCGCGCGGTTCCCGGAGGTTTTTGTCAGTCTCCCTACCTGCTTCCACTACCTGCAACCTCCGACAACCACCTGCAACCTCCGGGAACCGCATGGAAACCTTGGGTGGGGCGCAAAGTCTCCAGAGGTTTCCGTTCAGGTTTCCTAAGTGGGACAGGGGCATTACTGTCTCCGACTACATTCTATCTCTCCAGCCCTCTCCCCTGACGTCAGTCTGAAGAAGGGTCTTGACCCGAAACATCACCCATTCCTTCTCTTCAGAGATGCTGCCTGTCCCGCTGAGTTAATCCAGCATTTTGTGTCTATCTTCAATTTAAACCAGCATCTGCAGCTCTCTCCTACACATGTTGTAAACTATGTTTTGATGGGCTGAGCCCAGTTCTCTCTGAGTTGTGACAAGGCTGCTCTTTTTTTCCAGGAGTACGAGAAGGCTTTGAAGTTCATCCGCACCATGTTGAAAAATGAGCCACGCAACCAGCAGGGCTTGGAACTGGAGAAACTCATCAACAAGAAGATGCAGAGAGGTGAGACTCGGACTGCTGACGTAGAACTCCCTGCACAGCACAGTTGCAGGGGCTTTGCAATCCACCTCTGCGTTAAGATGGTGCACGGTGGCACAGCGGTAAAGTTGCTGCCTTACAGCGCTTGCTGTGCCGGAGACCCGGGTTCAATCCCGACTACTGGTGGTGTCTGTACGGAGTTTGTACGTTCTCCCCGTGACCTGCGAGGGCTTTCTCCGGGTGCTCCGGTTTCCTCCCACACTCGAAAGACGTGCAGGATTACAGGTTAATTTGCTTGGTAAATGGAAAAAAATTGTCCCTAGTGTGTGGAGGGTCGTGTTGGCATGCGGAAATCACTGGTCGGCGTGGACACGATGGGCCGAAGGGCCTGCTTCTCCGCTGTATCAAAAAACTAAACTAAACTAAAATTAAGAGTAAAACACACAGTACTGGAGGACGTCAGTGGGTCATAGAGTGATACCGCATTGAAACAGGCACTTTGGCCCAATTTGCCCACACTGGCCAACATGTCCCAGCTACACTAGTCCCACCACTAGTCCCACATAAGTGACACGAGGCCATTCGGCCCATCAGGTCTACTCCGCCATTCAATCATGGCTCATCTATCTCTTCCTCCTAACCATATTCTCCTGCCTTCTCTCCCCGTAAACTCTGACCCCGGTGCTAATCAAGAATCCATCTATCTCTGCCTTAAAAAATCCACTGAGGGCCAGTATCCCTCCAAACCTGTCCTATCCATGTACCTGTGGAAATGTTTCTTAAATGTTGCGATTGTACCAGCTTCAACTACCTCCTCCGGCAGTTTGTTCCATACACCCATTACCCTTTGTGTGGTTACCCCTCGGGTTCCCATTACATTTTTCCCCCGTCACCTTAAACCCATGTCCTGTGGTTCTCATTTCCCCTACTCTGGTCAAGACTCTGTGCATCTGCCTGATCTATTCCCCTCATGATTTTGTATACCTCTATAAGATCACCCCGCATCCTCCTGCGCTCCAAGGAATAAAGGACTAACCTGCTCAACCTCTCCCTGTAGCTCAGTCCTGGCGATATCCTGGTAAATCTTCTCTAAACCCTTTCAAGCTTGACGACATCTTTCCTATAGCACAGGGACCAGAACTGAACACAATACTCTAACGAGAAGCAATGGGTGACATTTTGGGTCAGGGCCCTTCTTCAGATGTCTCGACCCGAAATGTCACCCATTCATTCTTTCCAGAGATGCTTCCTGTCCCGCTGAGTTACTCCAGCTGTTTGTGTCTATCTTCGGTTTAAACCAGCATCTGCAGTTCCTTCTTACGCAATACTCTAAATGTGGCCTCACCAATATCTTAAGTAACTTGACCTTCCAACTTCTATACTTTCTTAAGAATAGGAATAGAATTAAGCCATTCGGCCCATCAAGTCTACTTCCCCCATTCAATCATGGCTGATCTATCTCTCCCTCCTAACCCCATTCTCCTGCCTTCTCCCCATAACCTTTCTACACCCGTACTAATCTAGAATTTATCTATCTCTGCCTTAAAAATATCCACTGAAGGCCCGTATCCCTTTAAACCTGTCCTATCCATGTGCCATTCTAACTGTTTCTTAAATGTTCGATGATCCCTGCCTCAACTGCCCCCTCCGGCACCCGCCACCATCTGTGTGAAAAAGGTACCTCTCAGATTCCTGTTAATTGTTTTCCCCTTCGTCCTCTTGTCCTGGATTTGCCTACTCTGGGCAAGAGACTCTGTGGGTCAGGTGGCATCTGTGGAGGTGAAGTGGGTCTTCAGACTGACTTGCTAGGAGGGGATGTGTAGGAAGGGACTGCAGATGCTGTTTACACCGAAGATGGATACAAAATGCTGGAGTAACTTAGCGGGACAGGCAGCATCTCTGGAGCAAAGGAGTGGGTGACGTTTTGGGTCAAGACCCTTCTTCAGTCTGAGAGTCAGGGGAGAGGGAGACACAGAGATATAGAAGGGTAGGTGTGAAAACAACAGCTCGATGCAGATAAGGAAATGAGAAAGCTGGAAAAGCTGCCTCACCCGCTGAGTTTCTCCAACATTTGCAGTTCTTTCTTAAACAAGCTGGAAAAGAGAGGGGGGGCAAAGCTTGGTGGAGGAAGAATCCGCAGATGCAGGATTAAACCGAAAAAGGACAAAAAATGCTGGAGTAACTCAGCGGGACATGCGGCATATCTGGAGAGAAGGAATGGGTGACGTTTCGGGTTGAGACCCTTCAGACTGTGTGCCGAGTTGGTTTTTCCCATTCATATTCGGGACTCCATTCTGGTGGCTGGCAGGACAGCAAGGTCAGTGTGGGATTGGAGAGGTGGAGTGAAAGTGTTTGGCAACCACGGGATCAGTAGGCCCAGGCGCAGGAGGATGAGTGGTGATCTTGTAGAGGTGTATAAAATCATGAGAGGAATAGATCAGGTCGATGCACAGAGTCTCTTGCCCAGAGTCGGTGAATCGGGGACCAGAGGACATGGGTTTAAGATGAAGGATAAAACATCCTTTCACACAAGGGGCGGTTGGTGTCTGGATCGAGCTGCCAGAGGAGGCAGGGACAATCCCGACGTTTAAGAAGCAGTTAGGTACATGGATAGGACAGGTTTGGAGCGATGTGGGCCAAACGCGGGCAGGTGGGACTAATATAGCTGGTCATGTGGGCAAGTTGGCCTGTTTCCACACTGTATCACTCTGATGCTATGATTCTAGTTGGACTGAGCGGAGGTGTTCAGGGAAACGATCGGCCCACTGACTTTCCTCTCCTCCCTCAAGTCAAGTCAAGTTTATTCGTCACATACACATACGAGATGTGCCGTGAAATGAAAAGTGTCAATGCTCGCGGACTTTGTGCAAAAAGACAAACAAACAACCAAACAAACTACAAACAGAATGGAACAGAATCACATATTCTTTTACATATTACCTCTCCTCCTCCTCTCCGCAGATGGTCTGCTGGGCATGGCGATCGTCGGAGGTGCCATCGTTGGCCTGGCTGGGATGGCGGGGCTGATCGGACTGGCCGTGAGCAAGGGCAAGTCCTGACCCACGCGGCAGGCGAAGGTGCCAAAGCCCCCCTCCAGCCATCTTGCCTCTCGTCTCACACTGAAGCAACTAAATACGGACTCTTGGGTTGACCAGATTTGTTTCTGCATCAAAGTTTAATGATGGAAGTGATTGTTTGATGTACGTATAATATTTAATTACCTTCTAATATTGTATCGTTGACTGTCCCTTCAGCGGTGGTCCAGTTATTCCTTCGGGAAGAAGAAGACTGCGCCAAACGTTGTAAATAACTGCTTTCTAAAATGAATAAACATAGCCACGGAGTTTGGTGAAGTGTCAGTGGGATCTTGTTTTGCCCGGGGTCCGGCTGGAATCTGCTGCGTTATTTGCATCATGGACAGTGTGGAAACGTGCCTTTCTGCCCAACTTGCCCACGCCAACCAACATGTCTCAGCTGCACTAGTCCCACCTGCCCGCATTTGGCCCCTATCCCTCCAAACCTGTCCATTTCCATGTACTTGGCTCTTCAATGTTGCGATAGCCCCTGTCTCAAGCACGTCTTCCCGGCAGCTCGTTTCGGCCCCTTCGAGTCCTGCAACCATTCAATATGATTCAGGGATGATAATCTAATGCCGTACCTGCCTTCTCCATACACTAGGCACATCTAACTCCCTCTTAAATACGCCTGAGAGTTCTCACCCTCTGCGGATGCACCCACCTCCCTTTGAAAGTGGTGCGTCAGTGGGTAGTTTGGCGCTCACTGGGAACGGTGTTGGGGACAATTCTGGAACACCGTTTCTCTGGAACATTGGAGGTGAGGGGAGACATGGAAACAGAGAAAATAGGTGCAGGACTAGGCCATTTGAACCTTTGAGCCAGCACTGCCATTCAATATGATCACAGCTGATCATCCAAAATCAGTACACTGTTCCTGCTTTCTCCCCATATCCCTTGATTCTTTTTGCCCTAAGAGTGATATCTAACTCTCTCGTGAATACATCCAGTGAATTGGCCTTCACTGCCTTCTGTGGCAGAGAATTCCACAGATTCACAACTCTCTGGCTGAAAAAGTCCTAAATGGTCTACCCCTTATTCTTAAACTGTGACCCCTGGTTCTAAACTCCCCCAACACGGGGAACATTTTTACCTACATCTAGCCTGTCCAATCCCTTAAGTATTTTACATTTCTATAAGATATCCTCTCATCCTTCAAAATTCCAGTGAATATAAGCCCAGTCGATCTATTGTTTCCTCAAATTGCCAGTTCTAGTGCCCGGGACTGGGATCATTACATCCTCCTCGCAGCTCACACTGCCACCCAGCTTTGTGTCATCCGCAAACTTGCATACAAATCTGACAAGCGTTTCCTGCCCTTGGCTATTTCGCAGTTCTACCCATGCCGATTCTACAACATCCAAGCTAATGTCTCTCCTTGCTATTGCATTAATTTCCTCTTTAAGCAGCAATGCCACCCCATTTCCTCTTCCTTTCCTGAATATTGAATACACTTGCATGTTTAACTCCCAGCCTTGGCCACTCTGGAGCCATGTCTCCATTGTCTTTATTTATGGAGGTAAAATTCTGAGAGGGATGGATGGGTGGGCAGTCAGAACCTTCTCCCCAGGAGAGGACATTGTTATAGTGACAGTGGGAAAATTTAATGAATGTATGCCGTGCAAGTTTTTTGTAGAGAGTGGTGGGGGCCTGGAATGCGTTGCCAGGGGTGGTGGTGGAGGTAACATAGAAACATAGAAAATAGGTGCAGGAGGAGGCCATTCTGCCCTTTGAGCCAGCACCGCCATTCATTGTGATCATGGCTGATCATCTCCTATCAATAAACCCATGCCTGCCTTCTCCCCGTATCCCTCGACTCCACTAGTCCCTAGAGCTCTATCTAACTCTCTCTTAAATCCATCCAGTGACTTGGCCTCCACTGCCCTCTGTGGCAGGGAATTCCACAAATTCACAACTCTCTGGGTGAAAATGTTTTTTCTCACCTCAGTCTTAAATGACCTTCCCTTTATTCTAAGACTGTGGCCCCTGGTTCTGGACTCGCCCAACATTGGGAACATTTTTCCTACATCTAGCTTGTCCAGTCTTTTTATAATTTTATATGTTTCTATAAGATTGCCCCTCATCCTTCTAAACTCCAGTGAATACAAGCCTAGTCTTTTCAATCTTTCCTCATATGACAGTCCAGCCATCCCAGGGATCAATCTCGTGAACCTACGTTGCACTGCCTCAATCACAAGGATGTCCTTCCTCAAATTAGGAGACCAAAACTGTACACAATACTCCAGATGTGGTCTCACCAGAGCCCTATACAACTGCAGAAGAACCCTATGCAACTGCAGAAGAAGATGCAATAGTGGCGTTTAAGAGGCTTTTAGATGGGCACATGGAAGGGCAGGGAATAGAAGGATAGCCATGAGCCTATCTAAAAGCCTCTTAAATGCCACTATCGTATCTGCCGCCACCACCACCCCCGGCAGCCCGTTACAAGCAAACAGAACCTGCAATGCGCATCCTTTGTGAACGTTGCCCCTCTCACATTGAAGCTATGTCCCCAAGCCTTTGATATTTCCACCCAGGTTCAGACTGTCAACCCTATCTACACCTTCCATCATTTTATATACTTCCGTCAGGTCTCGCCTCCACGACTGGTGTTCCATTGAAAACAATTCATTGAAACAGGCACAAAGTGCTGGAGTAACTCAGTGGGTCAGGCAGCATCTCTGGAGAAAGGGGATAGGTGACCTGTCGGGTCGAGTCCCTTCTTCAGACAAAGAGGGTGGTTTGGGTGTAATTGAATGACGGAAGATCGGTGGACTTGAGGGATGTCGTGGGAAATGTGGATCAAGGCTATGTTTACAGATACAGCGCAAACCAATCCCTTCGGTCCACTGCACCGACCATCGATCCCCGCTCATTAACACTATCCTACACACACTAGGGACAATTTTACATTATACCAAGCCAATTAGTCTACAAACCTGTACGTCTTTGGAGTGTGTGTGGAAACTGAAGATCTCGATGAAAACCTACGCAGATCACGGGGAGAATATCATGGGGAGAACGTAAAAACTCCGTACAGACAGCACCCGTAGTCGGGATCGAACCCGGGTCTTTGGCGCTGTAAGGCAGCAGCTCTACCGCTGTGTCACTGTGTCGCCCTGTGGTGACCCATATTACGGGAGGCTATAAATGGTTGGGTTCTGAAATGAAGGATGGAGTTGTGTTGGTTTGAGAGATCCAGTTTTTGTTTTTGTTTTTTTTTTTTGCTTGAGTTTTCAGCATCAAGATGCAACCAAGATGGCGCCCAAGCCAGGCGACGCTTTGCATGCTGGTCCCAGAAGTGGAGCTGTAATCATTCATTACAATCGCTCCACTCTTTTTAAAATCAAAATCTTTTTAATTTAGTTTTCAGGACATAACAAAGTGCAAAGTTGTCCATTTGTTACAGACAGAGTGTACGAAAAGAATAAATAAAAAACAACTTATGCCAACATATAACAAGACAACAACAATAAAAGAAAAAGGAGATACCAAAAATAATCCCTCCCCAGTTACTGCCAGTGAGCATATGCAGATATCAGCCTGTCACAACAGTAATCCACGATAAGTGAATGGGTAGACTGTTAAACTGTTAAACTGTGCTTGGTGATCAAGCATTTATAAAGTCTGGAATGCATTTAAAAAAGGTCCCCACGCTTTCTGAAACCTTCCATTTGAATGTTGAAGTGAGTACCTGATTTTCTCGAGCTTTAGGCAGGACCTAATATCTGTCAGCCATTGTGTGTGAGTGGGCGGGGTAGGTAGGTTGCGTCCGCTTGAGCAGGATTGTTTGCCGAGCCAGAAGAGAAGCACAAGATACAAAGATAGAAAGAAACAAGCGCTCCTCTTTTATACCTTTATTTCAACAGCAGCATTTCTTGCTGTTCCCAATATACTGTATCGGTACACTGTAGACTGCTTGATTGTCATCATGTATTGTCTTTGCACTGACTGGATGGCACTGTATCTCGGTACACGTGACAATAATATTCTCCATCGGGTGGCGCCACTGCTCGCCTGCAGCTCGTCAGTCCTTTTGCTTTTTTTGTTATTTTTAGTGCGTCTAAATGTATGTTTAATGTTCCTCAGTATGTCTTACGTGGGGGGTTGTTGGGGGGGGGAAACCGGTTTTTCAGTCACTTACCTGGACGGAGATGCGTCTTTTCTCCGTGTCGCATCTTTGCCCCGCCCCTTGCGGCCCCCGTCCCGACGTCGGAGTTCCGATCATACCGGCGAGTGGGCCCTACATCAGGCCATCCATAGCGGCGACTGCAGAGGGTTCTGGACCCCGACCACGGGGGAACAAAAGAAGGAAGTGTGAGTGAACTTTATTGCCTTCCATCACGGTGAGAAGTGTTGATTCCAATGTGGTGGATGTTTATGTTAAAATCTATTGCGTATTGTGTTCTTTTTATTCGTATAACTCATCGCTGTACCAGTTGGTGCATGTGACAATAAACATGAACGAACTTGAACTAATAATGTCACAACAATGGGTGGCAGAAGAGCTACTGCCTCACAGCGCCAGAGACCAGGGTTCAATCCTGACAACGGGCGCTGAGTTTGTACGTTCTCCCTGTGACCTGGATAGGGTGGATGTGGTGGGGATGTTTCCACTATCGAGAGAGCCTAGGAACAAAGATCATAGCCTCAGAATTAAAGGAACGGGATGAGGTGGAATTTCTTTAGTCAGAGGATGGTGACTAACTCATTGCCACAGACGGCTGTGGTGGCCAAGTCAATGGATATTTTTAAGGCAGAGATTGATAGATTCTTGATCAGTGCGGGTGTAAGGGGTTATGGGGAGAAGACAGGAGAACGGGGTTTGGAGGGAGAGATGGATCAGCCATGATCGAATGGCAGAGTAGACTTGATGGGCCGAATGGCCTAATTCTGCTCCTATCACTTATGAAGTTACGTGACCTGCGAGGGTTTTCTCCAGGTGCTCTGGTTTCCTCCTACACTCCAAAGACGTGCAGGTTTGTAGGTTGCTTCGCTTGGGTAAAAATTGTAAATTGTCCCTAGTGTGTGCAGGATGGTGTTAGTGTGTTGGGATCGATGATCAGCCCGGTCTCAGCGGGTCGGAGGGCCTGTTTCCGCGCTGTATCTCTAAACTAAACAAAACTAAACAAAAAAATAAACTGATCATACTTTACTGGACTTTATCTTGCACTAAACGTTATTCCCTATATCCTGTATCCATACACTGCACTGTACGGTAGAGTTGCAGTCTTACAGTGCCTGAGACTCGGAGACCTCCAATAAATCTACGTAGTTCGATCCTGACTACGGGTGCTGTCTGTATGGAATATGAATGTTCTCCCTGTAATCTGCGTGGGTTTTCTCTGGGATCGGCAGTTTCCTCCCACACTCCTAAGACGTGTAGATTTGTAGGTTAATTGGCTTGGTAAAATTCTAAATTGTCCCCAATGTGTATAGGATAGTGTTAGTGTGTGGGGATTACTGATTGGCGCCGACTCAGTGGGCTGAAGAGCCTATTTCCACTCTGTATCTCTAAACTAAACTAAACACTGTGGCCGGCTAGACTGTAGTCATGTATATAGCTTTTCTGTTGACTGGATAGCACAAAACAAAAGCTTTTGACTGTACCTTGGTACACGTGACAATAAACTAAACAGGCCTTTTCCAACCTCCATAGAAACATAGAAAATAGGTGCAGGAGGAGGCCATTCGGCCCTTCGAGCCAGCACCACCATTAATTGTGATCATGGCTGATCGTCCCCAAATCAATAACCCTTGCCTGCCTTCTCCCCATATCCCTTGACTCCACTAGCCCCTAGAGCTCTATCTAACTCTCTCTTAAATCCATCCAGTGATTTGGCCTCCACTGCCCTCTGTGGCAGGGAATTCCATAAATTCACAACTCTGGGTGAAAAAGTTTTTTCTCACCTCAGTCTTAAATGACCTCCCCTTTATTCTGAGACTGTGGCCCCTGGTTCTGGACTCGCCCAATATTGGGCACATTTTCCCTGCATCTAGCTTGTCCAGTTATTTTATATATCCCTTGATTCCACTAGCCCCTAGAGCTCTATCTAACTCCAGTCCATCACCCTGTATTTTCTGGCTGAAGAAGGGTTCGACCCGAAACCTCACCCATCCTTTTTCTCCAGAGATGCTGCCTGACTCGCTGAGTTAGAGTCATAGAATCATACAGTGTGGAAACAGGCCCTTCGGCCCAACTTGCCCATGTTGACCAAGGTGCCTCATCTACGCTTGTCCCACTTGCCTGTGTTTGGCCAGTATCCCACATTTTACAACATTTCCTATCTGCACTTGCTCCAAATGTCTTTTAAATGTTATTGAACCGGCCTCAACAGCTTGTTCCATACATCCACCTTTTTGACTCGAAAAGCACTTTAAATATTAGAACGTAGCGCATGGAACTGTACAGCAGCGGAGATGGGCACGGATTACTGGAGGAAGTCAGCAGGACAGGCAGTAATCTCTGGTGAGAATGAATGGGTGATGTTTCGGGTTGAGATGGGCCGAGGGGCCTGTTTCCATGAAGTATCTCTAAACTAAACTAAACCAGAGGGATTACATGAGAGAGAGGTGGAGTGAAGGGTGTTATAAAGCAAGTCAAAGTTAAGTTTGGGTCTTGACTTTGAAACGTCACCCATTCCTTCTCTCCAGAGATGCTGCCTGTCCCGCTGATTTACTCCAGCATTTTGTGTCTATCTTTGATTTAAACCAGCATCTGCAGTTCCTTCCTGTACAGCACAGGGACAGGCCCTTTGGCCCACTATGTTTTGTGCTGAACATGATGCCTAATTGAACTAATCTCATCTGCCTATACAGGATCCATATCCCTGTATTAAAAACATAGAAACAGAGAAAATAGGTGCAGGCCCTTCGAGCCTGCACCGCCATTCAATATGATCATGGCTGATCATCCAACTCAGTATCCTGTACCTGCCATTCTCTCCATACCCCCTGATCCCTTTAGCCACAAGGGCCACATCTAACTCCCTCTTAAATATACCCAATGAACTGGCCTCAACTACATTCTGTGGCAGAGAATTCCACAGATTCACCACTTTCTGTGTAAAAAATGTTTTTCTCATCTCAGTCCTAAAAGATTTCCCGTTCATCCTTAAACTGTGTGACCCCTTGTCCTGGACTTCCCCAACATCGGGAACAATCTTCCTGCATCTAGCCTGTCCTACCCCTTAAGAATTTTGTAAGTTTCTATAAGATCCCCCCTCAATCTTCTAAATTCTAGCGAGTACAAGGCGAGTCTATCCAGTCTTTCTTCATATGAAGGTCCTGACATCCCAGGAATCAGTCTGGTGAACCTTCTCTGTACTCGCTCTATGGCAAGAATGTCCTTCCTCAGATTAGAAGACCAAAACTGTGTACAATACTCCAGGTGTGGTCTCACCAAGACCCTGTACAACTGCAGTAGAACCTCCCTGCTCCTATACTCAAATCCTTTTGCTATGAATGCTAACATTCCATTCGCTTTTCCGTGTGTTTCCATGTGTCTATCTCGAAGCCTCAAACAGCACTAACGCATCTGCCTCCACCCCTGGTAGCGTGTTCCAGGTCCCGCCAACTCTGTGTAAAAAAAGTTGCCCTGCACATCCCCATTAAACTTTCCCCCTCTCAACTTATAGCTGTAAACAATAAAATATGATTGACTTGTATTGAATGCCCTCTAGTGGTGGACATTACCACCCTGGGGAAAAGTTTCTGACTGTTTGCCCTCACATAATTACATGTACTTCCTTTAAGTCTCCCTTCAACCTCTCACGTTCCAGGGAAAATAATCCAGACATCCTTCCGGTAAACCTCTATGCCCTCTCAAAAGCCACCGCATCCTCCCTGCAATTGGGCAACCAGAAACTTCGTAATACTCCCTGTACAAGAAGGGACTTATTCGCCTTCATAACAAGAGGATTTCAGTATAGGAGTAAAGAGGTTCTTCTGCAGTTGTATAGGGCTCTGGTGAGACCACATCTGGAGTATTGTGTACAGTTTTGGTCTCCTAATTTGAGGAAGGACATCCTTGTGATTGAAGCAGTGCAGCGTAGGTTCACGAGATTGATCCCTGGGATGGCGGGACTGTCATATGAGGAAAGATTGAAAAGACTAGGCTTGTATTCACTGGAGTTTTAGAAGGATGAGGGGCGATCTTATAGAAACATATAAAATTATAAAAGGACTGGACAAGCTGGATGCAGGAAAAATGTTCCCAATGTTGGATGAGTCCAGAACCAGGGGCCACAGTCTTAGAATAAAGGGGAGGTCATTTAAGACTGAGGTGAGAAAAAAACATTTTCACCCAGAGAGTTGTGAATTTATGGAATTCCCTGCCACAGAGGGCAGTGGAGGCCAAAGATCCTATAGCGGAGCAAGATAGGCTACTCCTGCTAAATGCAATGGACTGACGTGTAGTACGCTATGGAGGGGATCATGGGCATTTTTCCACGCCCATTTTAGCAACCTGAGCCTACCTAACCCGACCCGACTCGCACTGTAATCGATGTTGCGGGGCAACAGTTTGTGTGGGTCAGATTCATAAATCTGTCAGTTCAAACTTCTTGTCAAGAATAAAATTTGATTCTGGTAATTGTCTTTTTTAATGTTTTTTAAATCATTTCTTTTTAAATGGCTCACAAACAGTGTTTGAGTTGATTTTGTAGTAACCGGAACCGACCCGACTTGCAGGGTGATTGACAGGGGGGGACTTTTTGTGCGTGATATAGGGTTAGATTCATAATTCTGTTAGTTCATAATTCCGTTGATTCTTGTTAAGGAATAAAATGTTTATAAACACACATACATGAAAATTATATAAATGTATATAACACACACAATTATATTTCTTCTAATCCAATAATGAACTTTATTTCAGACTAGACAAGGGACATTAAATAAGAAACATTGTCTTGGGGCACTCTCTCTCCCCGCTGCCCCGGGCCCCGCACTCTCTCTCCCCGCTGCCCCGGGCCCCGCACTCTCTCTCCCCGCTGCCCCGGGCCCCGCACTCTCTCTCCCCGCTGCCCCGGACCCCGCACTCTCTCCCCGCACCGCACTCTCCTCTCCCCGCTGCCCCGGGCCCCGCACTCTCTCTCCCCGCTGCCCCGGGCCCCTGCACTCTCTCTCCTCGCTGCCGCCGGGCCCCGCACTCTCTCTCCCCGCTGCCCCGGACCCCGCACTCTCTCTCCCCACTGCCCCGCACTCTCTCTCCCCGCTGCCCCGGGCCCTGCACTCTCTCTCCCCGCTGCCCCGGGCCCCACACTCTCTCTCCCCGCTGCCCCGGGCCCTGCACTCTCTCTCCCCGCTGCCCCGGGCCCCGCACTCTCTCTCCCCGCTGCCCCGCACTCTCTCTCCCCGCTGCCCCGGGCCCCGCACTCTCTCTCCCCCGCTGCCCCGCACTCTCTCTCCCCCGCTCTCTCTCCCCGCCCCGGCTGCCCCGCACTCCTTCTCCCCGCTGCGGATCCAATCTTTGGCCGGAAGCAAGAAGGCGGGAGCAAGAAAGCGGAACAAGATGGCGGAACAAGATGGCGGAGTCAGGTTGCTAAAATGTGTCCTATAATCACCCATGAATCCGCCCATGAGCGTACCTCACGTTTGCGTGAGAGTAATCCATCTTGCTTCGCTATAAGATCTTTGGTGGAGGCCAAGTCACTGGATGGATTTAAGAGAGAGTTAGATAGAGCTCTATGGGCTAGTGGAGTCAAGGGATATGAGGAGAATGCAGGCATGGGTTATTGATAGGGGATGATCAGCCATGATCACAATGAATGGGGGTGCTGGCTCGAAGGGCCAAATGGCCTCCTGCACCTATTTTCTATGTTTCTATGTTTCTAAGGGACAGAGCTGGCTGTACTTTTTGAGAAGGCTCCGCTCCTTCAACGCCTGCAGTAAGATGCTGCAGATGTTCTACCAATCGGTGGTAGCCAGTGCCAGCTTCTTCGCTGCCGTGTGCTGGGGCAGCAGGGCCAAGGCTGCGGACAGGAATAGGATCATCAGGAAGGCCGGCTCCGTCCTGGGAACGGAGTTGGATTCATGCGAGGTTGGTCTTGGAGGGGAGGATGCTCCTCCAACTGTGGAGCATCCTGGACAATACAGCTCATGACACACTGGTCAACCTGAGGAGCACTTTCAGCAACAGACTGGTTCCACCAAGATGCAGCACAGAACGCCACAGGAGATCCTTCTTCCCTGTGGCTACCAAACTACAACTCCTCCCCCTTCTGTCGTGGGGTAGACTGACTCCCTCCAACTCCCACCCCCTCCCCAATCTTTGCACATTTCTAATCCTTTCCACTCGTCACTTTAATTTCATATTTCATGCATTTTGTGTTTGATGGCTGTTGGCAGATTAATTTCCCTCCTGGGATAAATAAAGTTCTATTGTATGGCATTGTAAATGTTGAGCATATATCAGTTGTACCAGTTACTGAAGTACACAACTCCCTCGCCACTGAGTCAGTTTGGATTGGGTGGAAGGTTAGTTGAGTGTTATCCTCCAGATAAGACACGTCAATATCTTTGATTGTCCTGCTTGTTAAAAAACCCAATAAATCTACGCTGAGTGTCCTTGATTGATTAATTAATGCCTTTGTAACTGAGCGATATGATTTTTATTCAGACTTATTACATAACTTGTCCCCTCTCTGAACTTCAGTGCTTGCACTGTTTTGTCCAACTTAAACAATGCAACAATTGTCAGACATCACCAGTTTTGCAATGCGGTGCCAGAAACATCCTCTTTGTAATCACAATGACGTGCGTGGAATCAGACCCTTCAGCCCACTGGGTCAGCCCCAACCATCCAACAGCCATTTACACTAATCCTCCAGTAATGCCATTTTTAAAAGTCCATCTACGCACTCCTCTGTGCCCATCCCATTGCAACTCACATACAGATGAGGGGCAATTAACTAACAGTTCAGCCCAGTGGCACAGCGGTAGAGTTGCTGCCTCACAGCGCCAGAGACCCGGGTTTGATCACGACTACGGGTGCTGTACGTAGAAAATAGGTGCAGGAGTAGGCCATTCGGCCCTTCGAGCCTGCGCCACCATTCGATATGATCATGGCTGATCATCCAACTCAGTATCCTGTACCTGCTTTCTCTCCATACCCCCTGATCCCTTTAGCCACAAGGGCCACATCTATCTCCCTCTTAAATATAGCCAATGAAGTGGCCTCAACTACCTTCTGTGGGAGAGAATTCCACAGATTCACCACTGTGTAAAAAATGTTTTTCTCATCTCGGCCCTAAAAGACTTCCCCCTTATCCTTAAACTGTGACCCATTGTTCTGGACTTCCCTCTTATCCTTAAACTGTGACCCCTTGTCCTGGACTTCCCCAACATCGGGAACAATCTTCCTACATCTAGCCTGTCCAACCCCTTAAGAATTTTGTAAGTGTCGCTGTTTCTATGACAACAGGCAGCCCCAACAGGAACTTGGTTGGGGTTTTGGTTGATGTTTTTACCAACACACGATACATGAAATCTCACACTACTGGTGTTATTATCTCAAAACAATTGTCAAGCCCAAAGTATTCCCAACTTACATTCGGAAGGTACAATCCATCTAAGGTGTTATATAGACTTAATAAACGAGGGGTGGCACAGTGGCGCGGTGGGTAGACCTGCTGCCTTTCAGCAACGGACACCAGGTTCGATCCTGACCGTGGGTCCTGTCTGTGTGCGTGTGGAGATTGCACGCTCACCCTGCGACGGTGTGGGGTTTCCTCCGGGTGCACTGGTTTCCTCCCGAACGGAAGCACGTTAGGTGGAAGAATTAACCGACAGACTTGTATGTCTTTGGAACGTGGAAGGGAAGAACCTTCTTCCTTTAAAGAAGTGGGAGGAAACCAAAGCTTAAATCGATGCACTTTGATCTTTCCACCATGGGGCTAAAGGTTCTGGCTGTCTATGCAAAGAGGTTTACTAGAATGCTGTCTGGATTAGAGGTTATAAGATCATAAAGTGAGAAGAGTAGAATTCCCCATAACCTCTGACACTTGTACTAATCAATAATCTATCTATCACTCCCACAAAAATCCACTGACTTGGCCTCCACAGCCTTCTGTGGCAAAGAATTCCACAGATTCATAACCCTGTGACTAAATAAATTTTTCTCCTCATCTCCTTCCTAAAAGAACATTAATTCTGGCACTATGACCTCGAGTCCTAAACTCTCTCACTAGTGTAAATGTCCTCTCCACATCCACTTGATCCAAGCCTTTAACTATTCTGTACGTCTCAATGAGGTCCCCCTTTATTCTAGTAAACTCCAGCGAGTACAGGCCAAGTGCCAGCAAACGCTCATCATAGGATAACCTACTCATTCCTGCGATCATTCTTGTAAACCGGCTCTGGACCCTCTCCAGAGCCAGCACATCCTTCCTCAGATATAGTGGCCAAAATTGCTCACAATATTCCAAATGCGGCCTCACCAGCGCCTTATAGACCCTCAGCATTACATCCCTGTTTTTGTATACAACCCCTCTTGAAATAAATGCTAGCATTGAGTTTGCTTTCTTTACTACCGATTCGACTTGCAGATTATCTTTTTGGGAATCCTGCACCAGCTCCCAAGTCCCTTTGCACCTGCGGTTTCTGGATTCTCTCCCAATTTAGAAAATAGTCTACGCCTTTATCCCTACTACCAAAATGCATGACCCCACACTTTGCTACACTATATTCCATCTGCCACTTCTCTGCCCAGTCTCCAAGTCCTTCTGCAGAGTCCCTGGTTTTTATACACTACCCGCCCTTCCACCTGTGTGGTGTGGCGGCACCTATCGGCAGCGGATCGACTACAGTCCGTCTGTCTTTTTTAAATTTTTGTCTTGTTAAATGTATGTCATGAGCCTAGTTTTTGTTATTTTTCTTTAGCTGTGTATAAGTGTGTGTGTGGGGGTGTTTAAACCATTACTCTTCCCTGTGCGGGGACCCGACTTTTTCCCTGTCGGATCTCCGATGTCGTTGGGCCTAACATCGTGGAGCCGGCGGCGGCCTCCAACCGGAACTAACTTGAGGGCTCCAGTCGCGGACCTGACATTGCGGAGCTGGCCGACTTCGGAGCGGGAGGAGCTGTGGTGGCGCGCGGCTGCGACCCGACTTCGGAGCTTCGGAGGCTCCGTCCGCAGGCCTGGTGGACAGGAACATCGGGAGCTCCAGGTCCCTGGTGGGAGACCGCTTTTCGGAGCTCCCACAATGGCAACTTCTCCCGTTGGGATCGTGGGGTGAAATGACTTGGAGCGCGGCCTAACATCGCCCCGCGCGGCTTAAACGGTTACAGGACTTACCATCGCCCACCGGGCCTTTAACATCGTGAGCCCCAGTCGCCTCGACGCTGCAGTTGGACTGCTGGACCTTGGGAGAAGAACAAAGGGAAGAGATAAGACTTTGCCTTCCATCACAGTGAGGAGTTGTTGGAGATTCACTGTGTGGCTTGGTTTTCTTTGTAATTGTTAAGACTGTAGAAAATGCAATTTTGTTCAAACCAAGCTGTTTGAATGACGATAAAAGGGATCCTATTCTATTGTATTCTACCTATTTTCATATCATCCCTAGATACAAGGAGAGATTGGACAAACTTGAAGAGTTTTCTCTGGAATATTGGAGGCAGAGGGGAGAGAGGATAGATGTACAGAATATGAAATACGAGAGGCATGCGTGGAATAGACAAGCAGAACTTCTTCCCAGGGTGGAAATGTCAAACGCTAGAGGGCATAGCTTTAATGGAGGAGGGGAGAAGTTTATAGAAACATAAGAAAATAGGTGCAGGAGTAGGCCATTCAGCCCTTCGAGCCAGCACCATCATTTAATATGATCACAGCTAATCATCTAAAATCAGTACCCCATTCCTGCTTTCTCCCCATATGCCTTGATTTTGTTAGCTCTCAGAGCTATATCTATTTCTATCTTGAAAATATCCAGTGGATCGGCCTCCACTGCCCTCTGTGGCAGTGAATTCCACAGATTCACAACTCTCTGAGTGAAAAAGGTTTTCCTCATCTCAGTCCTTATTCTTAAACTGTGCCTCTGGTTCTGGACTCCCCCAACATCGGGAACATTTTTCCTGTACTTGTCCAATCCCTTAAGAATTGTATATGTTTCTATAAGACATCCTCTCATCCTGAATTCCAGTGAATACAAGCCCAGTCGACCCATTCTTTCACCATATGTCAGTCCCGACATCCCAGGAATTAACCTGGTGAACTTACGCTGCACTCCCTCAATAGCAAGAATGTCCTTCCTCAAAATAGGAGACCAAATCGGCACACAATACTCATCAGGGCCCTGTACAATCATCAAAGACTCACACCATCCTGGCCACACACTCATTTCACCATTGTCATCTGAGGAAAGACATTCTTGCCATAGAGGGAGTACAGAGAAGGTTCACCAGACTGATTCCTGGGATGGCAGGACTTTCATATGAAGAAAGACTGGATAGACCCGCTAGAATTTAGAAGATTGAGGAGGGATCCTATAGAAACTTACAAAATTCTTAAGGGGTTGGACAGGCTAGATGCAGGAAGATGATTCCTGATGTTGGGGAAGTCCAGAACAAGGGGTCACAGTTTAAGGGTAAGGGGGAAGTTTTTTAGGACCGAGATGTGAAAATTTTTTTACACAGAGAGTGGTGAATCTGTGGAATTCTCTGCCACAGAAGGTAGTTGAGGCCAGTTCATTGGCTATATTTAAGAGGGAGTTAGATGTGGCCCTTGTGGCTAAAGGGATCAGGGGGTATGGAGAGAAGGCAGGTACAGGATACTGAGTTGGATGATCAGCCATGATCATATTGAATGGCGGTGCAGGCTTGAAGGGCCGAATGGTCTACTCCTGCACCTATTTTCTATGTTTCTGTGTCATCGGGTAGAAGGTACAGGAGCCTGAAACTGTAATGTCCAGGTTCAGGAACAGCTTCTTCCCTACAGCCATCAGGCTATTAAACACAACAACAAATTAGTTCTGAGCTCTGAACTGCAAAAGTCTATATTATTATTGCACTATATTCGTTATTTATTGTACTTTTTTTCTCTTCTCCCTTATATACAATGTTTACATATTCACATATTCTGTTGTGCTGCAGCAAGTAAGAATTTCATTGTCCCACCTGGGACATATGACACGCTTGACTCTTGCAGTAGGACTTCCTTGCTTCTATACTCAAGTCCTCTTGCTATGAACCTATGGTTCATTCATGTGTGTGGCAGGTTTTCCACACAGAGGGTGGTGGGTGCCTGGAACTGGAGCTGGTGATGGAGGCAGATACAATAGTGGCGTTTAAGAGTCGGTAGTAAATGGAGGGATACGGATCACATGCAAAGAGAGGAGATTATATAAGGCGTTGTATAAGACATTGGTGAGACCGCATTTAGAATAATGTGTTCAGTTCTGGGCACCACGTTATACGAAAGATATTGACATGCTTGAAAGGTTTCAGAGAAGATTTACGAGGATGTTGCCAGGACTAGAGGGTGTGAGCTATAGGGAGAGGTTGAGTAGACTGGGTCTCTATTCCTTGGAGGGCAGGAGGATGAGGGGTGATCTTATAGAGGTGTATAAAATCATGAGTGAAATAGATCGGGTAGACGCAGTCTCTTGCCCAGAGTAGGCGAATCGAGGGCCAGAGGACATAGGTTCAAGGTGAAGGGGAAAAGATTTAATAGGAATATGAGGGGTAACTTTTTCAGACAAAGGTGGTGGGTGTATGGAACAAGCTGCCAGATGAGGTAGTTGAGGCTGGGACTATCCCAACGTTTAAGAAACAGTTAGACAGGTACATGGATAGGGCAGGTTTGGAGGGATATGGACCAAGCGCCAGTAGGTGGGACTAGTGTAGCTGGGAATTCTCTGCCTCAGAGGGCGGTGGAGGCAGGTTCTCTGGATGCTTTCAAGAGAGAGCTAGATAGGGCTCTTAAAAATAGCAGAGTCAGGGATATGGGGAGAAGGCAGGAACGGGGTACTGATTGGGGATGATCAGCCATGATCACACTGAATGGCGGTGCTGGCTCAAAGGGCCGAATGGCCTACTCCTGCACCTATTGTCTATTGTCTATTGACATGCTGGCTAGTGTGGGCATCGGGCCGAAGGGCCTGTTCCCACACTGTATCACTCTATGACTCAATGTAACTTGGCATCATGTTCGGCATTGACATTGTGGGCCGATGGGCTTTTTACTGTGTTGTGCCGGCTGTTTACACGCTATTCCCTCTAGTCTTTGATCTTTCCAATGTGCAAAACAAGATTATGACTGTACATCCTACCGATGCCTCTCATACTTTTATTAACTTCTGTCAGGAATCAGATGTCTATTGGGGGTGGCACGGTGGTGCAGCAGTAGAGTTGCTGGCTCACAGCACCAGAGACCCGGGTTCGACCCCGACTACAGGTGCTGTCTGTACAGAGTTTGTACGTTATCCCTGCGTGAGGTTTTCTCCGAGATCTCCAGTTCACTCCCGCACTCCAAAGACGCCCTGGTTTGTAGGTTAATTGGGTTCGGTAAAATTGTACGTTTTCCCAACTGTAGGACCGTGTGTGCGGATCGCTGGTCGGCGTGGACTCGGTGGGCCGAAGGGCTTGTTTGCGCACTGTATCTCTAAACTAAAGATCTCCCAACCTGTCCATCAACCTCCGACGCTCCAGAGAAAACAATCCAAGTTTGTCAAACGTCTTGTAGCCATTTAAGCCAACACCCTCAAAATCAGGCTACATCTCACCTGCCAATTCTGTAATGGGATGAGCAGAACAGAATGTCACACAATGTGTTGTCAGCTTTATTGAGGCTTATTTATTGTGGTTTTTGTACCTGGCTTGTCTTTCATATCAGTTATGATCATAACATTTTTCCAGAGATGAGTTACAGCCCAGTTTCCAAAATGCCATAAACGGTGTCATAAACGTATAATCAATAATCTTTTTTTTATCAGCACATCAGGTCAATTTGAACTTGAATGATCTTGTTTTGAAGAGAACAATAAGGAGGGCAAACAGCCTTCTCTACCCTACCTGGAACCACCCCGGTTGGATTAGTTTTTGATTTTAGGTTTAGATTAGAGATAAGGGCCTGTCCCACGAGCATGCGGCTCCATGCGACAAGCACGACCTAAAGCGCCTGTACCACCAGCATGCGCCTGCATGCGGCAAGCGCGACCAAACCAGAAGCGGGAGCCGTACGGAGGTCGAGTGAGTGACATGAAGTTCGAGCGAAGTCCGCGGGAAGTTTGCGCGTGACGTACGGTGTCGAGGCGGGTGCGGGCTGGTAGGCTGTGGCCGCGCGGAATTTTTGAACACAGTCAGTTTTTCGGAGCACCGCGCGATGTCGGGATCAGCTCCGCACAACTCCTTACAGCTCCTGCGATCGAAGTGGGACCGGCACGCGAGGCCGTACGGTTCAAGCGACCACGTTAGGTCGTGCTTGCCGCATGGAGGCGCATGCTGGTGGGACAGGCCCTTTAGGTCGTGTTTGCCGCAAGGAGGCGCATGCTGGATGGACAGGCCCTTTACAGTGTAGAAGCAGGCCCTTTGGTCAACTGAGTCGGTGCCGACCAGCGATCACCGCACACTAACACTGCCCTACACACACACACATGGGACAATTTACCATTTTTACCAAAGCCAATTAACCTACGACCCTGCATGTATTCGGAGTGTGAGAGGAAACGGGAGCACCCGGAGAAAACCCACGCAGGTCACGGGGAGAACAAACCAACTCCATACAGACAAGCACCTGTAGTCAGGATCGACACCGGGTCCCTGGCACTGTAAGGCAGTGACTATACCGTTGCACCACCGTGCCGCCCCATGTTTGTAGGTTAACTGGCTCTGTAATTTACCACTAGTGTGTAGGAAGTGGATGTGAAAAGTGGACTAACATTACCGGTTAATTGGCTTTGGTAAAAACTCTTACATCCGGTGGCACTGTTGCTAGCTGCCTCCGCCTTCAGTCTGGTATCTTTTTGTGTTTTTCTTATGTTATGTTATGTTATGTTGAAGAGCGTTTTTTGTGTTTTTTTTAATGTCTTTATGTGGGGGAAGAGGGTATGGTAAGGGGGATATCGTCCTCCACTCGTTTCCTGGAGAGTTTGCGACTATTATTCGAGTCGCTGTGGGGTTATGTTGTGTCGTGGACTTCTGTATTTGTGCATTTTTCAAATGTTTTATTTATTTATTATTTATTTTTATGTTACTTGACTGTAAGGAAAATCCATTTTGTTGTCTCTTATGAGA
The DNA here is from genome assembly GCF_028641065.1 of Leucoraja erinaceus. NCBI lineage: Eukaryota > Metazoa > Chordata > Chondrichthyes > Rajiformes > Rajidae > Leucoraja > Leucoraja erinaceus. Next base: position 470,637 of record NW_026576454.1, on the reverse strand, counting down.
TAATGACAATACAATACTGGTGTGAACAGGTGATCGATGGTCGGCGTGGACTCAGTGGGCCGAATGGCCTCTGACAATGCAGCATCTTTCAATCTATCAGCTGGAATTGACTTGACACAGTTTATTGCATTTTGGAAACTGGGCTGTAACTCATCTCTGGAAAAATGTTCTGATCATAACTGATATGAAAGACAAGCCAGGTACAAACACTCACAATAAGGAAACCTCAATAAAGCTGACGACTTATTGTGTGGCATTCTGTTCTGCTCATCCCATTACAGAATTGGCAAGTGAGATGTAGCCTGATTTTGAGGGTGTTGGCTACGAGGTTTGACAAACTTGGATTGTTTTCTCTGGAGCATCGGAGATAGATGGGCGTCTTTAGTTTAGTTTAGTTTAGAGATACAGCGCGGAAACAGGCCCTTCAGCCCACCGAGTCCGCGCCGACCAGCCATCCCCGTGCACTATCCTACACACTAGGTACAATTTACAATTTCATCGAAGCCAATTAACCTACAAACTTGTTTGTCTTTGGAGTGTGGGAGGAAATCCGAGCACCCAGTGACAACCCACGCAGTCACGGAGAGACCCACCAACTCCGTACAGACAAGCAACTGTAGTCAGGATCGAACCCGGGACTCTGGTGCTGTAAGCGCTGTAAGGCAGCGACTCTACCGCTGCGCCACCGTGTCACCCCAGGTTACTGCTAGTGCCTCGGGAGTGGATGAGAAAGTGGGATAACATAGAACTAGTGTGAACGGGTGATCGATGGTCAGCATGGACTCGGTGGGCCGAAGGGCCTGTGTGTCCACGCTGCATCTTTCAATCTATCAATAAGAACATCAGCATGAGTTGACTTTAGGCAGCTGGAATAGGCGTCGCCATTCGGTACGATTGTGGCTGAATTGATATTGGCTCATGTCCACGTTCCTGTTTATTCCACATTACTCTCAATGCCACTATTGATGAGAACGTTATCGTATCCTTGACCACACATAGTGACTCAGCTCCCCTGGGATGGAACAATTCACTGAGAGAGAGAGAGTAAAAAATCATCTTAATTTTGGACTCTTCAACTTGGGGGGAAATCCCTACTTTGCTAACCCTGTCAAAGTCCCCGGAGTGAGATCACATCTAAGTTCGTTTTTTTGTTTTATTTTTTCAGATACAGCGCAGAAACAGGCCCTTCGGCCCACTGATTCTGCACCGACCAGCGATCCCCGCACACGAACACTTCCCTACATACGCTAGGGACAATTTTAACATTTTAGAAACATAGAAACATAGAAATAAGGTGCAGGAGGAGGCCATTCGGCCCTTCGAGCCAGCATCGCCATTCATTGTGATCATGGCTGATCATCCCCTATCAATAACCCGTGCCTGCCTTCTCCCCATATACCTTGACTCCACTCGCCCCTAGAGCTCTATCTAAATCTCTTAAATCCATCCAGTGATTTGGCCTCCACTGCCCTCTGTGGCAGGGAATTCCTAAATTCACAACTCTATGGGTGAAAAAGATTTTTCTCACCTCAGTCTTAAATGACCTCTCGTTTATTCTAAATCTGTGGCCCCTGGTTCGGACTCCCCAACATTAGGAACATTTTTTCTGCATCTAGCTTGTCCAGTCCTTTTATAATTGTATATGTTTCTATAAGATCCCCCTTCATCCTTCTCAACTCCAGTGAATACAAGCCTAGTCTTTTCAATCTTTCCTCATATGACAGTCTCGCCATCCCAGGGATCAATCTCAGATTCAGATTCAGATTCAGAAAACTTTATTGTCTGTCGTAACAGAAAATCTTCTTTGACGTGGCTCAACATACAGACAGGACAATGTACTGATAAGCAATCATACAACACAGATTTCTGCGAGCACACACAGTGTGTATCGATCTTAAAAGCAAATATAAAGATTAAAAGCTGTAAACATAGACAAGATAAAAGTTGTGGATACGTGGAAAGTGACAATGCGTCAGGGTTAATTTGTCCATTGTTCATTTTTTATTTAAGCTGTTTATGGCGATGGGTATGAATGAGTTTTTGTAGATGTTTTTCTTGGATAGGGGGACTTTATATCGGCGGCCTGATGGCAGAAGTTGGAAAGACTTGTGCAGGGGGGGGGGGGGAGATCCCGTGTAATGAGATTGGCTTTCCTTTTAACTGCCTGGGTGTGGAGTACTGATAATTGATTTTTAGTTTTGCCAGTTATTTTGCTTGCCTGATTGATGATCCGGGAAAGCTTTGATTTGTCTTTGACAGAGGTGAGGGTGAACCAGGATGTGATGTTAAAGGTGAGTACAGATTCTATAAGTGATTTATAGACAGCTGTTAAAATGTCCTGTCTGACATCAAAGCTTCTGAGTTTCCTCAGCAGGAACAGGCGTTGCTGTGCCTTCTTGTACACAGAGTCTGTGTGCTGGGAGAAGGACAGGCGGGTGTCAATCTCTGTGCCCAGGTATCTAAAGGCCTCTACCTGCTCAACTGTCTGCCCATTCAGCCTCAGAGGTTCAAAGAGAGGTTGGGGGGAAGATGTTCGCCTCCCCCCACAACACAGCTCCTTGGTCTTGGAGATGTTAAGCTCCAGAGAGCTCTCGTTGATCCACAGCATCTCGTGGTTCAATCACAAGGATGTCCTTTCTCAAATTAGGAGACCAAAATTTTATACAATTATACCAAGCCAATGAACCTGTACAAACTGCGTGCAGACAGCTCCTGTAGTTGGGATCGAACCCGGGTCTCTGGCGCTGTAAGAGCTGTCAGACAACAACTCTACCGCTGCGCCACTGTGCCGCTCAGCCAGTTCCATGGATTGGAACTCTGTAGTTTAAGCCTAATCTTATCAAACCTCTCCTTATTGAAACCTTCGCAGTCTAGGATTCGAAGCAGCGAGTATGATATAAGGCTCGTCCATAACTCCCTCACAGTGGATAGATCAGTTGAGTGTTTGACCGTCACATATCCCAAACAGTTCAATGAAATTCTTACTTCACATACAACACACTCACGCACACAGTCACACAATGCTGGTGTAACTCAGCGGATTAGGCAGCATCTCTGGAGAGAAGGAATGGGCGACGTTTTGGATTGAGACCCTTCTTCAGACTGATGTCAGGGCAGGGGTCGGGACAAAGATAGAATTTAGTTGGAGACAGTAAAATGCCCCTGTCCCACTTAGGAAACCTGAACGGAAACCTCTGGAGACTTTGCGCCCCACCCAAGGTTTCCGTGTGGTTCCTGGAGGTTGCAGGTGGTTGCCGGAGGTTGCAGGTGGTGGAAGCAGGTAGGGAGACTGACAAAAACCTCCGGGAACCTCCGGGAACCGCACGGAAAGCTTGGGGGGGGGCTCTCCAGAGGTTTCCGTTTAGGTTTGCTAAGTGGGACAGGGGCATAAAAGACTAGTGGGGAACTGGGAAGGAGAGAGAAAGCAAGGACTACCTGAAGTTAGAAAAGTCAATGTTCATACTGCTGTGGTGTAAACTACCCAAGCGAAATATGAGGTGATGTTATTCCAATTTGCGCTGGGCCTCACTCTGACCATGGAGGAGGCCCAAGACAGAAAGGTTGGATTGGGAATGGGAGGGGGAGTTGAAGTGCTGAGCCGCCGGGAGATCAGGTAGGTTAAGATGAGTGTTCAGTGAAATGATCGCCGAGCCTCCGCTTGGTCTCGTCAATATCCAGGAGTCGACACCTGGAACAGCGGATACAGTAAATGAGGTTGGAGGAGGTGCAAGTGAGCCTCTGCCTCACCTGGACTGTTTGGGTCCTTGGATGGAGTCAAGGGGGGGAGGTAAAGGGACAGGTGTTGCATCTCCTGCGGTTGCAGGGGAAAGTACCTGGAGGGTAACACATTCCAGGTGCCAACTTCTCTACATCGGTGAGAACAATAGTGGCGTTTAAGAGGCTTTTGGACAGGCACGTGGATATGCAGGGAATGGAGGGATATGGGTCTTGTGCAGGTAGGGGAGTGATGGTCTTGACATCATGTTGGGCACGGACATTGTGGGCTGAAGGGCCTGTTCTTCTGCTGGACGTTCTATGTTCTATATCTTTGGGTCAACCCCATTTGGAGTATTCTGGCCGCCCCATTGCAGGAGGATGTGGAGTCGTTCGTTCAAGAGGGTGCAGAGGAGGATTAGCAGAATGCTACTGGATTAAGGGGCATCAGCTTCGGGAAGAGGTTGGACAGACTTGGATTGTTTCCTCTGGAGTGTCATAGGTTGAGGGGAGACCTGATATAGATGTATCAACTTCTGAGAGGCACAGATAGGGTAGACAGTCAGAACCTGATTCCCAGGATGGAAGAATCAAGTATTGGAAGGAACAGATTTACGGTGGGAGGGGTAAAGTGTAATGGAGACTTCAGGGACATATTTTTTACACAGGGTGGTGGGTGCCTGGAACGTGCTGCAGCAGTGGTGGTTGAGGCAGATGTGTTAGAGGTGTTTAAAAGATTTTAAATATACAGGGAATGGAGGGGTATGGACTATGTGCAGGTAGATAAGTGATGGTCTTGGCATCGTGTTCAGCATATACATTGTGGGCAGAAGGGCCTGTTCTGTTTTATGGTCTATTAGACTTCGGTCAGGCTGCATGTGGAGTATTGAAGGCAGTTCTGGTCGCCCCCATTACAGGAAGGATGTGGAGGCTTTGGAGAGGGTGCAGAGGAGGTTCACCGGAATGCAGCCCGGATTAGAGGGTGTGAGATACAGGGAGAGGTTGGGCAGACTTGTTTTTTTTTTCTCTGGTATGCTGGAGTTACTCATAGAAGTATCTAAAATACTGGGAGGCATAGATAGGATAGACAGTCAGAACCTTTCTCCTGAGGGTGGAAATGTCAGACTAGACTAGAGGACATACAGTAGCCTTAAGGTGAGAGGAACAAAGTTTAAAGGAGACTAGACTAAGTGGGACCCGTTGGGTCCCATGTTCACACGGGGAGGCTGGTCCCCCAATGCAATATTCCACATCTCCACCAATTCTAATATTGGTGGCCAGTGGGTGGGGCACTTTCTGGGGTGCTAGTATGGGTGTTGTGGGCCGAAGGGACTAGCTTCCAGAAGGCTAGTATGGACATTATGGGCTGAATGGATTCTTGGGCTGGCACCTCAGTCGCTCAGTCCTGGTGGGCTGGCAGTTCAGTCATTCAGGCCTGGTGGGCTGGCAGCTCAGTCACTCAGGTCTGGTGTGCTGGAAGATCAGAAACTGCCAGAAATTCTGCCCCAAACAGGTGAGAGACTCTGAGAGAGAGAAGGGGGAGAGGGTGGAGAATTTTAGACATTTTTCATCTTTTTCTGCAGATCACAGCAATGAAGGAGAAAAGTATATCCTGGCCTGGATCTCACAGGGGTTTAATACTTGCAGGGGGTATACTTACTGATGGGCCGAAGGGACCCCTCTTGGGCCTGATGGGCAAAAGGGATTCTCTTTAAAAAAACAATCTGAGTGAAATCTCAGTGAAAGGCAATTTTTCTGGACTTTTCCTGGCCTCGCACAGGAAATGCAACTCCTGGGCTAATACAGGCATTTTGGGCAAAAGGGACTGGCTTCTCGGCTAATAGGGGCATTGTGGGCCGAAATTTGTGGTGTAAGGCAAACCAAACTACTAATTTAATTTCATTTCCATTTAAATTTCAAGCACAGGGCAGACCAAACAACTCATTTCATTTCCATTTCCATTTCAATTTCAAGCACAGGGCAGGCCAAACAACTAATTTCATTTCATTTCCATTTCCATTTCAATTTCAAGCACAGGGCAGGCCAAACAGCTCATTTCATTTTAATTTCATTTCCATTTCCATTGTAGTTTCTAGCACAGGGCAGCCCAAACAGCTCATTGCATTTTAATTTCATTTCAATTTCCATTGCAGTTTCAAGCGCCGGGCAGGCCAAACAGCTCATTGCATTTTCATTTCATTTCCATTTCCATCGCAGTTTCAAGCACAGGGCCGGCCAAACAACTCATTGCATTTTCATTTCTTTTCCATTGCAATTTCAAGCGCAGGGAAGACCAACTCATTGCATTTTCATTTCATTTCCGTTTCCATTGCAGTTTCAAGCACAGGGCAGGCCAAACAACTCATTGCATTTTCACTTAATTTCCATTGCAGTTTCAAGCACAGGGCAGGCCAAACAACATTGCATTTTCACTTAATTTCCATTTCCATTGCAGTTTCAGGCACAGGGCAGACCAAACAACTCATTTCATTTTCATTGAGGGCTAACATAATTTATTGCAAGTACATTGCAGACTCACCGTTCAGTTGATTCACAGCTTAAAATCACAGTTGCAGCCTCTCCCTCACGACCTTCCAGATGACTGACTCATGTCCAGGCATCCGGGGATTTATAGTCCTGCCTCCCCCCCCCCCCCCCCCCCCCCCCCCCCCCCCCCCCCCCGAAGGGGCGTAACCTTTATCATTGTGATTGACAGGCAAGAGGACCAATCTGCTGATCTCAAGATTTTTTAAACACTCTTAACTTTTTTATTTTTCATCGATCAGAAAAATCCTCGGAGCTGCGGAGGAGGACTGTGGGTAAGATGGCCAAAAATCATAGCATATAGGGTAGCGTTTTTTCTAAAATCAATATACAACGCAGCCAGGAAGTGGTCAAGATGAGACTTTTAGTTATATAGATGTGTTGGAAGGAACTGCAGATGCTGGTTTAAACCGAAGATAGACACAAAATGCTGGAGTAACTCAATGGGACAGGCAGCATCTCTGGAGAGAAGGAATTGGTGACATTTCGGGTCGAGACCCTTCTTCAGACTTAAAGGAGATGTGCAAGGCAAATTTTCTTTCGACAGAGTGGTGGGTGCCTGGAACTTGCTGCCAGGGGTGGTGGGTGCCTGGAACTTGCTGCCAGGGGTGGTGGTGGAGGCAGATACAATAGTGGCGTTTAATGGGCTTTTAGATAGGAACATGGATATGCAGGGGATGGAGGGATATGGATCACATGCAGACAAGGGAGATCAGTTTATCTTGGCATCCATTTTGCTTCTGTATGGCACTTTGCCACTTTCCTATCACAGTCGGCACAGAAATTGTGGGCCGAATGGCCTTTTCCTGGTGGTACGGTTTTGTGTTCTATGAGATGGGGCAGACTTGGCGGATTGTGGAAGGGGAAGGGAAGCCTCCGTGCGGGTCCCTGCTCCTCCCCCGATAACCAGACGATAGAAACATCGAAAATAGGTGCAGAGGTAGACCATTTGGCCCTTCGAGCTAACACCGCCATGGCTGATCATCTAAAATCAATAACCTTCGCCCCATAGCCCTTGATTCCTTTAGTCCTAAGAGCTATACCGCATCATAATCTCTCTTGAATACATCCAGTGAATCGACCTCCATTCCTTTCTCTGGCAGAGAATTCCACAGATTCACAACTCTCTGGGTGAAAAATGTTTTCCTCATCTCAGTCCTAAATGGCCTACCCCTTATTCTTAAACTGTGACCCCTGGTTCTGGACTACCCCAACATCAGGAATATTTTTCCTGCATCTAGCCTGTCCCAATCCCTTAAGAATTGTATGTGTTTCTATAAGATTCCCTCTCATCCTAAATTCCAGTGAATACAAGCCCAGTCAATCCATTCTCTTATAATATGTCAGTCCCGCCATCCCAGGGATTAACGTGGTGAACCTTCACTGCACTCCCTCAATGGCAAGAATGTCCTTCCTCAAACTAGGAGACTAAAACCGCACACAATACTCCAGGACGGGCTAGAGACGAGAAACAAGGCCGGTCGGGGAGGAGAGGGAACTGGGGTCTGGCCGACCGCTCCCTCATGGTTTGCTGTGGGGAACAGAGGCAGATGGGCGAGGAGAGAGACGTGGCGTTCAAGGAAGGAGATGGCCGGAGGCCGGCAACAGCCTGGGATTTTCCTGGAACAGGCACCGCTCGTACGAATAGAGCGTGGACTTTGAAAATGGCGACAATGCAGGTTCATTAGACCATTTCTGTTCATTTGCTAATTGGGTATGACAATACTCTACTGGACTGTTTAGTGTAGTTTAGTTTAGAGATACAGCACAGGAAACATGCCATTCGGCCCACCGTGTCTGTGCCGACCAGCGATCACCGCACACGGGCACTATCCTATACACACTAAGGACAATTTTACAATTTTACCGAAGACGAACCACACAGGGGAGAAAAGTTTAATGTGGAAGTTAGACGCACAATGTTGGTGTAACTCAGCGGGACAGGCAGCATCTCTGGAGAGAAGGAATGGGTGACGTTTCTGGTCGAGACCTTTCTTCAGACTGAAGGCAGCGGAGTAGGAGTGGAAGTATTTATGTACCTCCCACTCGAGTAACATCAGTCGGAAGAAGGGTCTTGACCCGAAATGCCTCTCATACCTTCTCTCCAGAGATGCTGCCTGTCCCGCTGAGTTACTCCAGCTTTTTGTGTCTCCCCATATTGAAGTAACGACCAAGAGGGCACACCAATGTCTCCACTTCCTTGGAAGGCTCAGGAAGTTTGGCATGTCCCCTACAACTCTCACCAACTTCTACAGATGCGCTGCAGAAAGCATTTTTATCAAACATGCATTTTATGACAGCATGGTCTGGGAACCGCTTCATCCAAGACCGCAAGAAATTGCAGCGAATTGTGGACGCAGCCCAGACCATCACACAAACCAACTCCCTTCCATTTACTCCATTCATATCACACGCTGCCTCGGCAAGGCCAGCAGCATAATCAAGGAAGAGTTGCACCCCGGTCACTCCCTCTTCTCCCCTCTCTTATCGGGCAAGAGGTACACAAGTGTGAAAATACACACCTCCAGATTGAGAGACTGTTTCTTCCCAGCTGTTATCAGGCAACTGAATCATCCCACCACAACCAGAGAGCAGTGCTGAACTACTATCCACTTCATTGGTGATCCTCGGAGTATCTTTGATCGGTCTCGACTGGCTTCATCATGCATTAAACGTTATTCCCTTATCCTGTATCTAATCACTCGGGCTTGATTGTTATCATGTATTGTCTTTCCGCTGCCTGGATAACACACAACAAAAGCTTTGCACTGTACCTCGGTACATGTATAAATAAACCAAATTGGAATTGTAAAAGGGCTGTCCCACGAGCATGCGACCTGCATGCGACAAGCGCGACCTAACGTGGTCGCTTGAGCCGTACGGTCTCGCAGGGCCGGTCCCACTTCAATCGCCGGAGCCTTATGGAGTTGTGCGGAGCTGATCCCGACATCACGCGGGGCTCTGAAAAACTGACACTGTTCAAAAATTCCACGTGGCAACGGCCTGTCGGCCCACAGCCGCATTGAGGCCGTACGCACCATCTCGACGGGCATACGTAACGTCTCGACGGGCATACGCACCGTCTCGACGCCGTACGCAGCATCTTGACGGCGTACGCCTAGTGCGAACTTTCCGCGGACTTTGTTCGAACATCACGTCAACTCGTACGGGATCACTCGACCTCCGCGCGGCCCCCGCTTCCGGTTTGGTCGCGCTTGCCGCATGCAGTTGCATGCTCGTGGGACAAGCCCTTAACTGTAAAAAGCCAAACCCCGTTCCCTTCTCAAATCCTTGCTTTTGCCTCTGTGTGACAACTGTACTTGTGGAAGATTACTGAAGGCTCCCAGAACACTAACGTTCAAACATGTCCAGCCATCTGCCTATAAAGATATAATAAAGGAACTGCAGAGAGTCATAGAATCATACAGTGTGGAAACAGGCCTCTCGGCCCCACTTGCCCACTGACTACACTAGTCCCACCTGCCTGCGTTTGGTCCATATCCCTCTACCCCTGTACCATCCATGTACCTGTTGGACAGTTTCTTAAACATCGGGATAGTACCAGCCCTAACTACCTCCTCCGGCAGCACATTCCATACACCCACCATCCTTTGTGTGAAAGAGTTACCCCTCAGACTCCTATTAAATCTTTTCCCCCTCAGCTTAAACCTATGTCCATTGGTCCTCGATTCCCCTACTCTGGGCAAGAGACTGTGTGCATCTACACAATCTATTCTTCGCATGATTTTGTACACCCCAGTCATTCTCCTGCGCTCCAAGGAATAGAGTTCCAGCCTATTCAACCTCTCCCTATAGCTCACACCCTCTAGTCCTGGCAACATCTTCGTAAATCTTCTCTGTACCCTTTCCAGTTTGGCAACATCTTTCCTATAACATGGTGCCCAGAACTGAACACAATACTCTAAAAGTGGTCTCGTCAACGTCTTCTACAACTGCAACATGACCTCCTAATGTCTATACTGCTGATGCTGGTTTGTACCAAAGCTTGACACATAATGCTGGAGTAACTCAGAAGGTCAGGCAGAATTTCTGGTGAAAAAGGCTAGGCTTCTCTCCAGAGATGCTGCCTGACCCGCTGAGTTACTCCAGCATTTTGTGTCTATCATCTGCCTATCAAACACACCCCTCCAACCTGAATCCACCTATTACTCACCAAGCTTTGTCCTGCCCCACCTATCTTGCAGCTATCTCTCCCCCCCTCCCCCCCACACAACAATCAGTCTGAACAAGGGCCATGGCCTGAAACATTGCCTACCCATGTTCTACAGAGATGCTGCCTGACCCACTGATTTGCTCCAGCACTGTGTGTCTTCTTTTTTTGTAAAGTCTTGCGTCATTTAGTTTGTATTCATCTCGATTCTCATCAAGGGCGATAATCTCACTGTGGAATCAAGGAACTGCAGATGCTGCTTTACAAGTCCCGGCCCGAAACGTCATCTATCCGTATTCTCGAGAAATGCTGCCTGACCCGCCGAGTTACTCCAGCATCACTGGAACCATCCTCTCCACATCCACTCCATCCAGGTCGTTGGTTTATTTTATACATTTCAATGAGGTCCACCCCATATCCTTCTAAACTCCAGCCAGTGCCGTCAAACGCTCATCAGACTTTTTTTGCGATCATCTTATTGACTTTTGTCCATTCATTTGATGTGAGGATTTTACAAACATTGTGCTTTCTTCTCATAACTTCCTCCACAGTTATTTTTGCAGCGCTGTCTACTTGATTGTGTACCGTTCTGTCCCTGCATCTGAGTGGAGACACAAGAGACAGCAGATGCTGGCAACTGGAGCCACAAACAACATAATTGACAAACCAACCTCTCTTCCATTGATTCCATCTACACCTCATGCTGTCTTGGCAAGGCCAGCAGCATCATCAAGGACCAGTCTCACCCTGGTCATGCCTTCTCCCCTTTCCCATCTGGCAAAAGGTACAGAAGTGTGAAAACGCACATCTCCAGATTCAGGGACAGTTTCTTCCCAGCTGATATCAGGCAACTGAACCATCCCACCACAACCGGAGAGTAGTGCTGAACTACTATCTACCCTATTGGTGACCCTCGGACTTCCCTTGATCGGAATTTGCTGGCTTTACCTTGCACTAAACATTATTTCATTTTTTGTGTATCTATACACTGTAAATGGCTCGATTGTAATCATGTGTTGTCTTTCTACGGACTGGATGTTACGAAACTGTACCTAGGTACACGTGACAATGAACTAAACCGAACGGAACGTACAGTTTTGGTCTCCTAATCTGAGGAAAGATATTCTTGCCATAGAGGGAGTACAGAGAGAGTTCACCAGATTGATTCCTGGGATGGCAGGACTTTCATATGAAGAAAGACTGGATAGACTCGGCTTGTACTCGCTAGAATTTAGAAGATTGAGGGGGGATCTTATAGAAACTTACAAAATTCTTAAGGGGTTGGACAGGCTAGATGCAGGAAGATTGTTCCAGATGTTGGGGAAGTCCAGGACAAGGGGTCACAGTTTAAGAATAAGGGGGAAATCTTTTAGGACCGAGATGAGAAAAACTTTTTTCACAGAGAGAGTGGTGAATCTGTGGAATTCTCTGCCTCAGAAGGTAGTTGAGACCAGTTCATTGGCTATATTTAAGAGGGAGTTAGATGTGGCCCTTGTGGCTAAAGGGATCAGGGGGTATGGAGAGAAGGCAGGTACAGGATACTGAGTTGGATGATCAGCCATGATCATATTGAATGGCAGTGCAGGCTCGAAGGGCTGAATGGCCTCTACTCCTGCACCTATTTTCTATGTTTCTACGTTTCTATGAACTCGACTGAGGGACTCAGTGGAAGAAGGGTCTCGACCCGAAACATCACCCATTCCATTTCTCCAGAGATGCTGTCTGTCCCGCTGAGTTACTCCAGCATTTTGTGTGTATCTTGGACTGAGGGACTCAGCAGGTCAGGCAGCATCCGTGGAGGGAATGGACAGGCGACGGATGGATGGGAGGGGGATATGTTAGCGATCCCCGCACATCAACACCATCCTACACACACTAGGGACAATTTTTACATTTACACCAAGCCAATTAACCTACAAACCTACAAAACGTATGTCTTTGGAGTGTGGGAGGAAACTGAAGATCTCGGAGAAAACCCAGGCAGGTCAACTGGGAGAACGTAGAAACTTCGTGCAGACAGCACTCATAGGCTGGACTAAACCCGGGTCTCTGTCGCTGTGAGGCAGCAGCTCTACCTGCTAATTGTAAGAGGAAAGGTTTGGACCAGTGTAGTTTGTTGACATACGGTGAGGTACAGGCACAATGAAAATCTTGCTTGCAGCAACATCTCAGGCACACAGACTCAGACAACGCACAAGCACACATTATACATAAATTACGCAAGATGACATGGGGCAGTGGTAGAGTTGTTCCCTTACCTGGAGACCCGGGTTCGATCCCGACTACGGGTGCTGTCTGTGCGGAGTTTTACGTTCTCCCTGTGACCTCTAATTTCTTCGGTTTCCTCCAACACTCCAAAGACGTACATGTATGTACTGTCGGTAAATTGGCTTGGTGTAAATGTAAAGATTGTCCCTAGTGTGTGTAGGACAGTGTTAGTGTGCCGAGCTCGCTGATTGGCGCAGACTCGGTGGGCCGAAGGGCCTGTTTCCACGCTGTATCTCTAAACTAAACTAAACCAAATTCTGCGAGAGCGTAAAAAGAAATAATGGCTGTCCAAAAATCAAGACGTTTGTCTCTGGTATTTCTGACTGCTGATTCAAGCTTTGGAAGGTGAGATGGGAGTCTCACTGTGAGAGAGGAAAATTTGTGTATGGAACGAGTTGCCAGAGGAGGTAGTTGAGGCAGGTAGTACAGGTATAACAACATTTAAAAGGCATTTGCATGAACAAATTTAGGAAAAGTTTAGTTTAGTTTAGTTCAGTTTAGAGTTTACAACGGGGAAACAGGCCCTTCGGCCCACCGAGTCAATAGACAATAGACAATAGACAATAGGTGCTGGAGTAGGCCATTTGGCCGTTCGAGCCAGTACCGCCATTCAATGTGATCATGGCTGATTATCCCTAATCAGTACCCCCGTTCCTGCCTTCTCCCCATATCCCGTTTCAGAGCCCTATCTAGCTCTCTCTTGAAAACATCCAGAGAACCGGCCTCCACCGCCCTCTGAGGCAGAGAATTCCACAGACTCACCACTCTCTGTGTGAAGAAGTGTTTTGTCATCACCATTCTAAATGGCTTATCTCTTATTCTTATACTGTGGCCCCTGGTTCTGGACTCCCCCAACATCGTGAATATGTTTCCTGCCTCTAGCATATTCAAACCCTTAATAATCTTATATGTTTCAATAAGATCCCCTCTAATTCTTCTAAACTCCAGAGTATACAAGCCTAGCCGCTCCATTCTCTCAGCATATGACTGTCCCGCCATCCTGGGAATTAACCTTGTAAACCTACGCTGCTCTCCCTCAATAGCAAGAATGTCCTTCCACAAATTAGGGGACCAAAACTGCACACAGTACTCCAGGTGTGGTCTCACTAGGGCCCTGTACAACTGCAGAAGGACTTCTTTGCTCCTATACTCAACTTCTCTTGTTGTGAATGAGTCCATACCGACCAGCGATCCCCGCACATTAAAACTGCTCTACACACACTAGGGACAATTTCGACATTTTGTTTAAAACCAAGCCAAATAACCTACAAATCTGTATGTCTTTTGAGTGTGGGAGAAAACCGAAGATCTCGGAGAAAACCCACGCAGGTCATGGGGTGAAGATGCCAACTCTGTACAGACAGCATCCGTGGTCAGGATCGAACCCGGGTCTCTTTTACTTTTTAAATCCTTTTATTAATTGTTTCAAAAACAAAAACAAACCACAAAAACCCCCCAATAATGATAAACAAAACAGTGATATTAATACATAGAGATCAGGATTACATTAATAACAAATATAACCTATGAATGAGTCCAGAGTCAAAATCCACATTGGGTATTGACCTCCCGGTCTCTAGGTAAATATAGTTAAGTGTTTAAAAGATAACTTGTATATATAAAAACAAAAAGATAAAAAGAAAAAAAAAAGAAAAAACAGAGAAAAACAAAACCCCCCAAACTAAAAAAAAAGCAAAAAACCCCATTATATTAGGATCAGTAGGACGTTCTGATTGGTATAGGGAGGTATAAAATTCCTGGAAGGATTTATTAATTTCATCATGGTCTATTGTCAATATACCATCACGTTTACTCACTTTAATAATCTGACGTTTGGCTGACACAGCTTTCAACTGATTGGCGAGTAATTTGCCAGATTTATCGCCATGTATTTAAAATTCACTTTTGGTTTTAAGTAGGTGATTCTCAATCATTGATACTAATGACAAATTATGCCTCAGTTGAAGTTCAACTCTTTTCTTATAGAGCTCTAGACTAGGAGCTTTTGAATATTTTTTTAATCAATTACTTTAATCTCATCAGCCAATATCCGTATTTCATTTTTAGTTTGTTTTTGTAATCCTGTGGAGTATGAAATGATTTGTCCACGAATATATGCCTTAAAAGCATCACAGACTACACTATTGGATATTTCTTCAGTAGAGTTTGTTAAGAAGGAGAAAGCAATCTGATCTTTAATAAAATTAACAACATTTAAATCTTGGAGCAAAGTAGTATTAAATCGCCGTTGTTTAGCACTAAACTTGGAATCAGATAGTTCGATTAATAGTTTCAATGGTGCATGATCAGAAATAGCAATTGCATCAGACTCACACGCAGTGACCGATGAAACTAGCTGGGAATCGATTATAAAGTAGTCAATCCTAGAGTAACTATGATATACATGAGAGAAAAAAGAAAATTATTTGTCATTTGTGTGTAGGAATCTCCAGACTGCTAACATTCCAGAGTCAAGTAAAGAAGAATTGATAAAAATAGCTGATTTATTTAGAAGCGCATGATCAGATGCAGATCTGTCCATCAAGGGGTTCAAACAGCAGTTAAAATCTTTACCCATTATCAAAAGATGTTCGATTAAATTAGGAAAGGGTGCGATTAACTGTTTAAAAAACTCAGGTGATCAATATTAGGTGCATAAACATTCTCCATAACAATTTTTTTTTTTTAAATATTTTTATTAGAAGCAAACATATTATGGTAAAGTATAGTTACATATTATAGTAAAAAAACCTTTTCATATACATTAATCATACATTATTTAAATTTTCAATTGTCGATTAATTCTGCTTCTAGTGTTTTTTTATGTAGATAGAAAGAGAGAGAAAGAGAAAAAAAGAATTACAAATATCAAAAAAGAGAAAAGGTGGAATGAATTACTTATAATACTTCATTGGAGATAAGTTTTTGGTTATGAAGAACACCAGTGATCATCAAAAATCTACCATATGGATCAGAAATGGTTTCATAATGAACAACAAAATTGAGGAATCAATAAAAATAGAGACTCCTTCGCCTGTGAATTTGAATGAAACTGCTGCCCTCTCCAAAACTTAAAGAATCGTTGATTGTTGTCTTTCCTTACATGAGTTTCCTGAACAAAGATAATCTGAGCATTTAGTCTACGAAGAACTTAAAAAAAAATCCTCTTAATGGGATGATTCAGACCATTAACATTCCATGAAAGGAAGTTAATAACTTTATCCATAATATTTGTAAAAATCATGTGGAATGTAAAGGGTTAATTTCGTAGGCCATAGCAGTTCATGAGACTGGAAGGAGAAAAATCTAAGGCGGAGTCAGAAGTGATGACATTTCAGACATTTTTGTCGTTCAAATTCTGCCCAGATAGAAAAAACTAAACTTAAAGGAAAAGTCCCCCCCAACCCATGCAAACCCCGAAACTGCACAGTAGACAGTCAGTATGCTACCTAATCCCTCCCCTACACTCATCTCTTCTAATGACAGCTCCCAACGTAAAAATAAGGTATATTTACCACTCAATAGCCAAAACAAATTAATTTAATTGGTTAAAAAGTACATGCTTACTGTGAAAAACATGAACTGCTTTATATTGCTTATCCAAGGTCAAAATACGTGCAAACTATGAAAAACAAGAACTGCTTCACATTGTTTGTCTAAAGACAGGGGGAAAGATCCTTCGGTGAACATTTTAAAAGTAGAAGAGCTAACCAAGAAGATCTTAAAAGTTAATATATAATACCATTACATTAAATCAACAGTATCTTAGAGAATGTAAAAGTTATGGTCTGATACCATCATACTAAAATTCTAAAAAGTGATTAGACAATAACTCATCCAATTAAATTCTTAATCATTTACGTCGCGACTTCAGCCCCGTAAACCTCCAGGAAGCTGGAAGCTTCTTGTGGATTTTTAAAACAATCGGTTGTTAACATTAGGGAGTCGTATACGCAGTCTAGCTGGATAGAGCAAGGCATGGTGTTTCTTAAACAACTCATACATTACATTATGGAAAGGCATTCTCAATCCCATAAGCTCACGGCTGTAACCAGGAACAAACCGAAACTTGCATCCTTCCTATTCAACCTTGCCCGACCTTTTTTGCTGCTTGGAGGATATTCTCCTTCATCTGCAGAAAGTGAAACCGATTGATCAGATGTCTCGGTTTATCTTTGAGAACAGCTTTCTTCCAGACTCTGTGTGCGTTGTCCAAAATTGGAAGATTTTCATACTGCTCAATGTTGAAAATCTCCTTTATCATTTTAGAGGCATATTATATAACATTATCCCCTTCTGGACCTTCAGGCAAACCAACAATCTGCAGATTCAGTCGACAGCTTCTGTTTTCCAGATCCATGTTTTCAGTCTTGTATTGCTCGATTGCCCGAGTAGTTTCATTTATTTTCCGTTCCAGTATTTCAATCTTCAAATCCCTTTCCTGACCCAAGGTTCGCAAGTTATCAATTTGTTCCTTCTGTTCACGAGATTCATCTTGTAACATAATCAGCTTGTCTTGAACTTCCTTCAATTTGCTCGAAATTCCTTTCATCATTTCTTCCAAACCGCAGAATCTTGTGTTCAATTCTCTGTTCATTTTCGATATTGCTTCTGAGGTACCAGAGTCAGAGGCTGCGCCTTCCACACGCTCGTTCCTTGAAGAAGCTTTTTTTGCTCTTGTCTACATCCTTTACACGATTGAAGCGTGTAAAAGTGTTATCAACACTTTAAAAAAGGTTAGACCATGTCTTGAAATCAAGTAATAACAAGTAACATTGATAGAGTGGTAGGCAAGGAGTTAAAAGTTAATAGAGCAAACAACATTACAACCTTACAGCATGTTACCACTAGGAGAACCCGGGTCTCTGATGCTGTAAGGCAGCTGCTCTACCGATGCACCACCGAGTCGCCATGCTGCCCATTTGGATGAATATGGGTTAAATGTGGGCAAATGGGTCTGGCTTGGATGGGGCATCTTGGTCGCCATGGACTAGTTAGGATGAAGGGCCTGTTTTTGTGCTGCATGAAACTATGACTCTGTGTGTGTCTGTGAGTTTCCTTCAGCATGCTGCATGCAAAAGGTCTCTTCTCTCTGGAGTAGCTTGGGTGAGAGCAGGGCTCATTAAAGATATGTGATGGCGTCTACACCTGGAGCCGCAGGAGATGGAGGTGATGTTAAATAAATATTTCTCGTCTGGGAAAAGGTGCCCGGAAACTCGGTGATTACTCCTGAAGTCCGGCTGAGACTACACATTACAGGAGATGAGGTGCTGGAGGTCCTACATTGCAAGAAAGTATATGGATCCCCTAGGATTTTTTCTTACGACTTTGTCGAAAATCCATGTAAGGAAAGCACAGAGTCTTTGATCCAGAGCAGGAGAATCAGGAATGAGAAGGCTTTGGTGTAAGTTGAGAGGGGAATGATTTGATAGGAACATGAGGGGTTACCTTTCCACACAGAGGGTGGTATGTATGTGGAAGGAGCTGGTAGAGGAGCTTGTTGAGGCAGGTACAATAACTACTTAAAAAAAAAGACATTTGGACAGGTACATGGATCTTGATTGTGGGTCAGGAGTCGGCCTTTGATGCTCCAACCTGCGGGAGCTGTGGACTTTAACATCGTGAAGCTCGCTGTCCCTGGTTAGGGACCGACTTCGGGAACTTCAAGCCACAGGAGTTTCGAGCGCCCGGATGCGGGAGCGTAGACCACCCTGTCATGGGAACTCGATCGCCGGCTCGGAAAGGAGGAAAGAAGATAAGACTTTATTGCCTTCCATCATAGTGGGGAATGTGGAGGAGTTGCTGTGGTGGATGTTTATGGTCAATGTTTTATGAAGTTGTGTGTCTTGTTGCTTTTTTGTTATGACTGTACGACAAACCAAATTCCTCGAATGTTGCAAAATATTGCATTTCGTTGCAATAATGCAATAATGCATTTCGTTGTCTCTGTACTGTACACTGACAATGACAATTAAAATTGAATCTGAATCTGATATACTTGGCTAATAAATTATGATTATGATTATGATTAGTTTAGTTTAGAGATAGAGCACTGAAACAGACCATTCAGCCCACCGAGTCTGTGCCCCCAAACTCTAACACCACCTTACGCACACTTGGAAGAAATTTACTGCATTACGAAACCGATTAACCGACAAACCTGTACGTATTTGGAGTGTGGGAGGAAACCGAAGATCTTGGAGAAAACCCACACAAGTCACAAGGGGAACGTACAAACTCTATGCAGGCAATCACCCATGGTCAGGATCAAACCCGGGTCGCTGGCTCTGTAAGCGCTGTGATGATGCCCCTGTCCCACTTACGAAACCTGAACGGAAACCTCTGGAGACTTTGCGCCCCACCCAAGGTTTCCGTGCGGCTCCCGGAGGTTTTTGTCAGTCTCCCTAATGGTCGAAAGTGGTTTCCGCTTCTTCTATGTTCTGCCGATTATTTAAAAAAATTAAAAACCGGCCGTGACTAAAAATAGGTTGCCGTTTCAAAAATCGGTAATTTTTTAGTCGAAGCCGGTTGCGATGCTAGTTGAAGGTGGTTGCAGGTGGTTGCCGGAGGTTGCAGGTGGTTGCCGGAGGTTGCAGGTGGTTGCCGGAGGTTGCAGGTGGTTTCCGGAGGTTGCAGGTGGTTTCCGGAGGTTGCAGGTGGTTGCCGGAGGTTGCAGGTGGTTTCCGGAGGTTGCAGGTGGTTGCCGGAGGTTGCAGGTGGTTGCCGGAGGTTGCCGGAGGTGGGTGGTTGCCAGAGGTTGCAGGTGGTTGCCGGAGGTTGCAGGTGGTTTCCGGAGGTTGCATGTGGTAGCCAGAAGTTGCAGGTGGTTGCCGGAAGTTGCAGGTGGTTGCCGGAGGTTGCAGGTGGTTGTCGGAGGTTGCAGGTGGTTGCCGGAGGTTGCAGGTGGTTGCCGGAGGTTGCAGGTGGTTTCCGGAGGTTGCAGGTGGTTTCCGGAGGTTGCAGGTGGTTTCCGGAGGTTGCAGGTGGTTTCCGGAGGTTGCAGGTGGTAGCCGGAGGTTGCAGGTGGTTGCCGGAGGTTGCAGGTGGTTTTCAGGAGGTTGCAGGGGGTTGCCGGAGGTTGCAGGTGGTTGCCGGAGGTTGCAGGTGGTTGCCAGAGGTTGCAGGTGGTTGCCGGAGGTTGCAGGTAGTGGAAGGTAAGACCTTCCATTAGGGAGACTGACAAAAACCTCCGGGAACCGCACGGAAACCTTGGGTGGGGCGCAAAGTCTCCACAGGTTTCCTAAGTGGGACAGGGGCATAAGGCAGCGACTCACGGCTGCGCTACTGTACCGCCCGAGTCAAGTGAAGAGTAAGGCAGCTTGGAGTAAGTAATGACGAGGGAAATCGAGGCTCTGGATAGGAAGGGGAGCCATGGGTCAAGTATAGGCAGCTGGGATCTAGTGCATCCCTGGAGGGTGAGGATTATTATGAAGTAGGAGAAAGGGGGGGGGGGAATTAATCTCATAAATGATGGGAGCAGAATTGGGCCATTCGGCCCATCTAGACTCCTCCACCATTCAATCATGGCTGAAAAGGGGGCAGGAGATGGCTCTGGCAAATAAAAATGAGGGGAATCCAGGGATTTTATACACATATTAAGGTGAAAAAGGGTAACTGGAAAGAGAGCAGGGCCACTCAGAAACCAAAGTGGTCATGTCTGTGTGGAGTTGCAGGAGATTGGCATGACCCTCAATAAGTATTTCTCCTCTGTTTTTACTCAGGAGAAACATAAAAACATAGAAACATAGGTGCAGGAGTAGTCCATTTGGCCCATTGAGTCAGCACCGCCATTCAATATGATCATGGTTGATCATCCAAAATCAGTGCCCCAGTTCCTGCTTTCTCCCCTCAATTCCTTTAGCCATCTTTCTTGAAAACATCTAGTGATTTGGCCTCCACTGCCATCTGTGGCAGAGAATTCCACAGATTCATAACGCTCTGGGTGAAGAGGTTTTTCCTCATCTCAGTCCAAAATGGCCTACCCCTTATTCTTAAACTGTGTGTGACCCCTGGTTCTGGACTCCCCCAACATCGGGGGATATGGGACGTTTCGGATCGGGACCTTGAGTCTGAGGAAGGGCCTTGAACCGAAACTTCACCCATCCTTTTTCTCCAGAGATGCTGCCTGAGGTGATGAGTTACTCCAGCACTTTGTGTCTGTCTTCAAGGATGTTCTTCCGCCCAGTGGCCTGTCCAGTGATGTGCAGTTGGAGCCGTAATCTTGGCTTGGCATGGTCTATCCGAAGAGTGGACACAGGAACTGCAGATAAGATGACACACGGTGGTGCAGCGGTAGAGTTTACAGCACCGGAGACCCAGGTTCAATCCGGACTACAGGTGTTGCCCGTACAGAGTCTGCGTGTTAGAAACATAGAAACATAGAAATTAGGTGCAGGAGTAGGCCATTCAGCCTTTCGAGCCTGCACCGCCATTCAATATGATCATGGCTGATCATCCAACTCAGTATCCCGTACCTGCCTTCTCTCCATACCCCCTGATCCCCTTAGCCACAAGGGCCACATCTAACTCCCTCTTAAATATAGCCAATGAACTGGCCTCAACTACCCTCTGTGGCAGAGAGTTCCAGAGATTCACCATTCTCTGCGTGAAAAAGTTCTTCTCATCTCGGTTTTAAAGGATTTCCCCTTTATCCTTAAGCTGTGACCCCTTGTCCTGGACTTCCCTAACATCGGGAACAATCTTCCTGCATCTAGCCTGTCCAACCCCTTAAGAATTTTGTAAGTTTCTATAAGATCCCCTCTCAATCTTCTAAATTCTAGAGAGTATAAACCAAGTCTATCCAGTCTTTCTTCATAAGACAGTCCTGACATCCCAGGAATCAGTCTGGTGAACCGTCTCTGCACTCCCTCTATGGCAATAATGTCCTTCCTCAGATTTGGAGACCAAAACTGTACGCAATACTCCAGGTGTGGTCTCACCAAGACCCTGTACAACTGCAGTAGAACCTCTCTGCTCCTATACTCAAATCCTTTTGCAATGAAAGCTAACATACCATTCGCTTTCTTTACTGCCTGCTGCACCTGCATGCCTACCTTCAATGACTGGTGTACCATGACACCCAGGTCTCGCTGCATCTCCCCCTTTCCCAATCGGCCACCATTTAGATAATAGTCTGCTTTCCTGTTTTTGCCACCAAAATGGATAACCTCACATTTATCCACATTATACTGCATCTGCCAAACATTTGCCCACTCACCCAGCCTATCCAAGTCACCCTGCAGTCTCCTAGTATCCTCCTCACAGCTAACACTGCCCCCCAGCTTAGTGTCATCCGCAAACTTGGAGATATTGCCTTCAATTCCCTCATCCAGATCATTAATATTATTGTAAATAGCTGGGGTCCCAGTACTGAGCCTTGGGGTACCCCACTAGTCACTGCCTGCCATTGTGAAAAGGACCCGTTTACTCCTACTCTTTGCTTCCTGTTTGCCAGCCAGTTCTCTATCCACATCAATACTGAACCCCCAATGCCTTGTGCTTTAAGTTTGTATACTAATCTCTTATGTGGGACCTTGTCGAAAGCCTTCTGGAAGTCCAAATACACCACATCCACTGGTTCTCCCCTATCCACGCTACTAGTTACATCCTCGAAAAATTCTATAAGATTCGTCAGACATGATTTACCTTTCGTAAATCCATGCTGACTTTGGCCAATGATTTCACCACTTTCCAAATGTGCTGCTATCCCATCTTTAATAACTGACTCTAGCAGTTTCCCCACTACCGATGTTAGACTAACTGGTCTGTAATTCCCCATTTTCTCTCTCCCTCCCTTCTTAAAAAGTGGGGTTACGTTTGCTACCCGCCAATCTTCAGGAACTACTCCAGAATCTAAAGAGTTTTGAAAGATTATTACTAATGCATCCACTATTTCTGGAGCTACTTCCTTAAGTACTCTGGGATGCAGCCTATCTGGCCCTGGGGATTTATCGGCCTTTAATCCATTCAATTTACCCAACCCCACTTCCTGGCTAACCTGGATTTCACTCAGTTCCTCCAACTCCTTTGACCCGCGGTCCCCTGCTATTTCCGGCAAATTATTTATGTCTTCCTTAGTGAAGACGGAACCAAAGTAGTTATTCAATTGGTCCGCCATATCCTTGTTCCCCATGATCAACTCGCCTGTTTCTGACTGCAAGGGACCTACATTTGTTTTAACTAATCTCTTTCTTTTCACATATCTATAAAAACTTTTGCAGTCAGTTTTTATGTTCCCTGCCAGTTTTCTTTCATAATCTATTTTTCCTTTCCTAATTAAGCCCTTTGTCCTCCTCTGCTGGTCTTTGAATTTCTCCCAGTCCTCCGGTATGCTGCTTTTTCTGGCTAATTTGTACGCATCATCCTTCGCTTTGATACTATCCCTGATTTCCCTTGTTATCCATGGATGTACTACCTTCCCTGATTTATTCTTTTGCCAAACTGGGATGAACAATTTTTGTAGTTCATCCATGCAGTCTTTAAATGTCTTCCATTGCATATCCACCGTCAACCCTTTTAGAATTAATTGCCAGTCAATCTTGGCCAATTCACGTCTCATACCCTCAAAGTTACCTTTCTTTAAGTTCAGAACCATTGTTTCTGAATTAACAATGTCACTCTCCATCCTAATGAAGAACTCAACCATATTATGGTCACTCTTGCCCAAGGAGGCACGTACAACAAGATTGCTAACTAACCCTTCCTCATTACTCAATACCCAGTCTAAAATAGCCTGCTCTCTCGTTGGTTCCTCTACATGTTGATTTAGATAACTATCCCGCATACATTCCAAGAAATCCTCTTCCTCAGCACCCCTGCCAATTTGATTCACCCAATCTATATGTAGATTGAAGTCACCCATTATAACCGTTTTGCGTTTGTCGCACGCATTTCTAATTTCCTGTTTGATACCATCTCCAACTTCACTACTACTGTTAGGTGGCCTGTACACAACACCCACCAGTGTTTTCTGCCCCTTAGTGTTTTGCAGCTCTACCCATACCGATTCCACATCCTCCAAACTAATGTCCTTCCTTTCCATTGCATTAATCCCCTCTCTAATCAGTAACGCTACCCCACCTCCTTTTCCTTTCTGTCTATCCCTCCTGAATATTGAATATCCCTGGATGTTCAGCTCCCAGCCTTGGTCACCCTGGAGCCATGTCTCCGTGATCCCAACTATATCATAGTCATTAATAGCTATCTGCACATTCAAATCATCCACCTTATTACGAATGCTCCTTGCATTGAGACACAAAGCCTTCAGGCTTGTTTTTACAACACTCTTACCCCTTATACAATTATGTTGAAAAGTGGCCCTTTTTGATTTTTGCCCTGGTTTTGTCTGCCTGCCACTTTTACTTTTCACCTTGCTACCTATTTCTTCTACCCTCATTTTACACCCTTCGGTCTCTACGCTCACACATTTAAGAAACCCTTTCCCTTTAACTCCATCCTCCACTGTCCCATTCAACACCCCACCCCCTTATTCAGTTTAAAGCCACCCGTGTAGCAGTGGCAAACCTGCCTGCCAGAATGCTGGTCCCACACCTGTTAAGATGCAATCCGTCCCTTTTGTACAGTTCCCCCTTACCCCAAAACAGATCCCAGTGATCTAAGAATCTAAATCCCTGCCCCGTGCACCAGTTCCTCAGCCACACGTTCAGGTCCCGTATCTCCCTGTTCCTGCTCTCGCCAGCACGGGGAACTGGAAGCAAACCGGAGATAACAACCCTGGAGGTCCTGCTTTTCAACATTTTTCCGAGCTCTCTAAAGTCACGCTGCAGAATATTCATCCCCTTTTTTCCGACATCGTTTGTGCCGACATGCACTACCACTTCCGGATGTTCACCTTCGCCCTTGAGGATTTTCTGCACTCTGTCCGTGACATCCTGGATCCTGGCACCGGGAAGGCAGCACACCATCCTCGCATCCCGTCTGTTGCCGCAGAAACCCCTGTCCGTACCTCTCACGATGGAGTCTCCTACTACAATGGCCTTGCCTGCCTTAGGCCTTTTTGGTTTTGGCTCAACAGCCCTATTCGCATCACAGGCCAGTCCGCCGCTCACGTCTTCTGTCCCAACAACTTCTAAGCGGATGAACCTGTTTACAAGAGGTACATCACCCGGGGACGTTGGCATTCCATGCTTCCCTCCCTTTCTCACTGTCTCCCACCTTCTCTCTTCCAGTACCTTAGGTGTAACAATCGTACTGTAGGACTTGTCGAGGAACGACTCCGTTTCTCGTACGAACCGGAGGTCATCCACTTGCTTCTCCAGTTCCCCAACACGGCCCTTCAGGAGCTCTACCTGGATGCACTTTTCGCATTTGTAGCAGCCAGAGGCACCAGCGGTGTCCTTGACCTCCCACATACTGCAAGCATCACACTGAATCAGCTTGCCTGACATCTCCTTCTTTGGTCTCTACCTCTCAAGCGTATTGCGTGGTCTCCTCTCCTCAGCCTCCTCGCCGAAGACTCTCGAGCCAAAGACTCACACTTTTCTCACAGGGCACTTCACTCACTAGGCCGCTCACTCACTCTCCTGTGTTCTCCCTGTGACCTGCGTGAGTTTTCTCCGAGATCTTCGGTTTCCTTCCACACACCAAAGATGTACACGGTCCCCTAATCTGAGGAAGGACATTCTTGCCATAGAGGGAGTACAGAGAAGGTTCACCAGACTGATTCCTGGGATGGCAGGACTTTCCTATGAAGAAAGACTGGATAGACTCGGCTTGTACTCGCTAGAATTTAGAAGATTGAGGGGGGTCTTATAGAAACTTACAAAATTCTTAAGGGGTTGGACAGGCTAGATGCAGGAAGATTGTTCCCGTTGTTGGGGAAGTCCAGAACAAGGGGTCACAGTTTAAGGATAAGGGGGAAATCCTTTAGGACCGAGATGAGGAAAACATTTTTCACACAGGGAGTGGTGAATCTCTGGAATTGTCTGCCACAGAAGGTAGTTGAGGCCAGTTCATTGGCTATATTTAAGAGGGAGTTAGATGTGGCCCTTGTGGCTAAAGGGATTAGGGGGTATGGAGAGAAGGCAGGTACAGGATACTGGGTTGGATGATCAGCCATGATCATATTGAATGGCGGTGCAGGCTCGAAGGGTCGAATGGCCTACTCCTGCACCTATTTTCTGTTTCTTTGTTTCTATGTATGTAGGTAAATTGGCTGGGTAAATATGAAAATTGTCCCTAGTGAGCGTGGGATATTGTTAGTGTGTGGGGATTGCTGGTCTGCGCGGAATTGTTGGGCCGAAGGGCCTGTTTCTGTGCTGTATCTCTGTACGACACCAAACTAAACATTGCTGGAGTAACTCAGCGTGGCAGGCAGCATCTCTGCAGAACATGGTTAGTTGATAATTTGGGTCGGGACCCTTCTTGAGACTGATTTTGATGGGTGGGTGGGGGTGGGGTGGAGAGAAAGTTGGTAAAGAGGTGCGGAGACACAAAGTCTGGAGAGTGATAGGTGGATACAGGTGATTGAGACATACATGGAAACAGGTCCTTCAGCCCAACTTGCCCACACCGACCAAGATGCCCCTTCTACATTAGTCAAATCAATTCAAGTCAAGTCACATTTATTTATATAGCACATTGAAAAAACAACTCTTGTTGGCCAAAGTGCTTTACATTGGTATAAGACGTCCACAAAGGCTTGGGAGTAGAGATGAGTTTTTAGTCTCGACTTAAAGGAGTCGATGGAGGGGGCAGTTGTGATGGGAAGAGGGATGCTGTTCCACAGTCTAGGAGCTGCAACAGCAAAGGCACGGTTGCCTCCACCTGCTCGTGTTTTGTCCAAGTCCCTCGAAACCTGTGGGCGGCTCGATAATAATCATGTATCGTGTTTGAATGGATAGCACACAACAAAACAAATTTCTACTGTACAACTGTACACTGTGACTGAAAGAAACTAAACTAATCAGCACCTTCCCAATCCATACACATGTCCAAATGTCTTTTAAATATTGGGATATTGTACTGCCTCAACTATCCATTCCATAAACCCAACCTTTCTGTGAAAACCATCTTTCCTCTCCCACATCTTAAACCTATGTTCTCTGAGTTTTCATTCCCCTACTCTGGATAAAAGTGCATTTACCCTCTCGATAAACCTGTATAAGATCACCCCTCGGTTCCCTGTGCTCCATGGAATTAAAGCATATAGTAGCGATATTACAAAACCTACCTTCAGCGGTGCTGCAGATCTGCCACTGGCCGTGAGCGACTCTGGATCCATTGAGGGGTGAGAGGGTGGGAGGGGGGGGGGGGCAGGATTAAAATGAAGGTTTGTATCGCTTGTTGGAGAGGGATTTCCTCGGGCTGCTAGTCGATGAAGAATACTCGATTGGACTTCCGTTCCCGGTTTAAAAAAAATTACTGGACAATTTAATCGCTGGATTAAAGTAAAAAGCGACTTCTAATGCCCTCAACGCCTTCAACGTGACGGATCTATCATAATGTCAGGACAAAACAAAAAGTAATTTGTCTATTTCACGTATAATCTTGCTTCTTGGGGTGGCTTTAGTCTAATTTTACGATGCGAAAATGTTATTTAATCCCCAAACGATTTGGCGGTGTCTTTCCTGCCGATACGGGGTTAAAATTCATGGCAACGGCAACGTTCCAATTGATCACGTTCCAGAAACACCCACTCGCAAGATGATTAAAATTCTCTTTTTTTTGGACAATCATGTCATGAGCATCTAAATCGTCTATATTTTATGTAATAATCTATCCATAATCAATATTTTTATACTAAATATCCACAACGGTTTTAGTCACATGTATTGTGTAAAAAAATAATAATTTTGATTATATTGAGAGTGGATGTTTCTAGATTAATTTATGGGAATTAAACATTAAATTCCTTCCATTTTTGCATATAAGTTCATGACAGTGAGATTTAAAAATCATGTTATATTGTGAATTCTTGTGTGAATGGGGTCAGTTTGTTATTTGGATACTTAGGCTATTTAAAAAATTCAGCCTTTTCTTAAAAAACAGAAAGATGTTTAGTAATTGATTTTTAGATGAATTTAATTGAATTGATTTGATGAAACTGATGAATATGAATTTTTTGTTGGGTATTTACTATTTGTTTTAGCGTTCAACTTCATCATTTCTACCTTTTTTCTAAAATTGCAAATAATAATTTGTTTCTGTTAATGCTGTTCAGTGTTTTTTTTCCTTTACATTTTAAACAGATGTCTTCGAAGAAGAAATGCAAAATTGTCAATCCAAATGCCCAGCAAAAGAGACTGGCTTAGACAGCATTCGCAGAGATTATCAGAATTTGGACTACTCCAAATGTGATGATCTACAGGACATTCTTAATGGGAAAGTAGTGGGCAGAAAGGCATATCATGCGTGGTTTGAAGAGCAAAAACTTGCAGTTTAGAATGTCAAAATTGAGGAAAAACAAGGTGTACAGAGTTGCTTATTGGTTACAATCTGAGGAGTATGATGATGTTACTGATTATGATATGCCAATGTACCAGGTAGCAACTGATCTTCTCCATAAAGACTTGTCCTATTGCTAGAAATTGTAATTTATTTACCTATCTCATACGGACTTACAGCATATAATACAATAATATTTAAGTTCTGATCTTCAGAATATCACATTTTTGAATTTTCTAGGCAGTCTGGGTGTTTATTACTATTTCCATCACAACGGTCAATTTTGCAATTAGCTACAATTAGTTAACTAACTAATTATATGCTTTAATTTCAGGTCATCCAAGTAAGATGTTTTATATTTGTTTCGGAATGCTTCAATCCATAATAACTGGACATTTCATTCAGTTCTCTTAATTTTTAAGAAAGATATGGGTTTTTGACTGTCCTTGATCACAGCTTTTGTGTTAAGTCAATGGAAAAGCAATAGGGAACAAGATGCTAATTTCCGAGTACGAAAATGGCCATAACTTTATTAATACTGAAGATATGAAAGTGAATTAGGTGTCAA
Source organism: Leucoraja erinaceus (assembly GCF_028641065.1). NCBI lineage: Eukaryota > Metazoa > Chordata > Chondrichthyes > Rajiformes > Rajidae > Leucoraja > Leucoraja erinaceus. The sequence continues at coordinate 441,967 of NW_026576454.1, read as the reverse complement.
ATTAAAGTTATTTTTATGCTTCATCGGATGGGATAAATTACAGGCTTGATTTTTTAAATCTCACCATTTTGTAACATTCCTAGGGGGTCTGGGAGTGGTGATAGGTTGATCGATGGACAAAGGCCAGAGGTGAAAAGACATACGGCGTGAGAAAACGACAGAAAAGGGGCTAATTGTGAAGCCAGAGGAAGGAATGCAGGTGGAAGGGGAGTGGGGAGGGGGGTTGAGAAATGCATGTGAGTCCAGGTACGGCAGGGACAAGGAGCGGCTGGGAAAGGAAGGAAAAAAAGGAGGGAGTGTTTTTTTGTAGATCAGTTACTTAAAGTTGGAGAATTCAATGTTCATAGAACATGGAACAGCACAGCACAAGAACAGGTCCTATGGCCCATTCCCAATATCTGTGCCCAACATAGTATTTTGATTAGAAACACAGCGTGGAAACAGGCCCTTCGGCCCCACCGAGTGCATGCCGACCATCGATCACTCCGTTCACACTAGTTCTATGTTATCCCACTTTCTTATCTACTCCCTACTAGTAATTTACAGAGGGCCAATTAACATCTTTGGAGTGTGGGAGGAAACTGGGGCACCCGGAGGAAACCCACATGGTTCAGAGGGAGAACGTGCAACAGCAGGGGGGTGAGTGAAGTTCCCATAATGCGTTCGGCCGAACGCACTACTCTCTGCAGAGCCTTTTGTCCTTGGCAGAGCAATTCCCAAACCAGATGGTAATGTTCCCAGACAAGGTGCTTTCCACCGCCGCTACGTAGAAGCACTGGAGGATCCTCGGAGACACTCTGAATTTCCTCAATTGCCTGAGGTGGTAAAGGCGCTGCCTTGCCTTACTCACGAGTGCTGAGGCGTGTGATGCCCATGTCATATCCTCGGAGATGTGGACTCCCAGATATTTAAAACAGTTCACCCTATCCACAGGATCCCCATTGATCCTCAATGGAGTGTACGTCCTCGGATGATGTGCCCTCCTAAAGTCCATGGTCAGCTCCTTCGTTTTTTTGATGTTCAAGAGGAGGCTGTTATCCTGGCACCAGAGTGCTAGATCAGCCACCTCCTCCCGGTAGGCCTTCTCGTCGTTGTCTGAGATCAGGCCCACCACCACAGTGTCAGCAGCAAACTTAATTATTGAGTTGGAGCTGAACCTAGCCACACAGTCATGTGTGTACAGGGAGTACAATAGGGGGCTGAGGACGCAACCCTGGGGCAATCCTGTGCTCAGGATGAGGGACTTTGATGTATTCCCTCCCATCTTGACTACCTGGGGCCTGGCGGTGAGAAAGTCCAGGACCCAGGCACACAGGGAGGTGTTGAGCCCCAATTCCATTAGCTTCCCGGCCAGTCTGGTGGGGACTATCGTGTTGAAGGCTGAACTGTAGTCTATGAACAGCATCCTCACGTAGCCCCCCTTCTGGCTGTCCAGATGGGAGAGAGCGGTGTGCAAGACCTGGGAGACCGCATCGTCCGTGGACCTGTTCGGACGATATGCGAACTGCAATAGGAATGTAGGAGAAAAACCATGCAGGCCACAGGGAGAACGTACAAACTCCGTATGACAGGCAGTCAGGCAGCAACTGTACACTGAGATGCCTACCCGTGCATCATCAGTATCTTTCCATACGACTGGGTCATGTAGCTAAGAGGAATATGAGGTGTTGGTCCTCCAGTTTGTGTGTGGTCTCACTCTGGCAATGGAGGAGGCCCAGGATAGAAACGTCAGTGTGGGAACAGGAAGGGTGGTTTAAAATAGTTGGCAACTGGGAGATCCAACAGGCGTTGGTGGACCGGACGCAAGTGTTTGGTGAAATGGTCGCCAATTCTACGCTTGGTAGGGACTGAAGCGTGTTTTCACCGCATTCTTGCTATTGAGCGTAGGTTCACCAGGTTAATTCCCGGGATGGCGGTACTGACATATGATGTACGAATGGGTCGACTGGGCTTGTATTCACTGGAATTTTGAAGGATGAGAGGGAATCTTATAGAAACATATAAGATTTTGAAGGGATTATAACCATATAACCATATAACTATTACAGCACGGAAACAGGCCATCTCGGCCCTACAAGTCCGTGCCGAACAACTTTTTTCCCCTTAGTCCCACCTGCCTGCACTCATACCGTAACCCTCCATTCCCTTCTCATCCATATGCCTATCCAATTTATTGAATTCTTCAGACTGAGAGTCGGGGGGAGATACCGAGATAAGGAAGTGTAAGGTGTAAAAACAAGACAAAGGGGATGAGATGAAGAAAATGTAGATTAGATCATTGCTCGTTAAGAATTGAACAGGCTAGATGCAGGAAAAATGTTCCCGGTGTTGGGGGAGTCCAGAACCAGGTGCCACAGTTTAATAATCAGGGGTGGGCCATTTAGAACTGAAATGAGGGGAAACCTCCCCAGAGAGTTGTGAGTCTGTGGAATTCTCTGCCATAGAGGCAATGGAGGCCAATTCAATTTATGTTTTCAAGAGAGTGTTAGATATAGCTCTTAGGGCTAACGGAATCAAAGTGGGAAAGTAGGAACTGGGGTACTGATTTTGGATGATCAACCATGGTCATATTGAATGGCGGTGCTGCCTCGGAAGGCCGAATGGCCTCCTCCTGCACCTATTTTCTATGAATCCTCAGTCGAAGAGACATCCAATGTGTTGTTGAAGTCTGGAGAGAGAAACAACCAATCATTTATTAACAGAGACACATACCAGCCTCACTTTCTTATAGTGGATTGTCCTTGATCAGTTTCTGTGAAACCACAACAGACGTCATTTGGTGCAGCTCGATACCCACTGGTGTTAATCAGTTACAGTCAACGTAGGAGCGAATGTATCATCTGGCAGGGTAAATGTTGACATAACCATCTTAATAGGATATTGCTAGAGATAAGGACTTGACCCAATTGCACCCTACAAATCTTTCTCTAAATACCGTCACATGTAGACTTGTTGTAGACTTTGCAAGGGAACAATATATTGTGTTTGTAGAAGGAACTGCAGATGCTGGTTTAAACCAAAGATAGACACCAAATGCTGGAGTAACTCTGCGGGTCAGACGGCATCTCTGGAGAGAAGGAAAGGGCTACGTTTCGGGTCGAGACCCTTCTTCAGACTGAGAGTCGGGGGAGATACCGAGATAAGGAAGTGTAAGGTGTAAAAACGAGACAAAGGGGATGAGATGAAGGAAAATGTAGATTAGATCATTGCTCGTTAAGAAAGTAACAACAAAGCAAACAGAGATAAAATATAGTCGGAGATAGTAAAGGGCCTGTCCCAGCAGCATACGATTGCATGCGTCTAGCACGACCAAACGTGGTGGCTTGAGGCGTACGGCCTCGCGGAGCCGGTCCCACTTCCAACCGCGGAGCCGTCTGGAGTTGTGCGGGGCTGGTCCCAACATCATACTCACCAATCAGCTGGGCAGGAGGCGGGCCGACTGAATTTGACGTCGCACGGCGTAGGTTGGTGACATCATCACGCAACGGCACGCCGGGCGGTGACGTCATCGCGCAACGCCACGCGCTAGGCGTACGCCGTCAAGACGCTGCGTACGGCCTCAATGCGGCTGCGGGCCGACAGGCCGTTGCAGCGCGGAATTTTTGAACACGGTCAGCTTTTTCGGAGCCCCGCGCGATGTTGGGACCAGCACAACTCCATATGGCTCCGGCGATCGAAGTGGGACCGGCCCCGCAAGGCCGTACGGCTCAAGCGACCACGTTAGGTCGCGCTTGCCGCATGCAGTCGCATGCTCGTGGGACAGGCCCTTTAGACTGGTCGGAGAACTGGGAAGGCGAGGGATGGAGGGAGAGGGAAAACAAAGGTTACTTGAAGTTGGAGTAGTCGATGTTCATACCACTGGGGTGTAAACTACCCAAGCGAAATATGAGGTGCTGTTCCTCCAATTTGTGCTGGGCCTCAGGACTGCCCATGGCCTAGAACAGAAAGGTCAGTGTGGGAATGGTGTTTAGCAACCGAGAGATCAGATAGGTTTAGGCGGACTGAGCAGAGGTATTCATCGAAACAACAGGTTGTCTTGTCATACGACGTGAAAAGGGGTTTAGCTACCATCTACCACATTGCAGATCCACATACTATCTTTCATTAGGTTTTTCTGGACTTTGTCTTGCACTGAAGGTTATGCCCTTTACCCTGTATCTGCACACTGTGGGCAGCTTGATTGTAATCATGTAAGATAGACACAGAAAGCTGAAGAAACACTGCGGGTCAGGCAGCATCTCTGGAGAAAAGGGTCGACAGGTCGACAGGCTTGTCATTGTGTAAAGTCTTTCTGCTGACTGGATAGCACAAAGCGAGAAAGCTTTTGTCTGTACCCCGGTACACGTGACAATAAACAAAACTAAACTAAACCTTTATCCTATATCTGTACACTGTGGTGTAGTCCCTCCCTCGTGCCACCCGGGAGCGGACGTTAACCCGGGAAAGGGGCAGGCAGCTGGCTCGGGCAGAGCCCTCTTCCGCCTGGCGTATGATTCGCAGATCACTAGCTGGACCAGGCCTAGGATGCAACCGAACCAGGACATCTTTGCCTCCCCTACGCACAGGGTGTTCAGATTCAGATTCAGATTCAATTTTAATTGTCATTGTCAGTGTACAGTACAGAGACAACAAAATGCATTTAGCATCTCCCTGGAAGAGCAACATAGCAAACGATTTGAATAAATAATAATAAGTGTCCGGGGGGAGTTCAAAGATGAGGATGGTGGGTGTGAAGTGCAGCCAGAAGGTAAGGAGCAGCCCCTTTAGATATTGGACAGAATTGGTCAAATTGTGGGTCAAAAGGCCTGTTCTGGTGCTGTATTGTTCTACTTTCTATGTTGATAGAATCATAGGAGGAGTGTGCTAGGAGACTGCAAGGTGACTTGGATAGGTTGGGTGAGTGGGCAAATGCATGGCAGTTGCAGTATAATGTGGATTAATGTGAGGTTATCCACTTTGGTGGCAAAAATAGGATAGTAGACTATTATCTGAATGGTGGCCGATTAGGAAAAGGGGAGATGCAACGAGACCTGGGTGTCATGATACACCAGTCATTGAAAGTAGGCATGCAGGTGCAGCAGGCAGTGAAGAAAGCGAATGGTATGTTAGCATTCATCGCAAAAGGATTTGAGTATAGGAGCAGGGAGGTTCTACTGCAGTTGCACAGGGTCTTGGTGAGACCACACCTGGAGTATTGCGTAGAGTTTTGGTCTCTTCATCTGAGGAAAGACATTCTTGCCATAGAGCGAGTACAGAGAAGGTTCACCAGACTGATTCCTGGGATGTCAGGACTTTCATATGAAGAAAGACTGGATAGACTCAGCTTGTACTCGCTAGAATTTAGAAGATTGAGGGGGGATCTTATAGAAAGTTACAAAATTCTTAAGGGGTTGGACAGGCTAGATGCAGGAAGATTGTTCGCAATGTTGGGGAAGTCCAGAACAAGGGGGTCACAATTTAAGGATAAGGGGGAAGTCTTTTAGGACTGAGATGAGAAAAACATTTTTCACACAGAGACTGGTGAATCTCTGGAATTCTCTGCCACAGAAGGTGGTTGAGGCCAATTCATTGGCTACATTTAAGAGGGAGCTAGATGTGGCCCTTGTGGCTAAAGGGATCAGGGGGTATGGAGAGAAGGCAGGTATGGGATACTGAGTTGGATGATCAGCCATGATCATATTGAATGGTGGTGCAGGCTTGAGGGGCCGAATGGCCTACTCCTGCGCCTATTTTCTATGTTTCAATAACGTGGAAACAGGCCATTCAGCCCAACCTGCCCATGCAGACCAACATGTTCCATCTACACTAGTCCCACCCGCCTGCCTTTTGTCCATAGCCCTCCAAGTTAAAAGATACTTGGGCAGGTACATGGCTCGGATAGGTTTAGATGTATAAGGGGCAGATGTGGGCAAGTGGTACTAGCTTACACAGGACATCAGCGTGGGCAGAGATGTTGGGCCGAAGGGCCTGTTTCTGTGTTGCTTGACTCCACCTGTGAGGAAATTGGAGCACCCGTGGGGGAAACCCACGCGGAGAACGTGCAAACTCCACACGCGCAGGCATTGGCAGAGTGCCTTCAAGGTCAGCTGCAGGATGTGCCCCCAGGACACAAAGATGGCCGGGTGAGGAGAGGAGAGGGACGTTGGTTCGCTGGAACCGCTCCAGTACATCGAGCGCATGGGCCAACCAGACTTTGTGGACTTAGATATATCGTTATTTATACATGTATGTATATATACTAGACCAAGTGGGACCCCTTGGGCCCTGTCCCCCAATGCAATAATCCACCACTCACCCATTCCCCCAATGCAATCCGTTTACACCACTCACCTGTTCCCCCAACGTAACCCGTTCCAATGCAATAATCCACCAAACACCCATAGCCCCCCACGGGAGGCCTGGTCCCAATGCAATCTGTTCCCCAACGTAAGATTCCACAACTCACCCGTTGGGTCCCTGTCACATGGGAGGCATGGTCCCCAAATCTACCCATCCCCCAACGTACGATTCCACCACTCACCCGTTCCACCAACGCAACCCGTTCCCCCAATGCAATATTCCACCACTCACCCATAGCCCCCAACTGTGCAGGTCATTTTAAACTTAAAATAAAATGCAATTGCACTAAGATTTAATGTGATGTAGGTGCCACCGACAAGGCCATCCTTTGTTATCCAAATCTAATCATTGAACTTTGCTGTGCTGGGTTAGGCTAGCAGATTCTTTCTCTGAAGGACATTTGCTGTGAAGGACTCAGTGTTCTGGGATAGAAACATTGTGGCCAGTAGGGCATTGTGACATCATAACTGCCGAACTGCCAGTGCCACTTGAAAGAAAATCCAACTTTTAAATGTCACTTTAAAACTTTTAACTCTCCCCACAGCATTCCTGTCCTTACAACAATGTAAAAACACTCTCACATCTTGCGTATTGGCAGCTGAGATCACATTGTGATGTCATTTTTGGTTTTCGGAATCTTCACGGCAGCTTGTGTAAATGAGATCCCATTGTGATTGGAGGACTGTGAGATTCCATTGTGACATCATCACTGGAAGCTGCTGGAAGAGTCGCACTCTCAAAGGCAGGTATTATTTTCAAAATTGGCTTTTTTTAAACTTAAAATGTCAATAACGTGAAATATAACATCAAATCCGAAGGAAGCGTGAAAAATGACGACAGGAAAAAGCTGAGTAAGGTTCTGCAAACATTTTCACGCTATTGTGTAGAGTTTTGCCGTAGTTCCTTGAGATCGCTCACTTGCACGCAGACAGATCCAAACACAACAAGACTATAAGTGTAACATACTAGACCAAGTGGGACCCGTTGGGCCCCGTCCCCCAACATGGGGGGGAGGGGCACGGCATCCCATGGGAGGTCTGGTCCCCGAATGCTGCATTGCCATTCAACCCGGAGACAGGCGTCCCCCAAAGCCAATCACCCCATCACCCGTTCCTCCAACGTAACGCATTCGTCAACACAAATTTCCACCACTCACCCATAGCCCCCAACTGCGCAGGCACGACTCATTTCCCCTCATCCCCAACAATCCCTCCCCCTTCTCTTCACCCTCCCTCTTCTCTCCCCTCACCGCCTTCCCTCCTCCACTCCATCCTTCACCTCTACCTCCCTCTCCTTTACACTACCCTCAGTCACTCCTTACACTCAGTCACTTCCTCCCACCCTCCCTACCCCCCTGACCCATTGGGCCCCATTTCCCCAACGCATTATTCCACCACTCACCTGTTTCCCCAACGCAATATTCCACCACTCACCCATTCTCCCAACGCATCCCTTTCCCCCAACTCAATCAATCCTTCCCATGTGGGGGGTGGGGGGGGTGGACAGTTGGCGCTTCCCAGAGACAATGAATGGACTCGACATTTGGGTTGGTACAAGCGCTCCCTTGAGCCAATCAATCCTTACCACGTGGGGGGTCGGGAGGGGGGGGGGGGGGAATCTCACATCACTCTCTCCTTACTCCCCTTTCATTCATACATACATTCATTCATTCCCTACCCTCAGTCAATCCATCCCTCACCTCTCCCCTTTCACACTCTCCCACTAAAGACAATGGTTAAATAACATTTCTTCTCCTCCCACCCCCCACTCCGTCAACTCTCATAGCTTGTGTATTGGCAGCAGAGATCACAATGTGATGTTATTTTCGGTTGTCGGAATTTTCAGGGCAGCTTGTGTAAATGAGATCCCATTGTGATTGGAGGACTGTGAGATGCCATTGTGACATCATCACTGGAAGCTGCTCAAAAAGTCTCACTCTCACTGTCATTTATTATTCTCATAGTTCTCTTTTTTTGAACTTTAAATGATATGATGTGATATGCCATTTATTGTCACTATACATGTACAGTGAAATTGAAAGCTGATCTGAAATCAAATATTAATAACGTGAGATATAACATCAAATGTGAAGAAACTTGATACGAACGACCACGGGAAAAAGCGAGTAACATTCTGCAAAAAAATGTTGCGCTATTGTGTACCGTTTTGGCGTAGCTACTGAGATCACAGAAGGCAGACAAACAAGTCGAGACTTTTAACAGTATACTAGACCAAGTGCAGACCCGTTGGGCCTGTTCCCCGAACGTGTTTCAGACCCCGAGTACGGGGAGGGGGGGGGGGGGGTGAGGGTGGAGTGGGCGGGCGGGCGTGATGTCGAGTGAGCCTGTGGGTCAGGCGTACGCTGTCAGGACGCTGCGTACGCCGTCAAGACGCTGCGTATGCCGTAACGACTCTGCGTATCACGTCGAGACGCTGCATACACCCTCAATGCGCCTGCAGGCTGACAGGCCACTGACTACGCCCAGCTCTGTCACGCTGGCTGAAGCCAAAGATCGGCTGTTCACCCGCTGCTTTTCGCCGTCCTCGGACAGAGGAGAGCAGGGCGGCAGCAGCCGTTATGGTGGATGGCCAGCAGGAGGCGCAAAATTGAGTGGGGGGGGGAAGGATTTTATTAAAAATGTGTACATAAAAATGACGACATTTAATGAGGAGTGGATTTACAAATGTACAAGTGAAAAGTGTGGAGTGAGATATATAGATCAGCTACAGAAATGAGGGGTGAATTGGCCGGTGGACTTTAATCCAAGCAAGTGTGAGATGGTGCACTTGGATAGGGCAAATTCACAGGGGAAAATATACAATTAATACAATGACCCTCAACAGCATTGATGTACAGAGGGACCATAGAGGCCAAGTCCACAACTCCCTGAAAATGACAACAAATTTCACAAGGATTTTGTGTACAAAATCATGAGAGGAATAGATCCGTAGATGCACAGAGTCTCTTGCCCAGAATGGGTGAATCGAGGACCAGAGGACATGGATTTAAGATGAAGGGGAAAATAATGAATAGGAATCTGAGGGGTAACAGTTCCACACAAAGGGTGGTGGGTGCTAGGAACGAGCTACCAGAGGAGGTGGTTGAGGCAGGGACTATCCCAACATTGAAGAAACAGTTAGACAGGTACATGGATAGGACAGGTTTGGAGGGATATGGACCAAGTGTGGGCAGGTGGTACTAGTGTAGCGGGGACACGTTGGCCAGTGTGGGCACGTTGGTCGGGATGGGTCTGTTTCCACACTGTATCACTACGGCACTATGTATCTATGTTGCTGGGCCTGAGGGCCTGAGCTATAGGGTAAGGTTGGGCAGGCTGGGACTTTATTCCTTGGAGCACAGGAGGCTGCGGGGTGATTATGGACGCACACAAAATCATGAAGGGGATAGATGGGGTGAATGCACAGAGACCTTTGCCCAGAGTAATGGAATCGAGAATCATAGGACATAACCATATAACCATATAACAATTACAGCACGGAAACAGGCCATCTCGACCCTTCTAGTCCATGCCAAACACGTATTCTCCCCTAGTCCCATACACCTGCGCTCAGACCATAACCTTCCATACCTTTCCCATCCATATAACTATCCAATTTATTTTTAAATGATAAAAACGAACCTGCCTCCACCACCTTCACTGGAAGCTCATTCCACACAGCCACCACTCTCTGAGTAAAGAAGTTCCCCTTCATGTTACCCCTAAACTTCTGTCCCTTAATTCTCAAGTCATGTCCCTTGTTTGAATCTTCCCTACTCTCAGTGGGGGAAGCTTATCCACGTCAACTCTGTCTATCCCTCTCATCATTTTAAAGACCTCTATCAAATCCCCCCTTAACCTTCTGCGCTCCAAAGAATAAAGCCCTAACTTGTTCAACCTTTCTCTGTAACTTAGTTGCTGAAACCCAGGCAACATTCTAGTAAATCTCCTCTGTACTCTCTCTATTTTGTCGCATAGATTGAAAGTGAGAGATGGTAGGAATAACATTTTCACACATAGGGTGGTGGGTAGAGGGTATAACCTGCCAGAGGAGGTAGTTGAGGCAGGTACTGCACCAAGAGGCAAGTGAGACTAGCATAGACAGGTGAATGCACAGTCTTTTTTCAAGCTTTTTTTGTGGCACCCACAATTGCTGCCTCGCCAACAGTCTGTCTCTTCCTTTCCTTCTATGTTGTTTGCTAGTATGAATGTTTTAGTGTTCTTTAACTTGTTTCATGTGAGGGGTCAGGGAAACTTTTAAGAATCTCTTACCTGGACGGAGATGCGAGTGTTTTTCCTGTATCGTATACGTCCGCACTGTGGCCGAACATTGTGGAGCTGCCGGCCTCTTGCTGGAGATCAACTTCGGGAGCTCCAACCACGGGGGCGTCGATCTCCGGCTGCGGGAGCTTTGATCGCCCCGACTGCGGATGGTTCAACTGCCCCGACCGTGGGAATAAAGGACGGAAGAAGATTAGACTTCTCTTTATGTTAACTTTTATGTGGCAGTGTGACTTGTTGCTTTTTTTTGGTATGGCTTTATGGCAAATCGAGTCTCACTGTACCTTATCTGAAGAAGGGTTTCGGCCCGAAATGTTGCCTATTTCCTTTGCTCCATAGATGCTGCTGCACCCGCTGAGTTTCTCCAGCATTTTTGTGTACCTTCACTGTACCTTAATTGGTACATGTGACAATAAAATACCTTTGAACCTTTGAGGGTAGAGGTCAAGATCCAAAGGGCTTAAGAAGGAACTGCAGATGCTGGAAAATCGAAGGTAGACAAAAATGCTGGAGAAACTCAGCGGGTGCCGCAGCATCTATGGAGTGAAGGAAATAGGCAACGTTTCGGGCCGGAACCCTTCTTCAGACTGATGTAGGGTGGGGAGGGGGGGGGGGGGGGGGGGGGGTGGGGGGGGGAAAGAAAGGAGAAAGGAAGAGGGGAGCCTGAGGGCTGAGGAAGGACTGAGAAGGGGAGGAGACAGCAAGGGTTACCGGAAATTGGAGGTCAATGCTTATGCCACTAGGGTGCAGACTGCCCAAGCGGAATATGAGATGCTGCTCCTCCAATTTCCGTTGGTGCTCACTCTGGCCACGGACAAGACCCAGGACTGAAAGATCCAAAGGGCAGTGGTTTAAGGTGAGAAGAAAAAGATTGAATAGGAAGTGAAAGGCAACAGTTTCACACATAGAGGGGTGATGTGTGTATGGAACAAGCTGCCAGGGGAAGTAGTTGAGGCTGGGACTATAACAACATTTAACCGTCATTTGGACAAGTACACGGATGGGAAATGGTTAGAGGGATATGGGCCAAAAGCAGGGAAGTGGGTCAGCATGGACGAGTTGGGCTGAAGGGTCTGTTTCTGTGCTGTGTGACTCTATGACCTGTTCTGTGTTATTTCTCCCCAGGGCGGCATGGGGGCGCAGCGGTAGAGTTGCTGCCTTACAGCGCTTGCATCTCTGGAGACCCGGGTTTGATCTCGACGACCGGTGCCATCTCGACGCCGTTTGTACGTTCTCCCCGTGACCTGCGTGGGTTTTCTCCGAGATCTTCGGTTTCCTCCCGCATTCCAAAGACATAGCAACATAGAAACATAGAATATAGGTGCAGGAGGAGGCCATTCGGTCCTTCGAGCCAGCACCGCCATTCATTGTGATCATGGCTGATCGTCCACTATCAATAAGCCGTGCCTGCCTTCTCCCCATATCCCTCGACTCCACTAGCCCCTAGAGCTCTATCTAACTCTCTCTTAAATCCATCCAGTGACTTGGCCTCCACTGCCCTCTGTGGCAGAGAATTCCATAAATTCACAACTCTCTGGGAGAAAAAGTTTTTTCTCACCTCAGTCTTAAATGACCTCCCCTTTATTCTAAGACTGTGGCCCCTGGTTCTGGACTCGCCCAACATTGGGAACATTTTTCCTGCATCTAGCTTGTCCAGTCCATTTATAATTTTATATGTTTCTATAAGAACACCCCCTCATCCTTCTAAACTCCAGTGAATACAAGCATAGTCCTTTCAATCTTTCCTCATATGACAGTCCCAGGGATCAATCTGGTGAACCTACGCTGCACTGCCTCAATCAGGCGTACAGGTTTGTTGTTAAATTGGCTTGGTATAAATGTAAATTGTCCCCAGTATGTGTAGGATAGTGTTAATGTGCGGGGATCTGTGGTGGGCGTGGACATAGTGGGCCGAAGGGCTTGTTTCCGCGCTGGATGTCTAAACTAAGCTAAACCTAAACTAAATTGTCTGACAAAATAACTATTAAAAAGTAACGATAGATGGCAATGCCTTGGTTATTCAGTAACAATAATATGGGTGGCAATAATGTGCTGATCGTCAGAATGTAATAGCGGGATCATAAAGATACCCATTATACTTGTTTGTCTGCCCCTCCTTTTGGAACAGTTACTGTCATTGTTCTGGGTAAAATTCTCACCACTGTTGGAACTCAGCAGGTCACGCAGTAGCTGTGGGGGGATGGATAGGCTCTGCGTCGAGTCGGGACCCTTCGTATTCGGGGGATAAAGGTGGAAGAGAGAGAGGTGAGGGCGTGACCAAGTCTGCCAAGTGGTAAGGTTAGCTACAGGTGAGGAAGGAACACTTACAGGTGGGTGGAGTATGTGACAAAGGCTAGATGTGAACACGAGACAAAGAGCAAAGATAAGGAGAGAAAGATGAGTAGAATGTAAAGCCATGGAGAGATACCAAACTAAACCTAATCATAATCATTCCTACAGGACAGAGTCAGAGAGCTTTAGAGTGATACAGCATGGAAACAGGCCCTACAGCCCAACATGCCCACCCTGGCCAACATGTCCCATCTACACTAGTCCCACCTGCCTGCATTTGGCCGATATATATCCCTCTAAACCTCTCCTATCCTATCCTCAACTGAATCATGCCACCACTATGTGCGAGCGGTCCTGATCTACTATCTACCTCATTGGTGGCCCTCGGACTATCGTTGATCGGACTTTCCTGGCTTTACCTTGCACTAAACGTTATTCCCTTTATCCTGGATCTACACAGTGGATGGCTTGAGTGTTGTCTTTCCGCTGACTGGTTAGCACGCAACAAAAGTGTTTCACTGTACCTCGGTACACGTGACAATAAACTAAACTAAACTGAACTGAACATAGAGACATATAGAGTGATACAGCGTGGAAACAGGCCCTTCAGCCCAACTTCACCACACCGGCCAACATGTCCCATCTACACTAGTCCCACCTGCCTGCATTTGGTCCACATACCTCCAAATCCATGTACCTGTCTAAATGTTTCTTAAACGTTGGGATAGTCCCAGCCTCAACTACCTCCTCTGGCAGCTTGTTCTATACACCCACCACCCTTTGTGTAAACAAGTTACCCCTCAGATTCCTATTAAATCTTTTCCCCTTCACCTTGAACCTATGTCCTCTGATCCTCGATTCCCCAACTCTGGGCAAGAGACTCTGTGCATCTGCCCGATTTATTCCTCTCATGCTTTTATCCACCTCTATAAGATCCTCATAAGGTCATAAGTGATAAGTAATACCATTCGGCCTATCAAGTCTACTCCGCTATTCAATCATGCTGATGTATCTCTCCCTTCCAACCCCATTCCCCTGCCTTCTCCCCATAACCTCTAGTACCTGTACTAATCAAGAATCTATCAATCTCTGCCTAAAATATATCCACTGACTTTGCCTCCACAGCAAAGAATTCCACAGATTCACCACCCTCTGACTAAAGAAATTCCTCCTCATCGCCTTCCTAAAAGAACATCCTTTAATTCTGAGGCTATGACCTCTAGTCGTAGACTCTCCCACTAGTGGAAACATCCTCTCCACATCTACTCTATCAAAGCCGTTCACTATTCTATGTTTCAATGAGATCCCTCCCTCATTCTCTTAAACCCCAGTGAGTACAGGGCCAGTGCCATCAATCTCTCATCATATATTATCAAACGCTCATCCTCCTGCGCTCTAAGGAATAGAGTCCCACCCTACTCAACCTCTACCTGTAGCTCAGAAGAAGTTCCTGTCTAATTGATCTGAAACGTTGCCATAGTCCCTGCCTCATGGTGACCAGAATTGCAGGGTGTTCAGTTGTTGGGGAATCTGCAGGTCCAGCACAAACAAAGTATATTTAAGAAAGCAAGAAAAGAGAAAACCAGGATTTACTGATCTCTTATTTAACCAGCTGTTTGGACTATGTTAAAATGTTAATGTCAATTTAGTTTAGAGATACAGCGCGGAAACAGGCCCTTCGAACCACTGAGTCCGCTTCAACCAGTGATCACCGCGTACACTCGCACTATCCTATGCAGGGGTACAGTGAAAAGCTTTTGTTGCGTACTAACCAGTCAGCGGAAAGACTATACATGATTACAATCAAGCCGTCCACAGTGTACAGATACAGGATAAAGGGAATAATGTTTAACCATATAAACCATATAACAATTACAGCACGGAAACAGGCCATCTCGGCCCTACAAGTCCGTGCCGAACAAAATTTTTTTTTTCCCCTTAGTCCCACCTGCCTGCACTCATACCATAACCCTCCATTCCCTTCTCATCCATATGCCTATCCAATTTATTTTTAAATGATACCAATGAACCTGCCTCCACCACTTCCACTGGAAGCTCATTCCACACCGCTACCACTCTCTGAGTAAATAATGTTTAGTGCAAGATAAATTCCAGTAAAGTCTGATTAAAGATAGTCCAAGTGTCTCTAGTGAGATAATATAGTAGGTCAGGACCCGCTCTCTAATTGGTGATAGGATAATTCAGTTGTCTGATGACAGCGAGGAAGAATCTGTCCCTGAATCTGGAGGTCTGGGTTTTCACACTTCTGTACTTTAAGGCAAAGGTAGATAGATTCTTGATTAGTATGGGTGTCAGGGGTAATGGAGAGAAGGCAGGAGAATGGGGTTAGGAAGGAGAGAAGATCAGCCATGATTGAATAGCGGAGTAGACTTGATGGGCCAAATGGCCTAATTCTGCTCCTATCACTTATGACCTCTTGCCTGATGGGAGAGGGGAAAAGAAGGAGTGACTGGGGTGAGACTTGTCCTTGATTTTGCAGCTGGCCAGACTTGTAAACAGGTCCTGTATGTAAACAAGGTCAGAGCACATGGAATTGGGCTGATATCCCAGCATGGGTTATTTAACAGATTAAAGGCAAAGATTGGGAATAAGACGTTCAGTTCAGTTTAGTTTAGTTTAGTTTAGTTTAGTTTAGTTTAGTTTAGTTTAGTTTAGAGATACAGCGTGAAACAGGCCCTTTTGGCCCATCAAGTCTGCACCGGCCAGCGATCCCCACACACTAACACTCGTGCTAGTGAAGGTAAGAATAGGAGGACTGGGGAAATGAATGTGTAGCTGAGGAGTTGTTGCAGGGAGCAGAGAGTCAGATTTCTGGAACATTGAGATCTTCTCTGGGGCAGGGGTGACCTGTATAAAAGGGACGGGTTACACCGTAACTGGAGGGGGACCAACATCCTAGCGAGATGGTTTGCTAATGCTGCACTGGTGGGATGTCAAGGCTGAGTTCAGAGGTGACATTACGGACATTTTGTTTAGTGAGGCTATATGGGTGGAGCTGAGGAACAAGAAAGGGGATGATCACCTTGTTGGGTGAACTACAGACCCCCAAATAGTCAATGGGAATTAGAAGAACAAATGTGCCGGGAGATTGCCGACAGCTGCAGGTCAAAGAAGTTTGTTGTAGGAGGGGATTTCAACTTTCCAAATATAGACTGGGAAAATCATAGTGTGAAGGGTTCAGATGGGGTGCAATTCCTCAAAAGTGTTCAGGAGAGTTTTCTTAAACAGTGTGTGGAGGCCTCAACATGTGAGAGGGCAACACTGGATCTAGTATTGGGAAATTGGGAAGGCAAGTTAATGAAGTGTGTGTGGAGGAGCCTTTTTGGGACTAGTGGCTACAGTTCGATTAGGTTTAAGATAGTTATGGATCGGGACGGAGAGGGTCCAAGTGTTAAAATGCACAATTGGGTTAAGGCCAACTTTGAGGGTATGAGAGAAGGTCTCGCTCAAGTTGACTGGAGCAGGTTATTTGAGGGGAAAAGAACATTGGCTAAGTGGGATGTTTTTAAAAGTGTACTGACGAAAGCTCAGGATGCATATGTCCCCGTTAGAGTGACAGGAAGCTTGCCTGACGAGGGAAATTGAGACGTTAGTCAAAAACAAGAAGGATGCATGGGACAGGTATACGCAGCTGGGATCAAGTACATCCCTGGAGGACTTTCGGGAACTAAGTAGCAAACTAAAAAAGGAGATCAGAAGGGCAAAAATGGGCCAGAAGATATCAGGTGGGAAAAGAGTATATTAAGGACAATCCCAAATTTTTTTATAAATACATATGGGGGGAAAAGGGTAACTAGAGAGACAGAGTGGGGCCACTCAGGAATCAAAGAGGTCACCTCTGTGTCGAGCCACAGGAGATGGGCAAGGTCCTAAATTAGTATTTCTCCTCTGTATTTACTGAGGAGAAAGATAGTAAGAATTGAATTGAATTGAATGCATTTTATTAGCCAAATATGTATACATACAAGGAATTTGACTAGACTCAACAATAACTGCTAGACTCAACAACAACTTCATCACCAAGTTCGCTGATGACACAGCAGTGGTGGGTCTCATCAGTGACAATGATGAATCGGCGTACAGGATGGAGGTGGAGCTGCTCACAGGTTGGTGCAAATTCCACAACCTCATTCTCAACGTGGGAAAAACTAAGGAGATGGTGGTTGACTTCAGGAGGGCGGGGAAACAACACCATACACCTCTGCACATCGATGGAGCTGATGTGGAAAGGGTCAGCAGCGTGAAGTTCCTAGGACTACACCTGTCAGATGACCTGACGTCCACGGCCAACACCACAGCACTGGTCAAGAGAGCCCAGCAGCGACTACACCCTCTCCGAAGACTACGTAAAGCAGGTCTCCCCACTACACACCTACGGACTTTTTATAGGGGGACAATCGAGAGCACATTGACCTACGGCATCACTTCCTGGTTCGGGAGCTGCAAGGCGTACGAACGGCACCAACTAGACAGGATTGTGAAGACCGCCAGCAGGATTATTGGTGCTCCACTCCCTTTCCTGCTAGACATATACAGGAAGAGATGTATCAGCAGAGCCATCTCCATCATCAAAGACCCTACCACCCATCGCATCACATATTCTCCATCCTGCCATCTGGGAAGAGGTACAGGAGCATTAGCTGCAAAACCAGCAGGATGCTCCTCAGCTTCTTCCCACAGGCTATAAGACTGTTAAACTGACTTTGCCCCCTGCCAAAGTATCGCGCACCAACCACCAACCTGGACACACTGCAGCAGAGCCACTGTCGTGCCGCTGCCGATCGGAACGCCTGTTGAATGTTTAGTAGAGTGTTAAATTTGTTCATGATATATGTATTTTTATTTCTATTTATTTTTAATGCACACTGAATGGTCACTGGTTGAGCAACGTTTTTTTGTTTCCTCTGGGTATGTGAATACTCAGGAAATGACAATAAAGATATACAATACAATTTGCCTTGGTGCTTTGCTCATAAGTAACAACACGGGGCGCAGTAGACAATTACAAATAAAACATTACAATTTAAACAGGTGATGAATTAAATAAACTACCAGAGCAAAAGGAGGCTACAGACTTATGGCTGTTGAGTAGAGCTACCACTAATGGAAAAAAACTGTGTTTATGTCTGGCTGTGGCGGCTTTGATCCGGAGTCGCCTTCCAGAGGGAAGTGATTCAAAGAGTTTGTGGCCAGGGTGAGAGGGGTCAGAGATGATCTTACCCACTCGCTTCCTGGCCCTTGCAGTGTACAGTTCATCAATGGGGGGGGGGGTTGCAGCCAACAACCTTCTTGGCTGATCGAATGATTCGCTGCAGCCTCCGGATGTCATGCTTGGTGGCTGAGCCAAACCAGACCAGTCGATGATGGCCTCCCATTTAATGTCACTGCAGATGATGGTTCCAAGGAACTTAAAAGACTTCACATATGTGACTGTGGTGTTGTTGATAGCAGGAACTGCAGATGCTGGAAAATCGAAGGTAGACAAAAATGCTGGAGAAACTCAGCGGGTGAGGCAGCATCTATGGAGCATGAGGTCCGAGATGTGCTTTCTCAGCCTCACATGTTGATGGTGAGTGGGGGGAGCTCTCCTAAAGTCTATAATAAATTCCACTGTCTTAAGATCATTGAGCTCCAGGTTGTTGCGATGGCACCAGGACGCCAACTGTGTCACTTCCTGTCTGTAGGTAGATTCCTCCCCATCCCCTGCTAGGAAGCGGCCGTTCCGGGTGGCCCACCCACTGTGAGGACTCTCCCGACGCGGGGCAACTACACCCGGCCAGAACGGCCAGGAACATCGGGCCTCCGTAGAGGCAATAGCGGTGGCCTCAATAGGCCTGACTTTTGGGAGAACTGGGGTTGGGGACTGTATTCTGTGCCTTCCCCCACAGTGGTAACCACTGTGGGGTTATGATTTTTTTGTATGTAGTTACTATGTTAGTCTGTGTCCAAGATGGCTGTCGGAAGGGAGAGTGTCTTTGGAGCGATTTCTATCTTTAATTTGTATATTGATGATGTCCTTATTATTTATTTTTCTCCGACTGTTATTTTTCTCTTCTGTTAATCTTTGTAAGGTGTCCTTGAGATTTGAAAGGCACCCGAAAATAAAATTTATTATTATTATTATTATTATTTTCCCAGGTCAGTCCAATCAGGGTTGTGTCGTCCGCAAACTTGAGATGCTGGACAGATGAGTCAGTGGAGGTGCAGTCATTGGTATAGAGAGAGCAAAGGAGAAGGGAGAGTACATAGCCTTGCGGTGCTCCTATGCTGAGGGTCTGCGGGTCCGAGATGTGCTTTCCCAGTCTCACATGCTGCTTCCTGTCTGTCAGGAAGTTGGTGATCCACTGACAGAGGGGTTCAGGCACAGTCAACTCGGAAAGTTTGTGGTGTAGTAGCTCTGGCACAATGGTGTTGAATGCAGAGCTAAAATCCACAAACAGGATCCTTGCATAGGTCCCCTGGCGGTCTAGGTGCTGGAGGATGAAGTGCAGGCTTAGGTTGACTGTGTCATCCACCGATCTATTTGCCCGGTATGCAAACTGCACATCTTTCATGGGTCTTCATGATTTGTGCGACAGGAATTATGTCTCTGGAATAGCTTTTCCACCTCCTCAATTGCAATTGTTAGATGGAGGAAATTGGAGCAGTCACTGGAAGTGTCTTGAGAGCAGTCAGGGTCACTGTCGAAGAAGTACTGATGGTACTCTCATGTTTGAAGGCAGGCAAATCTCAAGGGCCTGACCTGATATATCCGAGGACATTGTGGGAAACTAGAGAGGAAATTGCGGGAGCCCTGGTTGAAATTTACAAGTCGTCCTTAAATACAGGAGAGGTGCCGGAAAATTGGAGGGTGGGAAAGTTGTGCCTCTTTTCAAGAAGGGCTGCAGGAAGAATGCTGGGAACTATAGGCCGGTGAGCTTAACATCTGTAGTTGGTAAGTTACTGGAGGATATTCTGAGGGACAGGATATACAGGCATTTGGATGGGCAAGAGCTGATTAAGGATAGTCAGCATGGAGCTTTTCAGTTTCTGGAACTCCGGATAAAAGGTTGGCACCTGTATATGGATATATAGATAGCAATCATTTATAGCAACTTTGACACAATCATAAAATAGATTACTGAATTATCTCTAAATTTGGAAATGATGCATCAGCGATCCATGTAAATACAAGGAAATGCACATGAGCTTTACAACAAAAAATCTCTCTCATTTATATCACTAAAAGTAAGAACTTGACCACTTCCTGTTTTTCTGTTTCATGATTTTTGAAAAAACACTGCCACTTACGGCTGTGAGTTTTGGCCATCTTACTCATAGTCCTCCTCCGCTGTGCAGGACATGAGGATTTTTCCCATTGATGAAAAATAAAAGAGTTATTAATGTTTAAAAAATGATGATATTCTCTTTGCTGCCCCTGCTGGTGGGAGGAGGGAGGGACTATAAAACCCGGAAGTGTTGTGCCTCACTCGGTCTCTACAAGATGGAGGAAGCGAGAGGGTCACGTCTCTCTGAGCTGTAAATAACACTGAAAAGATGTCTACTCAACTGTGAGTGCCCTTAATATGGTTTGAAAATGAAAATCTGGTTGCTTTGGAATGCTGCACTGCAAATGGTTGTTTGTGGTGGTGGTTGTTAGTGGTGGTGGTTGTTGGTGGTGGTGGTAACTGGTTTGAAATGCTGCACTGCAAATGGTTGTTCCTGGTGGTAACTTGACAACTTCCTGTTTGCACTGTATATTGATTTTAGATAAAACGCTACCACTTACGGCTGTGATTTATGGCTGTCTGACAGTCCTCCTCCGCTCATCGGGTGCAGAGGGTTCTTCCCATCAATGAAAAATAAAAGTGTTATTAGTGTTTAAAAAAATGTTGAGAATCTGTCTCCTGTCAATCACGCCCCTTCTGGTGGGAGGGGGAGGGGTTATAAAACCCGGAAGTATAATTGTGGCTCAGTTTCTGCAAGATGGGGGAGGGAGAAGTCACGACTCTGTCTGAGCTGTGAATCAACTGAACACACTGAATGTCTACTGAACTGTGAAGTGATGCTTATGTAGTGTTTTGTGTGGTTGTATGGTGGTTTCACCCTGCTTGAAATGGTATGAAACTGCAGTTGAATGTGGAGGCCTTGCACCCTGCATGAAATGGTATTAAACTGCACATGAATTTGGTGGCCTTGCACCCTGCTTGAAGTGGTATGAAACTGCAATTGAATATGGTGGCCTTGCACTGTGCTTGAAATGGTAGGAAACTGCATTTGAATTTGGTGGCCTTGCACCCTGCTCGAAATGGAATTTCAAGGAATAGCCGCGAGTCAACTGCTCGCCCACCAGCTGTGAGTGAGCTGACAGCACATCAGGCTTGAGTGACTGAGCTGTCACCCCAAGAATCCATTTGGCCTACAATACTAGCGCTCTGGAACTCTGGAAACCAGTCCCTTCAGCCCACAATACCCATACTATCGCTCCAGAAAGTATGCGATAGGGGAACAGAAAGTGTGAATAGATGGAGTATTTTACCCAGAGTAGGCGAATCAAGAGCTAGAATGCATAGATTTAAGGTGAGAGGGAAGGGTTTCATAGGAACATGAGGGGCAACTTTTGCACACAGAGGGTGGATGGTATCTGGAACGAGCTGCCAGAGGAGGTAGTTGAGGCAGGGACTATTATAGTATTTTAAAGAATCTTGGACAGGTACATGGATGGGAAAGGTTGAGAGGGATATGGGCCAAATGCGCGCAAATGGGACGTGTAGATGGGGCGTTTAGTTTAGTCTAGTTTAGTTTAGCTTATTGTCACGTGTACAGAGGGACAGTGAAAAGCTATTGTGTGCGATCCAGTCAGCGGAAAGACTATACATGATTACAATCGAGTTATCCACAGTCTATAGATACATAATAAAGGGAATAACGTTTAGTGCAAGATAAAGTCCAGTAAAGTCAGATTAAAGATAGTTTGCGAGTCTACAATGAGGTGGACAGTAGCTCAGGACTGCTCTCTAGTTGTTGGTAGGATTGTGCAGTTGCCTGAATCTGGAGGTGTGCATTTTCACACTTCTATTTGATCAGCCTGGATGTGATGGGCCGAAGAACCTGTTTCTGTACGACTCTATGAGAGACACAAAGAAATTGTCTCTGTACCTTTGGAGACTGTCTGACCCATTGACTGTTTTCAGAAGGTCTGTAGGAGGGTCCCGACCAGAAACATCACCTATCCCCATTCTCCAGAGACACTGCCTGACTCGCTGAGTTATTACTGTACTTTGTGTGTGTGTCCTCCAGTTTTCAACAATTAGCCAGATAGAGTCATAGAGTCATTGAACATGGAAAGTGACCTTTCAGCCCAACATGCCCACACTGGCCAACATGTCTGATCTACACGAGCCTCACCTGTCTGCATTTGGCCCATATCCCTCTAAACTTATCCTGTCCATGTACCTGTCTAAATATTTCTTAAACGTTGCGATAGTCCCTGCCTCAACTGCCTCCTCCAGCAGCATATTCCATACACCCACCACCCTGTGCGTGAAAAAGTTACCCCTCCAGGTTCCTATTAAATCTTATCTTCCCTCATCTTCTCCAGTTCTCGATTCCCCCTCTCTGGGCAAGAGAATCTGTGCATCGACCCAATCTATTCCTCTCATGATTTTATACATCTATATATGATCACCTCTCATCCTCCTGAACTCCAGAGTCCCAGCCTGCTCAACCTCTCCCTAGAACTCAAACCCTCGAGTCCTGGCAACATCTTCAAAGTTTTTTCTGCACCCTTTCCAGCTTGACAACATCTTTCCTATAACATGGTGCCCAAAACTGAACACAATACTCTAAATGTGGCTGCACCAATATCTTATACAACTGCAACATGACCTCCCAACTTCGATACAATGCCCTGACTAATGAAGGCTAACGTGTCGAAAACCTTTTTGACCCAGTCTACCTGTAACACCATTTTCAATGAACTATGCACCTGCACTCCTAGATCCCTTTGCTCTACAACACTCCCCAGAGCCCTACCGCTCACTGTGTAGGGCCTTCCCGTTTCAGTTTCATAAGTGATAGGAGCAGAATTAGGCCATCAAGTGTATTCTGCCATTCAATCATAGCTGATCTACCTTTCCCTCTGAACCCCATTCTCCTGCCTTCTCTCCATAACCCCTGACATCCTTATCACTAGTCGAGAATCTGTCAATATCAGCCTTAAAAATATCCATAGAAACATAGAAAATAGGTGCAGGAGGAGGCCATTCGGCCCTTCGAGCCTGCACCGCCATTCAATATGATCGTGGCTGATCATCCAACTCAGTATCCCGTACCTGCCTTCTCCCCATACCCCCTGATCCCTTTAGCCACAAGGGCCATATCTAACTCCCCCTTAAATATAGCCAATGAACTGTGGCCTCAACTACCTTCTGTGGCAGAGAATTCCAGAGATTCACCCCTCTCTGTGTGAAAAATGTTTTTCTCATCTCGGTCCTAAAAGATTTCCCCCTTATCCTTTAATTGTGACCCCTTGTTCTGGACTTCCCCAACATCGGGAACAATCTTGCTGCATCTAGCCTGTCCAACCCCTTAAGAATGTTGTAAGTTTCTATAAGATCCCCCCTCCATCTTCTCAATTCTAGCGAGTACAAGCTGAATCTATCCAGTCTTTCTTCATATAAATGTCCTGCTATCCCAGGAATCAGTCTGGTGAACCTTCTCTGTACTCCCTTTATGGCAAGAATGTCTTTTCTCAGATTTGGAGACCAAAACTGTACGCAATACTCCAGGTGTGGTCTCACCAAGACCCTGTACAACTGCAGTAGAACCTCCCTGCTCCTATACTCAAATCCTTTTACAATAACACCCATTGACTTTGCCTCCACAGCCTTCTGTGGCAATGAATTCCACAGATTCACCACCTATGATTACAGAAATTTCTCCTCATCTCCTTCTTAAAGGTAGCTCCTATTATTCCAGATTTTCTATTGTAGATTTCAGCACCTGCTGAGTTTTGTGTTGCAGCCACTCACTTCTATCCCTCTGTTTTGGGCAATAAGCCAGATAATTTCCTCCCCATTCAGTCCTTCCCTGGTCTCTCCATCATCCTCTCCTCTCCCTAGCATTTAGTTCAAGAGGGCTTGTATGCAAAAACAGAGGTGCAATGCTGAGGTTCTATAAGGTGCTGGGAAGGCAGCATTTGGAATATGGTGAGCTAAGTCAATGGATGCCATTGTGAGCAATTTTGGCCACCATATCTGAGGAAGGATGTGCTGGCTCTGGAGAGGGTTCAGAGGAGGTTTACAAGAATGATCCCAGGATGAGTGGATTAACCTTTGATTAGCGTTTGCCAGCACTGGGCCTGTACTCGCTGGAGTTTAGAAGAATGAGGGGGGACCTCATTGGAACTTACAGAATAGTAAAAGGCATGGATGGAGTGGATGTGGAGAGGATGTTTCCACTAATGGGAGAGTCCAGGACTAGAGGTCACAGCCTCAGAATTAAAGGATGTTCTTTTAGGAAGGAGGAATTTCTTTGGACAGAGGGTGGTGAATCTGTTGAATTCTTTGCCCAAAAAGGTTGTGGTGATCAAGTCAGTGGATATTTTTATGGCAGAGAATGATCGATTCTTGATTAGAAGGAGTATCAGGAGCTTTGGGGAGAAGGCAGAACAATGGGGTTAGGAGGGAGAAATAGACCAGTCATGATTGAATGGCTGAGTAGACTTGATGGGCCGAATTACCTAATTCTACTCCTATCACTTATGACCTTATGACTAAATGGTGGCCGATTGGGAAAGGGGGAGATGCAGCGAGACCTGGGTGTCATGGTACACCAGTCATTGAAAGTAGGCATGCAGGTGCAGCAGGCAGTAAAGAAAGTGAATCGTATGTTGGCTTTCATAGCAAAAGGATTTGAGTATAGGAGCAGGGAGGTTCTACTGCAGTTGTACAGGGTCTTGGTGAGACCACACCTGGAGTATTGCATACAGTTTTGGTCTCCAAATCTGAGGAAGGACATTATTGCCATAGAGGGAGTGCAGAGAAGGTTCGCCAGACTGATTCCTGGGATGTCATGACTGTCTTATGAAGAAAGACTGGATAGACTTGGTTTATACTCTCTAGAATTTAGGAGATTGAGGGGGGATCTTATAGAAACTTACAACATTCTTAAGGGGTTGGACAGGCTAGATGCAGGAAGATTGTTCCCGATGTTGGGGAAGTCCAGGACAAGGGGTCACAGCTTAAGGATAAGGGGGAAATCCTGTAAAACCGAGATGAGAAGAACTTTTTTCACACAGAGTGGTCAATCTCTGAAACTCTCTGCCACAGAGGGTAGTTGAGGCCAGTTCATTGGCTATATTTAAGAGGGAGTTAGATGTGGCCCTTGTGGCTAAGGTAATCAGAGGGTATGGAGAGAAGGCAGGTACGGGATACTGAGTTGGATGATCAGCCATGATCATGTTGAATGGCGGTGCAGGCTCGAAGGGCCGAATGGCCTACTCCTGCACCTAATTTCTATGTTTCTATGTTTCTATGTTTATGACTCTCTGTCCTAGCTCTGGCTCCTAGAGCTAAAGGAATCAATGGATATGGGGAAAAAGCAGGAACGGGGTACTGATTTTGGATGATCAGTACATGTTCTTATTGAATGTCGGTGCTGGCTCAATGGGACACCTGCACATATTTTCTAACCCTAACCCTAATGTTTCTATGTCCTTTGCCGTTCTTGCAATTCGTACTCTACGCGCCCCGCCTCTTGTGCAACTTTAAACCTGTTGTCTGGTCGGATGAAAGGTCGCTGCGGGGAACGTTTTAGCTCCCCCCTCTCCGTCCTCCCTCCCTCTCTCCCTCCCCGCGGTCAAACCGAGAGGCTGAGCCCCGGGAGGGAAGGAGGTTTGCTCGATGTCCGTGGGAGACACAGTGAGCTTCTCGCTGGGGATGGTCGGCTGGGTGCTGACGGGGGTATGTCTGGGGCACCACCAGTGGAAGGTGTCCACCCTGGACGGCAGTGTGATCACTACCTCCACCATCTACGAGAACCTATGGATGAGTTGCGCCAGCGACTCTACCGGCGTCTACAACTGCAGGGATTTCCTCTCGCTGTTTGGTCTGTCAGGTAATGAGGGGAGAGGGGTTGGGGGCAGGGAGATGGAGGGGGTGAGAAAGGAGAGGGAGAGGGGGGGAAACAGGGAGAGGGGATGCGATGAGGGAGGGAGTGGAGGTGAGGGAGGGAGGGGGGGGAGAGGAGGGCAGAAGGGAGGAGGGGGAGAGGAAGGAGGAGGGGGAGAGAAGGAAAGAGGGGACAGAGAGGGAGGGAGGGAGGCAGAGGTGGTGTGGAGGATAGGGGAGGATGTGAGGGAGAGAGGGAAGGAGAGGAGGGGAGGGGGAGGCAGTGAGGGGGAAGAAGGGAGGGGAGAGGGGGAGGTGAGGGGGGTGTGAGGAGGGAGGGGGAGGGAGAGGAGGTAACGGAGGAGGGAGAGATAAAGGAGGAGGGGAGAGAGTGGGAAGGAGGGAGAGGTGGTGTGGGGGATAGGGGAGGAGGTGAGGGAGGGAGGGGGGAAAGGAGGGGAGGGGGAGGCAGTGAGGGGGAAGAAGGGAGGGGAGAGAAAGAGAATGAGGGAGAGGGTGAGGTGGTGAGGGAGAGGGGGGGAGGGAGAGAGAGAGGGAGGGAGAGAGTGGAGGAGGAGAGAGAGAGGGAAGTAGGAATAGGGGAGGAGGTGAGGTAGACAGGCACACACACATATATACACACAAACACACACACACACACACACTTCATCTGGGTGGTGAATCGGCGGAACCCATTGCTACGGACGGCTATGAAGGCCAAGGCATTGGGTATTTTTAAAGCAGGGATTGATAGATTCTTGATTTGTATTGGCGTCAGGGATTATGGGGAGAAGGCAGGGGAATAGAGCTGAGTTGGAAGAAAATAGATCAGCCATGATTAAATGGGGTAGACTCGATGGGCTGAATGGCCTAATACTTCGGCCGTGTCATTGAGTCATTTCACTGGACAATCGGAGGTTGAGGCCAGATTTGATAGAAATATATAAAGTTACTAGACCGAGTGGGACCCGTTGGGTCTCGTTCCCCCAACGCAATATTCCACCACACACCCATAGCCCCCCATGGGAGGTCCGGTCCTCCAACGCAAACCGCTCCACAACGTAAAATTCCACCACTCACCCATTGGGTTCCTGTCACACGGGAGGCCTGGTCCCCCAACGCAATCTGTTCCCCAACGTAAGGTTCCACCACTCACCCGTTCCCCCAACACAACCCGTTCCCCCAATGCAATATTCCACCACTCACCCATGGCCTCCATATGTGGAGGTCGGCTCATTTCTAACACAATATTCGATCACTCACCCACACCCCCATGGGAGGCCTGGTCCCCCAATGCAACCCGTTCCCCAATGTAAGATTCCACCACTCACCCGTTCCACCAATGCAACCCGTTCATTCTTTCTCTGAAGGACATTTGCTGTGAAGGACTCAGTGTTCTGGGATAGAAACATTGTGACCAGTAGGGCCTTGTGACGTCATAACTGCCTAACTGCCAGTGCAGATTTAAAAAAATCCAACTTTTAAATATCTCCCCACTACGACCCTCTCCTTACAACAATGTAAAAACACTCTCACATCTTGTGTATTGGCAGCTGAGATCACATTGTGATGTCATTTTTGGTTGTTTGCATCTTCACGGCAGCTTGTGTAAATATGATCCCATTGTGATTAGAGGACTGTGAGATGCCATTCTGTCATCATCACTGAAAGCTGCCAGAAAACTCACGGCAGAGGGACAGTTATTCTTCTCAAACTGGGCTTTTTGAAACTTGTAAATATCAATAACTTGTGAACTATAACATCAAATCTGAAGGAAACATGACAAGATCGACGACGGAAAAAAGCTGAGTGAGGTTCTGCAAATATTCTAGCGCTACTGTGTATTGTTTTGGCGTAGACACAATCTCAATCATCCACACACACTCACATAGAAAAAAGACGAGACTTTTAATAGTATACTAGACCAAGTGCAGACCCATTGGGTCTGGTCCCCGAACGCGCTTCAGACCCCGGTTGGGGAAAATGTCGGCGTTTTTCGAGCAGAGCCGGGCGGCAGCAGCCGTTATGGTCGCTGGCCAGCAGGAGGCGACAAAATGAGTGAGTGGGGGGGGGAAGGATTTTATTTAAAAATGTGTACATGAAAATGTACAAATGTTTTGAGAAGTGCATGCGTGAATGTAAAAGCAAAATGGAAAACATCGCAGAGTTTTTGTGTGTGGTTTTGGCGGACCAAGGAATCAAAGGCCAAATCTGACACCCACAAATAAACCCACAATCAGAGTTTTAATAGTATATAGATAGATAGATAGATAGATGAGGCATGATAGGGCAGTCACAAACTTTTTTCCCAGGGTGGGAATTTCCACCGGTAGAGAGCACAGGTATAAGGGTGTGAGGGGGGAAGGTTAATGTAGTTTTATTTTACACAGAGGGTGGTGGGTGTCTGGAACACGCTGCCAGGGGTGTTGGTGGATGCAGATACGACAGTGGCGTTTGAGAGGCTTTTAGGCAGGCACGTGGTTGTGCAGGGAATGGAGGGATATGGATCATATACAGGCAGATGAGATCAGTTTAACTTGGCATCATGTTCGGGAGGAACATTGTGGGCCGAAGGGCCTGTTCCTGTGCTGTAGTGATCTTTGTTCTCTTGATTCATACAGCATGGAAACAGGCCATTCGGCCCAACTGAGCCGACCAAGGTGCCCATCTAAGCCAGTCCCACCTACCCGCATTTGGTCCAGACCCTGTATTTTTTCCTATTCACTTACCTATCCTATATATTTTGAAATGTTGTTATTGCTCCTGCCTCAACTACCTTCTCTGGCAGCTCGTTCCATACACCCACCACCCTTTGTGTGGAAAACACTGGCCCTCAGGTTCCTATTATATCTTTTCCCCTCCGATGTGCTCTGGTTCTCGATCACCATATGGGGACCAAGTCTCTGTGCATTCACCCCATCTCTTCCCCTCATGCCTTTATACTCATTATGCCTCCATCAGGGCAGCAAGGTGAAGCAGCGGTAGAGTTGCTGCCTCACAGCGCCAGACACCCGGGTTCGATCCTGACTACGGGTGCTGTCTGAACGGAATTTGTACATTCTCCCCATGACCTGCTTGGGTTTTCTCCAAGATCTCCAGTTTCCTCCCACACTCCAAACACATGGATATGCTCACTCCAAAGACCTACAGGTTAGCAGGTTAATTGGCTATTTGGTATTGTAAATTGTCCGCAGTGTGTGTATGATATGATCATGGCTGATCATCCAACTCAGTATCCTGTGCCTGCCTTCGCTCCATACCCCCTGATCCCTTTAGCCACAAGGGCCACATCTAACTCCCTTTTAAATATAGCCAATGAACTGTTTTTCTCATCTCATTCCTAAAAGATTTCCCCCTTATCCTTAAACTGTGACCCCTTGTTCTGGGCTTCCCCAACATCGGGAACAATCTTCCTGCATCTAGCCTGTCCAACCCCTTAAGAATTTTGTAAGTTTCTATAAGATTCCCCCCTCAATCTTCTAAATTCTAGCGAGTACAAGCCGAGTCTATCCAGTCTTTCTTCATATGAAAGTCCTGATATCCGAGGAATCAGTCTGGTGAACCTTCTCTGTACTCCCTCTATGACAAGAATGTCTTTCCTCAGATTTGTAGACCAAAACTGTACGCAATACTCCAGGTGTGGTCTCACCAAGACCCTGTACAACTGCCTATATATAAAGACTATACATGATTACAATCGAGCTATTTACAGCCTGTCGATACACTTCTATACCTTTCGCCTGATGGGAGAGGGGAGAAGAGGGAGTGGCCTGGGTGTGACATGGCCTTGATTATGCTGCTGGCCTTGCCAGGGCAGCGTGAGGTATGGATGGATTCAATGGAAGGGAGGTTGGTTTGTGTGATGGTCCACTATTCTCTGCAATTCCTTGTGGTCTTGGAGGGAGCTGTTCCCAAACCAAGCTGTGATGCATCCCAATAAAATGCTCCCTTACGGCGCATCTGTATATGCTGGTGAGAGTTGTTGGGGAACACATGCCAAATGTCCCAAGCCTTCTAAGGAAGTTCGGCAAACTCTCCCCAACTTCTACAGATGCGCCATAGAAAGCATTGATTGAGTATCCCGAGAACTCTGGGGTGGATGTGTTGGAAAGAGTGTTTGTGCAGCCAAGGCTGTTCTCAGACAATGCCAAGAATTTAGCCACAGTCACAAGATGGCAGAACTTGTATACCTCAGTCAGTAAAGACATAGATGATGCTAAGGGGTGGTGCTGCTGGAAGAGCTGCTGCCTCACAGCACCAGGGTCCTGGGTTCGATCCTGACCACGGGTGTGTTCTGTGTGGAATTTGCACGTTCTCCCTGTGACTGTGTGGGTTTTCTCCGGGTGCTCCAGTTTCCTCCCACACCGAGGCACAGTGGTGGAGTTGCTGCCATACAGTGCCAGAGACCCGCGTTTTATTCCGACCACGGATGCTGTCTTTGTGGAGTTTGTACGTTTTCCCTGTAACCACGTGAGTTTTCTCTGGGTGCTCCGGTCTCCGCCCACATGGTGGTGCAGCGGTAGAGTTGCTGCCTGACAGCGCAAGAGACCTGGGTTCGTCCTGACCATGGGTGTCTTACCCCGTTTGTACTTTCTCCCCGGAACCTTGTGGGTTTTCTCTGGGTGCTCCGGTTTCCTCCCACACACCAAAGATGTACAGGTTTGTAGGCTAATTGGCTTGGCAACCTCCGGGAACCGCACGGAAACCCTGGGTGGGGCGCAAAGTCTCCAGAGGTTTCCGTTCAGGTTTCCTAAGTGGGACACGGGCATGACTAATCAAGAATCTCTGCTATAAAAATACCCAGTTACCATGTGAGAGGGGAGAGATTTAAGAGGGACTTCAGGGTATCTTTATCACTCAGAGGGCAGTCTGTATCTGGAACGAGTTGCCAGAGGAAACTATGGTAGCAAATACAAATAGGACTTTAAAAAGACATCTGGGAAGATACTGTATATGGATAGGCAGGGTTTAGAGGCATACGGATCAAATGTGGGCAAGTTGGACTGGCACAGTATGTCAACCTGGTTGGTATGGACAAGGTGGACCTCTTTCCATTTGTAGGAAGGGTCTGCAGACGTTGGTTTCAACAGAAGATAGCCACAAAATGCTGGAGTAACTCAGCGGGACAGGCAGAATCTCTGGAGAGAAGGAATGGGTGATGTTTTGTGGTCGCGACCCTTCTTCAGACTGGTTCGGGATAAGGGAAACGAGAGACAGACGGTGATGTAGCGAGATAAAGAACAATGAATGAAAGATATGCAAAAAAGTAACGATGATAAAGGTGATACACAGCCAGCACCGCCATTCAATGTGATCATGGCTGATCATCCACAATCAGTACCCCGTTCCTGCCTTCTCCCCATATCCCTTGAATCCACTATCCCTTAGAGCTCTATCTAACTCTCTTTTGAATGCATCCAGTCAATTGGCCCCCACTGCCTTCTGAGGCAGAAAATTCCACAAATTCACAACTCTCCGTGTGAAAAAGTTTTTCCTCATCTCAGTTCTAAATGGGCTACTTCTTTATTAGAGTATAGAGTACAGAGAAGATTCGCCAGACTGATTCCTGGGATGACAGGACTTTCATATGAAGAAAGACTGGATAGACTCGGCTTGTACTCGCTAAAATTTAGAAGATTGAGGGGGAATCTTATAGAAACTTGCAAAATTCTTAAGGTGTTGGACAGGCTAGATGCAGGAAGATTGTTCCCGATGTTGGGGAAGTCCAGGACAGGGGGTCACAATTTAAGGATAAGGGGGAAGTCTTATAGAAACTTACAAAATTCTTAAGGGGTTGGACAGGCTAGATGCAGGAAGATTGCTCCCGATGTTGGGGAAGTCCAGGACAAGGGGTCACAGCTTACGGATAAGGGGGAAATCCTTTAAAACCGAGGTGAGAAGAACTTTTTTCACACAGAGAGTGGTGAATCTCTGGAACTCTCTGCCACAGAGGGTAGTCGAGGCCAGTTCATTGGCTATATTTAAGAGGGAGTTAGATGTGGCCCTTGTGGCTAAAAGGATCAGAGGGTATGGAGAGAAGGCAGGTACAGGATACTGAGTTGGATGATCAGCCATGTTCATATTGAATGGCGGTGCAGGCTCGAAGGGCCGAATGGCCTACTCCTGCACCTAATTTCTATGTTTCTATGTTTCTATGTTTAGGGCCGAGATGAGGAATTAATTTTTTACACAGAAAGTGTTGAATCTGTGGAATTCTCTGCTACAGAAGGTAGTTGAGGCCAGTTCATTGGCTATATTTACGAGGGAGTTAGATGTGGCCCTTGTGGCTAAAGGGATCAGGGGGTATGGAGAGAAGGCAGGTACAGGATACTGAGTTGGATGATCAGCCATGATCATATTGAATGGAGGTGCAGGCTCGAAGGGCCGAATGTCCTACTCCTGCACATATTTTATATGTTTCTATGTTTCTATTCTTAAACTGTGGCCCCTGGTTCTGGACTCCCCCAACATCAAGAACATGTTTCCGGCATCTATTGAGTCCAATTCCTTAATAATTTTATTTGTTTCTATAAGATTCCTTCTCATCCTTCTAAATTCCAGTGAATCCAAGCCCAGTCGTTCCATTCTTTCATCATATGACAGTCCCGCCATCCCAGGAAATAACCTTGTAAACCCACGCTGCACTCCCTCAATAGCAAGAATGTCCTTCCTCAAATTAGCAGACCAAAACTGCACACAATACTCCTGGTGTGGTCTCACCAGGACCCTGTACAACTGCAGAAGGGCCTCTTTGCCCCTATACTCAAATCCTCTCGTCATGAAGGCCAACATGCCATTAGCATTTAAGAAGGAACTGCTGATGCTGGAAAATCGAAGGTACACAAAAAAGCTGGAGAAACCTTTGGTGGGGTGAAAGGTGAGGACTAGGGGGACTCTGCCCTTGTTGCGAGTGGGGGGATGGGGAGAGAGAGCAACACTGCTCTCTCTCCCCATCCCCCCCATCCCCCCACTCGCAGCAAGGGCAGAGTCCCCCTAGTCCCCCGAGTCCCCCTAGTCTCACCTTTCACCCCACCAGTCGTCACATGCAAAAAGTAATCCTCCGTCAGTTTCGCCACCTCCAACGTGACCCCACCACTCGCCACATCTTCCCATCTCCCCCCATATCTGCCTTCCGCAAAGGCTGCTCCCTCCATAACTCCCTTGTTAATTCTTCCCTTCCCTCTCGTACCACCCCCTCCCCGGGCACTTTCCCTTGCAACCGCAAGAGATGCAACACTTGTCCCTTTACCTCCCCCCTCGACTCCGTTCAAGGACCCAAGCAGTCGTTCCAGGTGCGACAGAGGTTTACCTGCATCACCTCCTACCTCATCTATTGCATCCGCTGCTCCAGATGTCAGCAGATCTATATCGATGAGACCAAGCGGAGGTTGGGCGATCGTTTCGCCAAACACCTCCGCTCGGTCCGCAATAACCAAGCTGACCTCCCGGTGGCTCAGCACTTCAACTCCCCCTCCCACTCCATCTCCGACCTCTCTGTCCTGGGTCTCCTCCATGGTCACAGCGAGCAACACCGGAAATTGGAGGAACAGCACCTCATATTCCGTTTGGGGAGTCTGCATCCTGGGGGCATGAACATCGAATTTTCCCAATTTTGTTAGTCCTTGCTGTCTCCTCCCCTTCCTCAGTCCCCCTGCTGTCTCCTCCCATCCCCCAGCCTTCGGGCTCCTCCTCCTTTTTCCTTTCTTGTCCCTGCCCCCCCCACCCCCGATCAGTCTGAAGAAGGGTTTCGGCCTGAAACGTTGCCTATTTCCTTCGCTCCATAGATGCTGCTGCACCCTCTGAGTTTCTCCAGCCTTTTTGTGTACATGTCATTAGCATTCTTCACTGCCTGCTGTACCTGCATGCTTACTTTCAATGACTGATGTACAAGGGCACCCAGGTTGCACTTCCCCTATTCCTATTCTGGCACCATTCAGATAATGGTCTGCCAGTTTGAAGAAGGGTCTCGAACTGAAACGTCACACATTCCTTCTCTCCAGAGATGTTGCCTGTCCCGCTGAGTTACTCCAGCATTTTGTGTTTACCATTCAGATAATAATCTGCCCTCTTGTTCTTGCCACCAAAGTGGATAACCTCACATTTATCCACATTATACTGCATCTGCCATGCATCTGCCCACTCAACCAACCTATCCAAGTCACCCTGCATCCTCATAGCATCCTCTTCACAGTTCACACTGCCACCCAGCTTGGTGTCATCTGCAAATTTAATTCCTTCATCAAAATCATTAATATATTTTGTAAATAGCTGCGATCCCAGCAAGGCACTCCACTAGTCACTACCTGCCATTCTCAAAGGGACCCATTAGTTCTTACTCTCTGTTTACTGTCTGCCAACCAATTTTCTATCCATGTTAATGCCCTACCCACAACACCATGTGCTCTAATTTTGCCCACTAGTCTGTGTGGGACCTTATCAAAGGCTTTCTGAAAGTCCAGATATACCATATCCACTGGCTCGCCCTTATCCATTTTACTTGTTACATCCTCAAAAAATTCCAGAAGATTAGTATCCCCCTTTGTAACTCTGTGCTGACTTGGGCCAATTCTGTTACCACTGTCCAAATGCGCCGCTATTACATCTTTAATAACTGAGTACAGCATCTTCCCCGCTACCGATGTCAGGCTAACTGGTCTATAATTCCCTGCTTTCTCTCTCCCTCCTTTCTTCAAAAGCGGGATAACATTAGCTACACTCCAATCCACAGGGACTGACCCAGTATCTATAGAACATTGGAAAATGATCACCAATGCATCCACGATTTCTAGAGCCACCTCCTTGAGTACCCTGGGATGCAGATCATCGGCCTCTGGGAAGTTATCAGTCTACCCAACACCATTTCCTAACTAATGTGAATTTCCTTCAGTTCCTCCGTCATCCTAGATCCTATGTCCCCTAGTATATCTGGGAGATTGTTTGTGTCTCCCTTAGTGAAAACAGATCCAAAGCACCTGTTCAACATCTGCCATTTCTTTGTTCCCCATAATAAATTCACCTGTTCCTGCCTTCAAGGGACCCACATTTGTCTTAACTAATCTTTTCCTTTTCACATACCTAAAGAAGCGTTTACTCTCCTCCGTTATATTCTTGGCTAGCTTATCTTTATAATTTATCTTATAATTCATCTTTTCTCCCCGTACTGCCTTTTTAGTTACCTTCGGTTGCTCTTTAAAAGTTGCCCAATCCTCTGGCTTCCCGCTCATATTTGCTACGTTATACCTCTTCTCTTTTAGTTTTTTACTGTCCTTGACTTCCCTGTTCTGCCACAGTTGCCTCTTACTCCCCTTATGCCCCTGTCCCACTTAGGAAACCTGAACGGAAACCTCTGGAGACTTTGCGCCCCACCCAAGGTTTCCGTGCGGTTCCCAGAGGTTTTTGTCAGTCTCCCTACCTGCTTCCACTACCTGCAACCTCCGGCAACCACCTGCAACTTCCGGGAACCGCTCAGAAACTTTGGGTGGGGCGCAAAGTCTCCAGAGGTTTCCGTTCAGGTTTCCTAAATGGGACAGGGGTATTAGAATCTTTTCTCCTCTTTGGAATGAAATGATCCTGCATCTTCTGGATTATTTCCAGAAATTCATGCCATTGCTGTTCTGCTGTCATGGCTGTTCGGGTCCCTTTATAGCTCCTCCCTCATGGTTCCATAGTCCCCTTTGTTCAACGGCAGCACTGATACTTCTGATGTTACCTTCTCCCTCTCAAATTGCAGATTAAAACTTATCATATTATGATCACAATCTCCTAATGGTTCCATTACCTTGAGTTCCCTTATCAAATCCGGTTCATTACACAACACTAAATCCAGAATTGCCTTCTCCCTGGTAAGCTCCAGTACAAGCTGCTCGAAGAATCCATCTCGGAGGCACTCCACAAACTCCCTTTCTTGGGATCCTGTACCAACTTGATTTTCCCAGTCTGCCATATTGAAATCTCCCATAACCACCGCAGCATTACCTTTGTTACATGCCAATTTTAACTCCTGATGGAACCTGCACCCTTTTTCCAGGCTACTGTTTGGGGGCCTGTAGATAACTCCCATTAGGGTTTTTTTGCCCTTACAATTTCTCAGTTCTATCCACAATGACTCTACATCTTCTGATTCTATGTTGCCCTCACAAAGGATTGATTTTCATTCCTTACCAACAGAGCTATCCCACCCCCTCTGCCCACCCGTCTGTCTTTGCGATAGGACGTTTACCCCTGAATATTCAGTTCCCACCTCCGATCCCCTTGCAGCCATGTCTCTGTAATTCCCACAGCATCATACCTACCAATCTCTAACTGAGCCCCAAGCTCATCCACTTTATTTCTTATACTTCACGCATTCATCTGACACTTTTAATTCGGTATACACCTCCTCTTTCACACTGTTTCCTATTTCACCTGACCTTATTCTCTTATCTCCTATCAGAGTGGTGAATCTCTGGAACTCTCTGCCACAGAGGGTAGTTGAGGCCAGTTCATTGGCTATATTTAAGAGGGAGTTAGATGTGGCCCTGGTGGCTAAGGGGATCAGAGGGTATGGAGAGAAGGCAGGTACAGGATACTGAGTTGGATGATCAGCCATGATCATATTGAATGGCGGTGCAGGCTCGAAGGGCCGAATGGCCTACTCCTGCACCTAATTTCTATGTTTCTATGTATGTTTCTATCCCTTCTTGAACCTCTCATCCCATTAAATCGGGTGTCTTTCGTAACTTTTCCTGAAAACGAGCAGCTGGTGGGACATGGGTGGGGGAGGGATGTAGAGAGAGGGAATGCCGGGGCTACCTGAAGGGAGACAAATCAAAATTCATACCAAGCGAAATATGAGATGCTGTTCCTCTCTGCCTCTTTCCATGCTGTACAAGGATACTACTGAATGAACTGTGGTTAAGGGCCTGTCCCACGAGCATGCGCGACCTAACGTGGTCGCTTGAGCCGTACGGCCTCGCGGGGCCGGTCCCACTTCAATCGCCGGATCCGTATGGAGTTGTGCGGAGCTGGTTCCGACATCGCGTGGGGCACCGAAAAACTGACCGTGTTCAAAAATTCTGCGCGGCAACGGCCCGCAGCTGCCTCGACGCCGTACGTCACGCGCGAACCTCCCGCGGACTTCGCTCGAACATCACTTCACTCACTCGACCTCCGCGTGGCCCCCGCTTCCGGTTTGGTCGCGCTCGCCGCATGCAGGGCGCATGCTGGTGGGACAGGCCCTTAAGTAAGCATAGGGAAGACATATTTCGTGGGTAGCTTGCAAACCACCTGTAGTAACATTTCATAACCCTTTGGTGCTGAGAGGCAGCAACTCTACCACTGTGCTACCGTGCCGCGCAAAATGGTTCAAATTGGGATGCTGGGAATTAAACCTGGGTCAAGAGTTTGGAAGACAGCTATGCTCACCACTAGGCCACCATCACTCTACTGATCTTGTGCATATTCCCTTCCCCCTCCCCCTCCCACTACATTCCTTCCTCCAGCTTCACAATTCACAAGTCTCCTTTTGTCTCACAACTTCTGTATGTTCATCTCTGGCCTTTGTCCAATTACCTGCTCATCGACACTCCCCTCACCTGTATCCACCTATTATTTGTGTAGGAAGGAACTGCAGATGCTGGTTTAAACCGAAGGTAGACTCAAAATGCTGGAGTAACTCAGCGGGACTGGCAGTATCTCTGGGGAAAAGGAATGGGTGACGTTTCGGGTCAAGACCCTTCTTCAGACTGAGAGTCAGGGGTTGGGCCGTTAGGGAAATGAGAGATATAGATGGTGATGGACAGAGAT
Source organism: Leucoraja erinaceus (assembly GCF_028641065.1). Taxonomy (NCBI): domain Eukaryota; kingdom Metazoa; phylum Chordata; class Chondrichthyes; order Rajiformes; family Rajidae; genus Leucoraja; species Leucoraja erinaceus. The sequence goes on along the minus strand of NW_026576454.1, from coordinate 404,160 downwards.
ATGGATCAAAATGTAAGATATGCACAAAAGTATAAAGGAAACAGGCCATTGTTAGGGAGTACATTGCCATACAGGGAGTACAGAGAAGGATCACCAGACTGATTCCTGGGATGGCAGGACTTTCACATGAAGAAAGACTGGATAGACTCGGCTTGTACTCGCTAGAATTTAGAAGATTGAGGGGGGATCTTATAGAAACTTACAAAATTCTTAAGGAGTTGGACAGGCTAGATGCAGGACGATTGTTCCCGATGTTGGGGAAGTCTAGAACAAAGGGTCACAGTTTAAGGATAAGGGGGAAGTCTTTTAGGACTGAGATGAGAAAATCATTTTTTACACAGAATCTGTGGAATTCTCTGCCACAGAAGGTAGTTGAGGCCAGTTCATTGGCTATATTTAAGAGGGAGTTAGATGTGGTCCTTGTGGCGAAAGGGATCAGGGGGTATGGAGAGAAAGCAGGTACAGGATACTGAGTTGGATGATCAGCCATGATCATATTTAATGGTGGTGCAGGCTTGAAGGGCCGAATGGCCAACTCCTGCACCTATTTTCTATGTTTCTATGTTAGTGTTTGCTAAGTAAGAACGAGAAGCCGGTGCTACTTGGGTGGAGGAAGTTAGAGAAATCAATATTCATTTGAATATTATTCTGCTTTGTCCTGTTCCTCCTCTCTTCCAGCGTTCCAAGGCCCTTTCCTACAAACAGTCTGACGAAGGGTCCCGACCCGAAACGTCACCTATGTATGTTCTCCAGAAATGTTGCCTGACCCACTGAGTTACTCCAGCACTTTGTGTCTTTTTTGTTGCTTGCCATCATCTGCGGTTCCCTGTATCCAAAGGGAAAACCTTGCTTGACGAGACTTATTGAACTCAATAAAGAGCAGAATAGGTAAGCAGATGTAATTCGCTAAGTTTTAAAAGACTTTTGATAAGTCACTGTGCTATAAACTAAATGTTTGAGAAAGAACTGCAGATGCTGGAAAAATCGAAGGACAGATCGATAAAAAAAAGCTGGAGAAACTCAGCGGGTGAGGCAGCATCTATGGACTGAAGGAATAGGCGACGTTTCGGGTTGAGACTGATGACGGGAGGGGGGGCGGGTAAAAGTAAGGAAGAGGCAGAGACAGTGGGTTGTGGGAGAGCTGCGAAGGGGAGGGGAAGGAAGGAGACAGCAAGGACTACCTGAAATTGGAGAAGTCAATGTTCGTACCGCTGGGGTGTAAACTACCCAAGCAAAATATGAGGTGCTGCTCCTCCAATTTGCGGTGGGACTCACTCTGGCCATGGAGGAGGCCCAGGACAGAAAGGTTGGATTGGGAATGGGAGGGGGAGTTGAAGTGCTCAGCCACAGGGAGATCAGGTTGGTTATTGCAAACTGAGTGGAGGTGTTGGGTGAAGCGATCACCAAGTCTATGCTTGGTCTCACCAATGTAGAGACCACTTGCACCAGAAATAGACTTTAGATTTCAGAGATACAGTGTGGAAACAGGCCCTTCGGCCCACCGAGACCATGTCGACCAGGGCTCATACTATAGTCCACACACACTCGGGACAATTTACAATTTTGCCTCAGCCAATTGACCTACAAACCTGCACGTTTTTGGAGTGTGGGAGGGAACTGGAGCACCCGGAGAAAACCCACGCAGGTCACAGGGAGAATGAGCAAACTCGGTACAGACAGGAGCCATGCTCAGGATCGAACCCGGGTCTCTGGCGCTGTGAGGCAGCAACTCTACCGCTGCGCCACCGTGCTGCCCCATGCGCTAGATCCCGCAGAGACCCTCTCTGTTTACCAGGCATATGATTCACTCGGTGATATCGCAAGTGGAATAGAATGGTTGTGTTTTCAACCAGACGTCATGTCACCTTTACAACTAATTGTTGCAATCCAGACTTGCATCTTGCTGAACTGATTAAGTTGCAAAATTTTAATTCTGCTGACAATATGGAAAATCACCTGGGAATGTCCTTTTCACAAAGTGCAGGTCAATTAATTTAGATAATATTAACTGCTCTCCTTACATCAGCAAAGGGGTAGGATGTTGTCATTGAGTCTCAGAGTCACAGAAACATAGAAAATAGGTGTAGGAGGAGGCCATTCGGCCCTTCGAGCCAGCAACACCATTCATTGTGATCAGTGCTGATCGTCCTCTACCAATAACCCGTGCCTGCCTTCTCCCCATATCCCTTGACTCCACTTGCCCCTAGAGCTCTATCTAACTCTCTCTTAAATCCATCCAGTGATTTGGCCTCCACTGCCCTCTGTGGCAGGGAATTCCATAAATTCACAACTTTCTGGGAGAAAAAATTTCTCAGCTCAGTCTTAAATGACCTCCCCTTTATTCTAAGACTGTGGCCCCTGGTTCTGGACTCGCCCAACATTGGGAACATTTTTCCTGCATCTAGCTTGTCCAGTCATTTTATAATTTTATATGTTTCTATAAGATCCTTCTTAACTCCAGTGAATACAAGCCTAGTCTTTTCAATCTTTCCTCATAAGACAGTCCCGCCATCCCAGGGATCAATCTCATGAACCTACGCTGCACTGCCTCAATCACAAGGATGTCCTTCCTCAAATTAGGAGACCAAAACTGTACACAATACGTCACTCAGCAAGGAAAAAGGCACTTCGGCCCAATTCATCCATGTCAACCAAAATGCCCCATCTAAACCTGCTCCATTTACCTGCAATTAACCTTCATCTCTCTAAACCTTTCCTATCCATGTTCCTTACAAACATCTGTTACATTTTATTTTGTTTAATGTAATTTTAAGATAGTGTGGAAACAAGCCCTTCGGCCCAACTCATCCATGCTGACCAAAATGCCCCATCTAAAACCAGCCCCATTTTCCTTACAGAGACACAAAAAATCTTGGAGTAACTCGGTGGGTCAGGCAGCATCTTGGCGAAAAGGAACAGGTGTCGGGTCGAGATCCTTCATCAGACCCTTATTCCTCTAAACCTTTCCTATCTATGTTCCTTGCAAATATCTGTTACATATAAATCAGGTTAGTTCAGATATACAGAGTGGAAACAGGCCGTTCGGTCCACCGAGTCTGTGTTGACACACTCGTTCAATCCTACACACTGGGGACAATTTATAGAGGGCCAATTAACCTACAAAGCTGCACCTCTTTGGAATGTGGGAGGAAACCGGAGCACCTGGAGCAAACCCATGCCGGGTTTTGTGTAAAAGGTGCCCATCCGATTCTTATTAAATCGGTCCCACATTCACGCAAAGGATGGTGGGTGTATGGAATGAGCTGCCAGAGGAGGTAGTTGAGGCAGTATTATTGCAATGTCTAAGAAACATTTAGACAGGTGGAAGGATAGTGCAGGTTTAGAGGAATATGGGCAAATGCAGGCAGGTGGGACTAATGCAGGCGGGACATGTTGGCTGGTGTGGGCGAGTTGGGCTGAAGGGCCAGTTTCCATGCTGTATGAGATAGAAACATAGAAAATAGGTGCAGGAGGAGGCCATTCGGCCTTTCTCTGCCACAGAAGGTAGTTGAGGCCAGTTCATTGGCTATATTTAAGAGGGAGTTAGATGTGGCCCTTGTGGCTAAAGGGATCAGGGGGTATGGAGAGAAGGCAGGTACAGGATACTGAGTTGGATGATCAGCCATGATCATATGGAATGGCGGGGCAGGCTCGAAGGGCCGAATGGCCTCTACTCCTGCACCTAGTTTCTATGTTTCTATGTTTCTATGAATAAGGGTGGCACAGCAGGAGAGTTGCTGCTTTACAGCATCCGACACCCGGGTCCGTTTCTGACTACGGACGCTGTCTGTACATTTTCCCCGTGACCTGCGTGGGTTTTCTCCGGGTGTTCCAGTTTCCTCCCACACTACAAAGACATGCGGGTTTGTGGGATTAATAAGCTCATCAGGGAGGCCGGCTCCGTCCTGGGGGCGGAGTTGGAGTTGGATTAATGGGAGATTGATCATGGAGGGGAGGATGCTCCTCAAACTGCGGAGCATCCTGCACATTACAGCTCACCCCCTCCATGACACACTGGTCAACTTGAGGAGCACCTTCAGCAACAGACTGGTTCCACCAAGATGCAGCACAGAACGCCACAGGAGATCCATCTCCCCTGTGGCTATCAAACTGTACAACTCCTCTCCCTTCTGTCGTGGGGTAGACTGACCCCTCCCCTCCCCCCCCCCCCCCCCCCCCCCCCCCCCCCCCCCCCCCCCCCATTTCCCCACCTCTCTTTGCACATTTCCAATTCTTTCCACTCGTCACTTTGATTTCATGTTTCATGCATTTGTGTTTTATGACCTCCCGGTGGCTCAGCACTTCAACTCCCTCTCCCATTCCCATTCCGACCTCTCTGTCCTGGGTCTCCTCCATTGCCAGAGTGAGCAACAGCGGAAATTGGAGGAACAGCACCTCATATTCCGCCTGGGGACCTTGCGTCCGGATGGCATTAACATTGAATTCTCCCAATTTTGCTAGCCCTTGCTGTCTCCTCCCCTTCCTTAACCCTCTAGCTGTCTCCTCCCACTCTCCCATCCGCCCGCCCTCGGGCTCCTCCTCCTCCCCTTTTCCTTTCTTCTCCCCCCCCCACCCCCCATCAGTCTGAAGATGGGTTTCGGCCCGTAACGTCGCCTATTTCCTTCGCTCCATAGATGCTGCTGCACCCGCTGAGTTTCTCCAGCAATTTTGTGTACCTTTGTGTTTTATGACTGTTGGCAGATTAATTTCCCTCCAGGGGTAAATAAAGTTCTATCGTATTGTATCATATTGTTAATTGGCTTCTGTAACTTGTTACCTAGTGTGTAGGATAGAATTAGTGTAGAGGGTTGCTGGTTGCTGTGGACTCGGTGGGCCAAAGGGCATGTTTCCACACTAATCTAATCCAACCTGATCTTTGTATTACTTCATACTATTTTATGGGTTCATCAAATTTACACTCTAAATTGAGTGAACTAATTGATGTTACCGTCTGTGGAAAGTTTCATAGAAACATAGAAACATAGAAAATAGGTGCAGGAGGAGGCAATTCGGCCCTTCGAGCCAGCACCGCCATTCATTGTGATCATGGCTGATCGTCCCCTATCAATAACCCGCGCCTGCCTTCTCCCCATATCCCTTGACTCCACTAGCCCCTAGAGCTCTATCTAACTCTCTCTTAAATCCATCCAGTGACTTGGCCTCCACTGCCCTCTGTGGCAGAGAATTCCATAAATTCACAACTCTCTGGGAGAAAAAGTTTTTTCTCACCTCAGTCTTAAATGACCTCCCCTTTATTCTAAGACTGTGGCCCCTGGTTCTGGACTTGCCCAACATTGGGAACATTTTTCCTGCATCTAGCTTGTCCAGTCCTTTTATAATTTTATATGTTTCTATAAGATACCCCCTCATCCTTCTAAACTCCAGTGAATACAAGCCTAGTCTTTTCAATCTTTCATCATATGACCGTCCTACCATCCCAGGGATCAATCTCATGAACCTACGCTGCACTGCCTCAATCACAAGGATGTCCTTCCTCATATTAGGAGACCATAACTGCACACAATCCTCTAGATGAGGTCTCACCAGAGCCCTATACAACTGCAGAAGACATTTTCTTCCCTGCACATTCTGACTTTGATGTAGAGTCGTAGACCTGTACAGCATGGAAACAGGCCATTCGGCCCACCTTGACCATGCTGACCATGTTGACATTCTAGGGTGGTCCCATTTTCCTGCTTTCGGATCATAGCCCTCTCAACACAATGTCCATATATCTGCCCGAACATCATATAAATTATGCAGGAAGGAACTGCAGATGCTGTTTTAAATCGAAGATACACACAAAATGCTGGAGTAACTCAGCAGGACAGGCAGCGTCTCTGAGGGCTGAGATGAGAAAAACATTTTTTACACAGAGAGTGGTGAATCTCTGGAATTCTCTGCCACAGAATGTAGTTGAGGCCAGTTCATTTAAGTGGGAGTTAGATGTGGCTCTAGTGGCTAAAGGGATCAGGGAGTGTGGAGAGAAAGCAGGTACAGGATACTGAGTTGGATGATCAGCCATGATTATATTGAATGGCCGTGCAGGCTCGAAGGGCCAAATGGCCTCTACTCCTGCACCTATTTTCTATATTTCTATGTTTCTATGTTTCTATGTTCGGCACAGACATTGTTGGCCAAAGGGTCTATTCATTGCGCTTCACCGTTCTATGTAATAAGTGTCTTATCTAATGAGAATATTCAGTATCGGTCTGCCAAAACCTACATGATCTCCCGGTTGTTCAACACTTTAACTCCCTCGCCCGTTCCCACACTGACCTTTCTGTCCTGGGTCTCCTCCATTGTCAGAGTGAGGCCAAGTACAAATTGGATGATCAGCACCTCATATTTCGTTTGTAGATAAAAGCGCTAGAGAAACTCAGCGGGTGAGGCGGCATCTATGGAGCGAAGGAATAGGCGACGTTTCGGGTCGAGACTGGCGTGGGGGTGGGGGGGGAGCGGGAAGAAGACAGGAAAAGGCGGATACAGTGGGCTGTGGGAGAGCTGGGAAGGGGAGGAGACAGCAAGGAGTACCTGAAATTGGAGAAGTCAATGTTCATACAGCTGGGGTGTAGGCTACCCAAGCAAAATATGAGGTGCTGCTCCTCCAATTTCTAAAGACACTTGGACAGGGTCATGGATAGGAAAGGTTTAGAGGGATATAGGCCAACCATGGGCAAATGGGATAACAAGGAATCCCTCTAAATATCCACTGACTTGGCTTCCACAGCCATCTATGACAAAGAATTCCACAGATTCACCACCCTCTGACTAAAGGCATTTCTCCCCATGTCCTTCCTAAAAGAACATCCTTTAATTCTGAGGTTATGACCTCTTGTCCTAGACTCTCCCACTAGTGGAAACATCCTCTCTACATACATTCTATCCAAGCTATTCACTATTTTGTATGTTTCAATATCCGCCCCCCACCCCCCACTCATTCTTCAAAACTTGTCCAGGATGCTCCGCAGTTTGAGGTGCATTCTCCCCTCCAAGACCTCCTCCCATGAATCCAACGACACTCACAGGATGGGGCCAGCTTTCCTGGTGAGTTTGTTGATTGTATAGGCACCCGCAGCCTTTGCCCTGCTGACCCAGCACACGGTACCGTAGAAGATAGCTTGGATGGGGCAACTTGGCCGGCATGGACTCGAATGGGCCGAAGGGCCTGTTATCATGCTGTATGACTCCACGACAAATTGTTCCCTCTCAGACCTCAGTCCGATGTCAACTGAGGACTGCCAGACATTAGTAAGATCATCCTTTAATAATATAATGAAATAATAATCCACCCTCAATAAAATTAGATTATATTGCGTAATAAAGTTATGACAGGATGGGATATCTGGCAGTAAAGCTTAAAGTAGAATGATAATGGAAATGACACTGATAGTCACTGGTGGTGAAAGGAGAAATGCCTTTAGTCAGAGGACACGATAGAGGCAGGAAACATGTCACCCATGTTGGGGGAGTCCAGAACCAGGGGCCACAGTTTAAGAATAAGGGCTAAGCCATTTAGAACGGAGACGAGGAAACACTTTTTCTCACAGAGAGTTGTGATTCTGTGGAATTCTCTGCCTCAGGGGGCGGTGGAGGCAGGTTTCTGGATACTTTCAAAAGAGAGATAGATAGGGCTCTTAAAGATAGCGGAGTCAGGAGATATGGGGAGAAGGCAGGAACGGGGTAATGATTGTGGATGATCAGCCATGATCACATTGAATGGCGGTGCTATGTCAAAGGGCTGAATGGTCTACTCCTGCACCTATTGCCTATTGTATGGAGGTTCTATATTCCCACCCTGACCTGCGTGGGTTTTCTCCAAGATCCTTGGGTTCCTCCCACACTCCAAAGACGTAGGGGTTTGTAGGTTAATGGGCTTGGTACGAGGGTAAATTGTCCCTAGTGTGTGTAGAATAGCGTAAATGTGTGGGGGCCATTGGTCAGTGGGGACTAGGAGGGGCAAAGGCTTGTTGTGCTGTATTCTAAACTAAAGATGTGGCCCACCCTGGGCTAAGTCTGATCAGAGGGTATGGAGATTAAGGCAGTGTACCAGGGATACTGAGTTGGGCTGCCGGTCTTTAGATCATTGATCATATTGAATGGGGCAGTGCAGGCTTCGGGACGGGCCCTGAATGGCAAAGATAGCCTCCGGGGGGGGAGGGGAGCGCTGTTTCTATGCGTGGCTGTGGGGCTAGATGACTTCTGGGTGGCTGGTGTGCTCAGTCAACTAAAGTGGCTGAAAAAGGTGTGGGGGGGCTATGTCTGGGAGCCAGGCCCTCGTCTTGTAGAACAGCTTACGTCCTTCCTGCCTCCCAGGCCCTGATGATCATACTCCATTCTGTTGGAAGGTTCTTTGCGTTGTATCATCAGAATCTATTCGGGCTGCAGTGCATATCTGGAGAACAAGTTCGGTGACGACGGACCCTGTGGACTTTTCCTTCCGAAAAGCAAAACATAGCCTGTGCTCCAGATGGGGGAAATGCTGAGTTTATCGTGGCAAAGGTGCGTGGCTGCTGGGGAAACGGCCCAGTGAGATGACTCTGGGTTTTATTGCTCGGTGTGCATCAATGTCAGTGGCTGGAGAATGGCCTGATGCTGGAGGTGTGGGGGGGTATGGAGTCCGGGAGCGAGGAAACAGGCCACTCGGCCCACCCTGTCCACACCAACAGCTCTACTTCCTTCCTTAGGAGACTTAGGAAATTCTGCAGTGACTCTTACAAACCTCTACAGATGCACCAAAATTTCATAGGTTGTAGGAGCAGAATTAGGCCATTCGACCCATCAAGTTTACTCCGCATATCTGGAGAACAAGCATAGGTGACGTTTCGGGCCAGGACACTTCTTTAGACTTTTCCTTCCGAAGAAGGGTCTCGACCTGAAACATCACCTATCCATGTGCTCCAGATGTATTGTCTGAACTGCTGAGTTACTCCAGCATTCTATGTCTTTATTCAAAGCATACTGTTGAGTTGCATCACAGCTTGGTTTGGGAACTTCCCAGTCAAGAGTCAAGATTCAAGAGTGTTTTATTGCCATATTGTCCCAGATAGAACAATGACATTCTTACTTGCTGCAGCACAACAGAATATGTAAACATAGAAACATAGAAAATAGGTGCAGGAGTAGGCCATTCGGCCCTTCAATATGATTATGGCTGATCATCCAACTCAGTATCTTGTACCTGCCTTCTCTCCATACCCCCTGATCCCTTTAGCCACAAGAGCCACCTCTTAAATATAGCCAATGAACTGGCCTCAACTACATTCTGTGGCAGAGAATTCCAGAGATTCACCACTCTCTGTGTAAAAAATGTTTTTCTCATCTCAGTCCTAAAAGATTTCCCCCTTATCCTTAAACTGTGTCCCATTGTTCTGGACTTCCCCAACATCGGGAACAATCTTCCTGCATCTAGCCTGTCCAACCCCTTAAGAATTTTGTAAGTTTCTATAAAATCCCCCCTCAATCTTCTAAATTCTAGCGAGTACAAGCCGAGTCTATCCAGTCTTTCTTTAACCATATAACAATTACAGCAAAGTCCATCTCGACAAGTCCCAGGAAGTCCCAGTCTGGTATAACCCTCCATTCCCTTCTCATCCATATGCCTATCCAATTTATTTTTAAATGGGACTGCCTGCATATGAAGAAACACTGGATAGAAACTCGGCTTCATTCTGGTAGTCAGTGCGGAAAATCAGGCCCATTCTGGCTCGGCTACCGGAAGCAGGCTCTTCGGCCTACCACAGCAATCCAATCCCCGCACATTGACACTATCCTGCACACACTTTTACCAAGACATTTAAACATCTTTGGAGTGCGGGAGGAAACCGAAGATCTCGGCGAAAACCCACCCAGGCCACGGGGAGAACGTACAAATTGCGTACAGACAGCACCCGTAGTCAGGATCGAACTCGGCTTGCTGGCGTTGCCACCAAAATAAAAAGTCACCTATCCATGTTCTCCAGATATGCTGCCTGACCTGCTGAGTTACTCCAACACTTTGTGTCTTTTTTGTACATCGTTAGTTGTGGGCGTGTAGGTGAATTCTGTGGGTTGGAATCTCTTCTGTGTTATACTTCCAGCTGCCCTAAAAAAATCTCAGGATAATCTTTGTTATTTGAATGTTGTCCATTCTAATCTCTTTTGCTCAGCATTGTACCGTAAACCCTGGGTCAACTTGGTTTAGTTCTTAGTTTATAGAGACACCATCCTACTTTTTTATACCAAAGCCAAATTAACCTACAGACCTTTATATCTTTGAGGTGTAGGAGGAGACCAGTGCACCTGGAGAAAACCCACGCAGTCACGGGGAGAACGTGCAAATTCTGTACAGACACCAGCCATAGTTAGGATCAAACCCGGGTCTCTAGCGCTGGCTGATCGTCCCCAATCAATAACCCATGCCTGCCTTCTCCCCATATCCCTTGATTCCACTAGCCCCTAGAGCTCTATCTAACTCTCTCTTAAATCCATCTAGTGATTTGGCCTCCATTGCCCTCTGTGGCAGGGAATTCCACAAATTCTTAACTCTCTGGGTGAAAAAGTTTTTTCTCACCTCAGTCTTAAGTGGCCTCCCCTTTATTCTAGGACTGTGGCCCCTGGTGTACTTGGTGAGAGGGCTCCAGATATTCATGCCCCCCCCCCCCGCTCGATAGTCATGAGTGATAGCGTCATGAGTGATAATATCGTTGTCACAGAAACAGGCCCTTCGGCCCATTCTACACTAGTCCCACCTGCCCGAATTTGTCCAGTATCAAAGTATCAAAGGTATCAAAGGTATTTTATTAGTCACATTCACATACACCCAGGTGTAGTGAAGTGAAATGCTTTTTGCCAGTTTGCAGCACACAAAAAAAGAATACAGACATAACACCAATGAGAGTCTTAAACACATAGAACATCCCCCCACAATGGTTCCCATTATGAGGGAAGGCACAAAGTCCAGTCCCCAACCCCAGTTCATCCATAGTCGGGCCTATTGAGGCCTCCACAGTTGCCTCTACGGAGGCCCGATGTTCCAGGCCGTTCTCGCCGGGTGATGTTGCTCCGGCGTCGGGAGAGTCCTCCCAGCGGCCTGGGAACCCTGGAACGGCCGCTTCCGTACTGGAGGCCGCGGCTTCCGAAGCCAACAAGGCCGGGCCGGTTGGAGCTTCACAACTGGCGATCTCGTTGCGAGATCCCAGGCTCCCGATGTTAAGTTCAGCGCCGCCGCCCACAGCTGGTCGCTCCGCAGTCCCGCAGCTCCGCGATGTTTTACCCGGCAGCCTCAGCTCACCGGAGCTCCAGCGCGGCGACCCGGGCAAGGCATCACCCGCTCCGCGATAGCGCTCCAGCACTGTGCCGCCGCCGAAAGCCGTGGTTCTGGGCGGTCCCCGACAGGAAACGCCGCTCCAGGCCCGCTGGTAGGCCGCAAGGACGGGTCGAAGCTGCAGCCCTGAGAAAAGCTGCCACTCCGACAAAGTAGGGACCCTGAAAGGTAGTTTCCCCCTTCCCCACCCCCCCCCACCCCCCACATAAAAAAAGTCTAGACCTCCAACAAAACACTTAACTAACTAAAATAAAAAATAAAAAGATGAAGAGACAAACAGCTGCTGGCTGGGCAGCCGTGGACAGGACAGCGCCCCCTTTTGGACTTCTATTCCTGTACCTGTTCAAGTGCTATTAAATGTTCCTCCTCAACTACCTCAACTTCTGCCTCAACTACCCTCCTTGGCAGCTCCTTCCGTATACCTACCATCCTCTGTGTGAAACATAGAATAGAACAGCACAGGAATAGGCCCTTCAGCCCACAATATCATAGAAACATAGAAAATAGGTGCAGGAGGAGGCCATTCGGCCCTTCGAGCCAGCACCGCAATTCATTGTGATCATGGCTGATCGTCCCCCATCAACAACCCGTGCCTGCCTTCTCCCCATATCCTTTGATTCCACTAGCCCCTAGAGCTTTATCTAACTCTCTCTTAAATCCATCCAGTGACTTGTCCTCCACTGCCCTCTGTGGCAGGGAATTCCATAAATTCACAACTCTCTGAGTGAAAAAGTTTTTTTCTCACCTAAGTCTTAAATGACCTCCCCTTTATTCTAAGACTGTGGTTGGTTCTGGACTCGCCCAACATTGGGAACATTTTTCCTGCATCTAGCTTGTCCAGTCCTTTTATAATGTTATATGTTTCTATAAGATCTACCCCTCGTCCTTGTAAACTCCAGTGAATACATGCCTATCCTTGCCAGAGGAAGCTATAGTTGTAGTTTAGTTTAGAGATATAGCGCGGGCACTGGCCCTTCGGCCCACAGAGTCTTCACCGACTAGCGATCACTACACTATCCTTCACACACTTATACCAAGCCAATTAACCTACATAGCTGTGCTCTTTGGAGTGTGGGAGGAAACCGAAGATCTTGGAGAAAACCCACGCAGGTTACGGGGAGAACGTCCAAACTCTGTACAGACAGCACCTGTGGTTAGCATCGAACCTGGGTCTCTGGCGCTGTAAGGCAGCAACTCTACCTCTGCGCCACTGTGCCGCCTACAATTGGACATTCTGCAGACATGTCAGCCATAGAAGTGGATGTAATTTTGTCCTTTAAAAGACATCTGGACCATTGTGGTTAGGAAGGGTTCCAAGGGTTCTGGGAGGTGTGGCATTGGGGTCGGCATGGATACTTTGGGCCAGAGGGCCTGTTTCTGTGCTACATGACTAAGACATTCTTGCCATAGAGGGAGTACAGAGAAGGTTCACCAGACTGATTCCTGGGATGGCAGGACTTTCATATGAAGAAAGACTGGATAGACTCGGCTTGTACTCGCTAGAATTTAGAAGTTTGAGGGGGGATCTTATAGAAACTTACAAAATTCTTAAGGGGTTGGACAGGCTAGATGCAGGAAGATTGTTCCTGATGTTGGGGAAGTCCAGAACAAGGGGTTACAGTTTAAGGATAAGGGGGAAGTCTTTTAGGACCGAGATGAGAAAATCATTTCTTACACAGAGGGTGGTGAATCTGTAAAATTCTCTGCCACAGAAGGTAATTGAGGCCAGTTCATTGGCTATATTTAAGAGGGAGTTAGATGTGGCCCTTGTGGCTAAAGGGATCAGGGGGTATGGAGAAAAGGCAGGTACAGGATACTGAGTTGGATGATCAGCCATGATCATATTGAATGGCTCGAAGGGCCGAATGGCCTACTCCTGCACCTATTTTCTATGTTTCTATATTTCTATGACTTCATACTGAACACAATAGAACTTAGAACATAGAACACCACATCATAGGATGAGGCCCTTCAGCCCACACTATCCATGCCGAACATGCTGCCTAGTTAATCTTGTCTGCTTTCAGCCCCAACTACCTCCTCTGGCAGATCATTCGATTTACCCACCACCTTCTGTGTGAATATTTGAACAGTACAGCATAGGAACAGGCCCTTCAACCCACAATGTCCATGCTATACTTGATAGAACATAAAAATGTACAGCACAGGAACAGGCCCTTTAGCCCACAAGTCCATGCCGAACATGCATGCACAAGGACTGGGCAGGTGTGAAGGGGTTGAGATTTCAACGTGTGGGTGGGTGGCAGTGAGCTCTGGGCTCAGACTGTTTCCTTACCCGTGTGCGTCCCTCTCCACAGCGCTGTCCGCGATGGTCCCGGTCTCCTGGTACGCCTTTAACATCACACAGCAGTTCTACGATCCACTCTACCCAGGAACAAGGTGAGTCCCACCTTCCGCAGGAGCTGATGATTGATCGATGGTGTGGGCTGCAAGAGGAATCTGTGAGCTCAGAGCTTAGTTTAGTGATACAGCACAGAAACAGGCCCTTCTGCCTCGTCGACCAGCTATCCCGGCACATTAGCATTACCTTACACACACTAGGGACAATTCACATTTACACCAAGCCAATTAACCTACAAACCTGTACGTCTTTGGAGTGTGGGAGGAAACCGATGATCTCGGTGAAAACCCATGTGGTCACGGGGAGAGCGTGCAAACTCTGTACAGACAGCACTCATAGTCGGGATCAAACCAGGGTCTCCAAGACTGCAAGCGCTGTAAGGCAGGAACTTTACCGCTGCGCCACCGTGCCACCATAGTGTATTGAACGAGCTGCCAGAGGAAGTTGTTTAGTTTAGTTTTAGTTGAATGAAGAGATACAGTGAGAGAACAGGCACATCTGCCCACCAAGTTCGTGCCGGCCAGCGATCCCTGCACATTAACACTATCCCACACACATTAGGGACATTTACAATTTTACCAAAGCCAATTCCAGCTAAAACAATCCAAACTCTCCTGATAACTAATACCTTTCAATTCAGGCCAGCAAACCTCTTCTGCACCCTCTCTGAAGCTTCCACATCTTTCCTGTATTGGTGCGACCAGAACTGCATACTATGCTCCAAATGTTCAGTCTGAAGAAGGGTCTTGAGCCGAAACGTCACCCATTCCTTCTCTCCGGAGATTCTGCCTGTCCCGCGGGTTACTCCAGCATTTTGTGTCTATCTTGGATTTAAACCAGCATCTGCAGTTCTTCCCTACACAGTTGGGTCCGAAGCACCTGTTTTCCGAGCAAGGTGTCTGTTTGGAGCTGATGAGCTGAAGAGAATCTGAGTTGCATTTGGTTGGAAGGATGGAAATACCCAGGCAGCTCTGGTATGTCAAGCCCACTTCATGAGCTGCAGGTGTCTGTGGATCCGTTGACAAAGGACTTTGTTAATACTATCCTTGGCCTTGTACTCTCCTTGTCCTCTGCTATCTTGGACTGCCTTGGGTGTCATGCCTTGGGACAGTTGTGGCTTAATCGCTGTGGTTTGTTCACCTTCTCTGATGGAAGGGCAGTGTCCAGTCCATATATAACACTGTCCAGTGCATCATTTGAATTTGTCAACTTTAAACCACACATTGAGCTAAGGAGGTAGAACACCAAACTGTACAATATAGAAACATAGAAACATAGAAAATAGGTGGAGGAGTAGGCGAGCCAGCACCGCCATTCAATATGATCATGGAAGATCAACCAAAATAAGTACCTCATTCATGCTTTCTTCCCATATCCTTTGATTAGCAATGTTACAAAATTTTGAGATTTTAAAAATCAAGTCTGCAATTTATCCCATCAGATAAAGCATAACAATAAGTTTAATTTGACACCAAATTCACTTTCATATCTCAAGTATTAAAAAAGTTATGGCCATTTTCATACTCGGAAATTAGCATCTTGTTCCCTATTGATTTTCAATGGACATTACAAAAAAGCTGTGATCTTGGATAATCAAAGGCCCATTTCTTAAGGAAAGATTAACATTTTTAAATAGCCTAAGTGTCCAAATAATATTCACAAATAATTCACAATATAACATGATTTTTATATCTAATTTACATTAATTTATAGGCCAAATGGAAGGAATTTAGTGTTCAATTGCTGTAAATAAATGCCCATTTAAATCGGCTTTCTAGTGGGTTCATGTGGAACGCGCTGGTTTAGAATGTTGACAGCGCGCTGGATTAGTGCCCTCAAATGCCGAGAAAAATACTGCGGGATATAAAAAGCCCAAAATGACCTACTCGCTATAGATAACTTGATATATAGGGTTATATATATGCCCCATTTAATGTAAAAATAAGGTACATACCTTTAATTGTTTGCTTTATAAAACCCTGGGGCTGCGAGATGTTGCGGAATGAGACAGTAATTTTAAACTATTAATAACTATATTATCGAGGCCTATAAAACTAATAATACCTTTTGCGACCGGGTCTTGCAGCGATTTTTCGTTAATGATTTACTAGGCTGAACATCTGCGATTAGTACAGCCTAGTAAAAATCGCGTTTTAAACCCGCCCCCTCCAAACAGCGCCAAAATCGCGGACCTGGCTGTGGGCAGATCCCCAATGGCGATTCAGGTACGTTTTGTAACATACCTACTTTGATTCCATTAGTTCTAAGAGCGATATCTAAAGAGCCTGTCCCACCAGCATGCGACTGCGTGCGGCAAGCGCGACCTAACGTGGTCGCTTGAGCCGTACGGCCTCGCGGGGCCGGTCCCACTTTGATCGCCGGAGCCGTATGGAGTTGTGCGGAGCTGGTCCCATCATCGCGCGGGGCTCCGAAAAACTGACTTTTGTGTTCAAAAATTCCACGCGGCAAGACGCGGCAGCCGCCTCGATGCCATAACGCACCGTCTCGACGGGCTTGCGCCGCGTCTCGACGCCAGACGCAGCGTCTTGACGCCGTATGTCACACGCGAACTTCCCACGGACTTCGCTCGAACTTCACGTCATTCACCCGACATCTGCGCGGCCCACGCTTCCGGTTTGGTCGTGCTTGCCGCATGCAGTCGCATGCTGGTGGGACAGGCCCTTAACTCTCTCTTGAATACATCCAGTGAATTGGCCTCCACTGCCTTCTGTGGCAGTGTATTCCATAAATTCACAACTCTCTGGCTGAAAACTTTTTTTCTCATCTCAGTCCGAAATTGCCTGCCCCTTATTCTTGAACTGTGACCCCTGGTTCTGGACTTCCCCAACATCGGGAACATTTTTCCTGCATCTAGCCTGCCCAATCCCATGAGAATTTTTTAATGTTTCTATAAGAACCCCTCTCATCCTTGTAAATGCCAGAGAATATAAGCCCAGTCGATCCATTCTTTCATCATATATCAGTCCTGCCATCCCGGGAATTAACCTGGTGAACTACGCTGCACTCCCTGAATAGCAAGAATGTCCTTCCACAAATTAGGAGACCAAAACAGCACACAATACTCCAGGTGTGGTCTCACCAGGGCCCTGTACAACTGCAGTAGGACCTCCTTGCTCCTATACTCAACTCCACTTGCTGTATATACACTTACCGAATGGTGAAAGGCCTGGACAAAGAGGAGGCGGAGAGGACATTTCCACTCGTGGGAGAGTTTGGGACCAGAGGCCAGAGCCTCAGAATAAAAGGACGTACCTTTAGAATGGAAATGAGGAGGAATGTCTTTTGTCAGAGGGTGGTGAATCTGTGGAATTTATTGCCACAGACGGCTGTGGTGGCCATCAATGGATATTTTAAAGGTGGATATTGACAAATGCTTTATTAGTAAGCGGGGAGAAGGCAGGAGAATGGTGTTGAAAGGGAAAGATAAATTCTGCTCTTATAACTTATGAACCTATGGGGTACAATGCCCACACTCCATCTTCTAGACTTTGGACATGGCCTAGTGTCTACACCTTCTAGACTTTGACAGGCATGATGCCACACTGTGTCTTCTAGACTGTGGATGGAACAAGATGCCTATTGTATCTTCTGGGCTTGTGATGGCGCATGATACCACATTACATCTTCTGGACTTTGAAAGGGACACGGTGCCTATCTCATCTTATGGGTTTTTGATGGGCCACGATGCCCACACTGCATTTCAGGATTTTGGATAGGGCATGGCTTCTACACCTTGTGGACTCTAGACAGGACAGCATGCCTCACCTCTAGACTGTGGATGGGGCATGGTGCCTACTGGATACTGACTTTGGATGGGGTGCATTGCCCACATGGTAAGGTCTGGACTTTGGATGGATCATTGTGTCTAGCTCATCTTCTGGACCATGGACGAGGCATAATGCCACACTATATCTTTGGATGGGGTACAGTGCCCACACCTCACCTTCAGGACTTCATAGAGGGCACAGTTGGATGGAGCATTGTGCCAACGCAATATCTTATGGTCTTTGGATGGGGCATAGTGGGACATTTCATCTTCTGGACTTTGAAAGGGGTGGCTGTTGCACCTTCTGAACATTGGTTGGGCATGGTGCCACACTGTACCTTCTACACTGTCAATGGGGCAAGGTGGCTGTTGCATCTTCTGGACTTTGGATCGGGCATGGTGTCTACCTCATCTTCTGGACCTTGGATGAGACACAATGCCACACAGTATCATCATTCAATGGCATTTAGTTCGAGAGGACTGGAATACAAAATCAGGGATATCATGCTGAGCCTGAAAAGGCATTGGTCAGACAGCATTTGGAGTATTGTGTGCAGTTTTGGGCCCCATTTCTCAGGAAGGATGTGCTGGCATTGCGGTTTACGAGAATGATCCCAGGAATGATTAGGTTAATGTATGATGAGCGTTTGACAGCAATGGACCAGTGCTCGCTGGAGTTTCAAACGATGAGGGGAGACCTCATTGAAACGTGCCGAATAGTGAAAGGCTTGGATAGAGTGGATGTGGAGAGGATGTTTCCACTAGTGGGAGAATCTAGGACCAGAGGTCATAGCCTCATAATAAAAGGCCGTAACTTTAGAAAGGAATTGAAGATAAATTTATTTAGTCAGTGATGAATTTGTGGAATTCATTGCCAAAGTAGGCTGAGGAGGCCAAGTCAATGGATATTTTTAAGATGGTTGAGGATTGATTAGTACTGGTGTCAGGGGTCTGGGAAGGAAGCAGGAGATGGGCTTGACAGGGTAAGATATATCAGCCATGATTGAATGGCAGAGTGGACTTGATGGGCCGAATGGCCTGATTCTGCTCTTATAACTTATGAACTAATGGGGCACAATGCCCACGCTGCATTTTCTAGACTTTGGACATGGCATAGTGTCGACATCTTCTGGACTTTGGATGAGGCACAATGCTACATTGTATCTCATTGTACCACACTGAGCTTCACAAGGTTAATCCCCGGGATGGCGGGACTGTCATATGAGGAAAGATTGGAAAGACTGGGCTTGTACTCACTGGAATTTAGAAGGATGAGGGGTAATCTTAAAGGAACATATAAAATTATAAAAGGATTGGACAAGCTAAATGCAGGAAAATTGTTCCCAATGTTGTGGGAGTTCAGAACCGGGGGCCACAGTCTTAGACTAAAGGGGAGACCATTTAAAACTAAGATGAGAAAAAACCTTTTCACCCATACAGTTGCGAATTTGTTGAATTCTCTGCCACGGAAAGCAGTGGAGGTAAATTCACTGGATGGATTTAAAAGTGAGTCAGACAGAGTTCTAGGGGCTAACAGAATCAAGGGATATGGGGAGAAGACAGGCACAGGTTACTGATTGTGGATAATCAGCCATGATCACAATGAATGGTGGTGCAGGGTCAAAGGGCCAAATGGCCTCCTCCTTCACCTATTTTCGATATTTCTCTATATCTTTGGATGGGGTACAGCATCTACACTGCATCTTTTAGATTTTGGACGGGGTACCGATGGATGGGGAACTGTATCCACACTACATCTTCTGGACTTTGAACAGGCATGATGCCACACTATATCTTCTAGACTGTGGATGGGGCAAGGTGCCTATGGACTTTGGATGGGGTATAATGTCTACCACATCTCTGGACTTTGAATGGGGCACAATGTCCACGCTGTATTTCAGGGTTTTGGACAGGCCATGGCTTCAAAACTGGACCGGACAGGGCAGGATGCCTCTCTGCCCCCTCTGGTCTTTGGATAATGCAATGTGCCAACTACTCACAATTATGAGAGGCAGAGAGAGAAGACTGCCAACCATTTTCCCCAGGGTGTAAATATCAAATACTTGAGCGCATAGTTTTAAGGTGAAAGAGACAATGTTTAAAGGAGTTCAATGTTTAAGGGGCAATTATTTTTACACAGAAGGTGTGGAGGCCTGGAATGATCTTCCAGGGGTGGTGGTGGAGGCAGATATGACAGCAGCGTTTTGGAGACCTTTGGATATGCATACGGATATGTAGGGAATGGAGAGAACAAGAAAACTCCGTGTGGGAAGGGGGAAACACACAGAAACATAGAAATTGGGTGCAGGAGTAGGCCATTCGACCCTTCGAGCCTGCACCGCCATTCAATATGATCATGGCTGATCATCCAACTCAGTATCCCGTACCTGCCTTCTCTCCATACCCCCTGATCCCTTTAGCCACAAGGGCCACATCTAACTCCCTCTTAAATATAGCCAATGAACTGTGGCCTCAACTACCTTCTGTGGCAGAGAATTCCACAGATTCACCACTCTCTGTGTGAAAAATGTTTTTCTCATCTCGGTCCTAAAAGATTTCCCCTTTATCCTTAAACTGAGACCCCTTGTTCTGGGCTTCCCCAACATCGGGAACAATCTTCCTGCATCTAGCCTGACCAAACCCTTAAGAATTTTATAAGTTTCTATAAGATCCCCCCTCAATCTTCTAAATACTAGCGAGTACAAGCTGAGTCTATCCAGTCTTTCTTGAAATGAAAGTACTGCCATCCCAGGAATCAGTCTGGTGTCTTTACTTATGTTTTACATTAGGGTTACAGCATGGAAACAGGCCCTTCAGCCCACTGATTCCACGAGGACCAGCAATCACCCCGTACAATAACACTATCCTACACACTTGGGACAAATTACAATTTACAGAAGCAAATTAACGTACAAACCGGTACGTCTTTGGTGTGAGCACCCGGAGACAACTCATGCGGTCCCAGGGAGAACGTACAAACTCCGTACAGACAGCGCCCGTAGTTAGGATCGAACCTGGGTCTCTTGTGCTGTGAGGCAGTAGCTCTACCCTCTGCGCCACTGTGCCACAAATCGCCGGCTGGGCATTGCAGTGATTGAGGACAACGTTTTAACTTATGTTTTATTCTTGTTTGGTGCTTTGAAAGATTTAAAAAAAAATTAAAAACATAGTGGTAGCAGCAGAATTAGGCTGTTCAAGTCTACTCTGACATTCAATAGTAGCTGGTCTATCCCTCCTGCCTTCTCCCTATAACCCCTGACACCCGTACTAATTAATAATCTATTCATCTCTGCTTTAAAAATGCCCTTTGACGGCCTCCACAGCCCTCTGTGGCAATGTTTCGAAGATTCACCACCTTCAAAAAATACATTTCTCCTCATTCCTTCCTAAAAGTCCTTTATATCTGAGGCATGTCCGTCTGCACAGTACATCAAATAATGCATTTGGGTAAACCATGGGTTAATTAAGAGGGCTTCGCCTGGGTTGGGACCCAGCCACTCTTGCTGCGCAACAGAGATAGTGTGGGCTGTGAGACAGAGATAGGGTGGGACACAGAGTCGAAGCCTTCAAACATTGTCTCACTTGGTCAGCATGTCCGTCCTCGCATTTACTTTAATTAAGAGATACAGCGCGGAAATGGACCCTTCGGCACAACAAGTCCGCGCTGACCAGCGATCCCCGCACACTAACGCTAGGGACAATTTACAATTTTACCAAGCCAAATATCCCAGAAATCTGTACACAGTAGGAGTGTGGGGTAAAACGCTACCTTACACACACTAGGGACAATTTACATTTACACCGAGTCAATTAACTTACAAACCTGTACGTCTTTGGAGTGTGGGAGGAAACCGAAGATCTCGGAGAAATCCCATGCGGTCACAAACTCCGTACAGACAGCACCCGTAGTCAGGATCGAACCTGTGTCTCTGGTGCTGGGAGGCAGCAACTCTACGTCCTGTGAGTGTGAAGGAGCGAGAGATGCTGAGGTTGTTGCCACTGACCATACTTACTCTTCCTCTCTGATGAAGGTTTGAACTGGGACCAGCACTCTACATTGGCTGGGCGGGTGGAACACTGCAGCTGATCGGAGGGATCTGTCTCTGTCTTGCTTGTAAAAGAGCCACGGGTGCAACTGCGTAAGTGTCTAAAGAGGAACCCCCAGCCCCAGGTGTCAATACAACCACCCCGCCCTTCGATCTGGACCCCATTCACACACTTCCCAAAACTGGAGTTCCCCTTCCGTCACTAATTGCTTGACTAATATTGGCCCAACAACATTGATATTATTGACACAAAATGTTGGAGCACTCAGCAGGACAGGCAGCATCTCTGGAGAGCAGGAATCGGTGATGTTTTGGGTCAAGACCCTTCTTCAGAAGACTCCCTCTTCTCCCTCTTCATTCCTGCTCCCCAGAGACGTTGCCAGTCCCACTGAGTTACTCCAGCATTTGGTGTCTATCTTCAGTTTAAACCAGCATCTGCAGTTCCTTCTTGCCCAAGGACCTACGGATGTATTTGGTGTCTATCTTCGGTTTAAACCAGCACCTGCAATTCCTTCCAACATTGATATTATGATACCATAAGACGTCAGAGCAGAATTGGGCCATTCGGCCCATCAAGTCAGGTCAAGTCAAGTCAAGTTTATTCGTCACATACACGTACGAGATGTGCAGTGAAATGAAAAGTGGCAATGCTCGCGAATTGTGCAAAAAAACAAACAAAGTACAAACAGAATGGAACAGAATGACATATTCACATATTACATATTTGTGGGAGGGAAGAAAAAGGAAAAAAAAACAGCAATTTAAAAAAGACACCACACAACAGTAGAGTGGTTCAGTAGGTTAGTACCTGGAGAGATAGGAGTTTACAGTCCTAATGACCTCTGGGAAGAAACTCCTTCTCAACCTCTCCGTTCTCACAGCATGGCAACGGAGGCGTTTGCCTGAACATAGCAGCTGGAACAGTCCTTTGCAGGGGTGGAAGGGGTCTCCCATGATCTTGTTGGCTCTGGAGTTGCACCTTCTGATGTATAGTTCCTGCAGGGGGGCGAGTGTAGTTCCCATAGTGCATTTGGCCGAACGCACTACTCTCTGCAGACCCTTCTTGTCCTGGGCAGAGCAGTTCCCAAACCAAATTTGTGATATTTCCGGACAAGATGCTTTCCACAGCCGCTGAATAGAAACACTGGAGGATCCTCAGAGACACTCTGAATTTCCTCAATTGCCTATGGTAGTAAAGGCGCTGCCTTGCCTTACTGACGAGTGCTGTGGCATGTGATGTCCATGCCATATCCTCAGAGATGTGGACTCCCAGGTATTTAAAACAGTTCACCCTATCCACAGGATCCCCATTTATCTTCAATGGAGTGTACATCCTCGGATGATGTGCCCTCCTAAAGTCCACGATCAGCTCCTTAGTTTTTTTGATGTTCAAGATTGTCCTGACACCAGAGTTCTAGATCAACCACCTCCTCCCGGAAGGCCTTCTCATCGTTGTCTGAGATCAGGCCCACCACCACAGTGTCATCAGCAAACTTGATTATTGAGTTGGAGCTGGCCGCACTACCATTTGATCATGGATAATCTACTTTTCCTTCTCGACCCCATTCTTCTGACTTCTCCCTGTAACCTTTGACTCCCTTACTAATCAATATACGTCTACATTGCAACTTATTCCCACTCGTCTCTCAGTTCAAACACTCTTGAATGTGATCCGACATTACCCCAAATTGGCAATCCCCTTCTGATACTGGTTGCTTGATTTATTCTGGTACCAATGTGTAGGAAGGAACTGATGGGCCGAATGGCATAATTCCACTGCTTGTACTTATGAACTTATGAAGAAATCAAAGTCTACTCACATCGCCATCATTCCCCCTTCCCCTCTCTCCCATCAGGCAGAAGGTACAAAAACTTGAAAGCACGTACCACTAACCCTACATGAGGCAACTGAATAGACCTCCCATAAGCTTGGCTGTAGTCATAGTCCCATGGCATTGAAACAGGCTATTTGGCTCAACTTCCAGAACTTCTGCTTCTGCGTTTTAGAAAGCATTTCATCGGGATGCATCACAGCTTTGTTTGGGAACAGCTCCATCCACGACGGCAAGATATTGGAGCGAATTGTGGGACCATCACACAAACCAATCTCCCTTCCATTTGACATCATTTATACCTCGGCAAGGTCAGCAGCATGATCAAGGACAAGTCACACCCTCTTCTGTCTCTTATCGGGCAAAAGGTATAGAAGTGTGAAAACACACACCTTCAGATTGAGAGACTGTTTCTTGCCAGCTGTTATCAGGCAACTGAACCATCCTACCACAGTGGTGTGAACTACAATCTACCTCGGACGATCTTTGATCGGACATTACTGGCTGTCTTTCCGCTGACTGGATAGCACGCAACAAATGCTTTTCACTGTTCCTCAGTACAGGTGACGAAAAACTAAATGATCTGAACTCTACTCTCAATTCCTGGACTGGTGAAGGCCAGCAGGAGTTGAGTCTAGGAGCAAAGAGGTCCTTCTACAGTTGTACAGAGCCATGGTGAGAACACACCTGGAGTATTGTAGAAACATAGAAACATAGAAATTAGGTGCAGGAATAGGCCACTCGGCCCTTCGAGCCTGCACCGCCATTCAATATGATCATGGCTGATCATCCAACTCAGTATCCCGTACCTACCTTCTCTCCATACCCTCCGATCCCCTTAGCCACAAGGGCCACATCTAACTCCCTCTTAAATATAGCCAATGAACTGGCCTCAACTACCCTCTGTGGCAGAGAGTTCCAGAGATTCACCACTCTCTGTGTGAAAAAAAGTTCTTCTCATCTTGGTTTTAAAGGATTTCCCCTTTATCCTTAAGCTGTGACCCCTTGTCCTAGACTTCCCCAACATCGGGAACAATCTTCCTGCATCTAGCCTGTCCAACCCCTTAAGAATTTTGTAAGGTTCTATAAGATCCCCTCTCAATCTCCTAAATTCTAGAGAGTATAAACCAAGTCTATCCAGTCTTTCTTCATAAGACAGTCCTGACATCCCAGGAATCAGTCTGGTGAACCTTCTCTGCATTCCCTCTATGGCAATTGTGTGCAGTTTTGGTCTCCAAATTTGAGAAAGGACATTCTTGCCATTGAGGGAGTGCAGCGTAGATTCACAAGGTTAATTCCCGGGATGGCGGGACTGTCATATGCTGAGAGAATGGGGCGGCTGGGCTTGTACACTCTGGAATTTAAAAGGATGAGAGGTGATCTTATTGAAACATAAGATTATTAAGGGTTTGGACATGCTAGAGGCAGGCAACATGTTCCCGATGTTGGGGGAGTCCAGAACCAGGAGCCACAGTTTAAGAATAAGGGGTAAGCTATATAGAACGGAGATGAGAAAACACTTTTTCACACAGAGAGTTATTAGTCTGTGGAATTTGCTGCCTCAGATGGCGGTGGAGGCCGGTTCTCTGGATACTTTCAAGAGAGAGCTAGATAGGGGTCTTAAAGAAGGCAGAGTCAGGGGATATGGGGAGAAGGCAGGAACGGGGTACTGATTGTGGATGATCAGCCATGATCACATTGAATGGCGGTGCTGGCTCGAAGGGCCGTATGGCCTACTCCTGTACCTATTGTCTGAACTTTTTTTACTGCCCTATCTATCTGTGGCACCAATTTCAGTAAACTATGTAGATCATAAGTGATAGTGGAATTAGGCCATTGGGCCCATCAAGTCGACTCCGTCATTCACTCATTACTGATCTATTTCTCCCTCCTAATCCCATTCTCCTGCCTTCACCCCAAAACCCGTGACACCCGTACGTGAACTCCCTGTTCTATAACACTCCTCAGGTTCCTACTGTTCGCTGTGAAAATCGCAATCATTTGACTTCACAAGATGCAACACCTCATACTTATCATTCCGCAACACACTTGCCCAGCAGAACATAGAAACATAGAAACATAGAAAATTGAGGCAGGAGGAGGCCATTTGGCCCTTCCAGCCAGCACCGCCATTCATTGTGATCATGGCTGATCATTCCCTATCAATAACCCATGCCTGCCTTCTCCCCATATCCCTTGACTCCACTAGCCCCTAGAGCTCTATCTAACTCTCTCTTAAATCCATCCCATCCTGTGATTTGGTCTCCACTGCCCTCTGTGGCAGGGAATTCCATAAATTCACAACTCTCTGGGTGAAATTTTTTTTTCTCACCTCAGTCTTAAATGACCTCCCCTTTATTCTAAGACTGTGGCCCCTGGTTCTGGACTCACCCAACATTTGGACCATTTTTCCTGCATCTGGCTTGTCCAGTCCTTTTATAATTTTATATGTTTCTATAAGATCCCCCCTCATTCTTCTAAACTCCAGTGAATACAACCCTAGTCTTTTCAATCTTTCCTCATATGACAGTCCCGCCATCCCAGGGATCAATCTCGTGAACCTACGCTGCACAGCCTCAAGAACGAGATCTTGATAACTATCTTCACTATCTTGTATCATCTGTGAACTTACTAATCAAGCCTGTTACATTCTCATCCAAATTATTGATGGAGATGACAAACAGCAATGGACCCAGGATCAATCCATGAGGCACACCACTAGTTACAGGCCTCCAGTCTGAAAATCAACCTTCCACACCACCTTCTGCTGCCTTTGATGCAGCCAGTTCTCTATTCATAAGGAACCTTATCAAAGGCTTTGCTAAAATCCATAGAGACAACTGCTATGGCCTTGCCCTTGTCAACCTTCTTGGCTACTTCTCCAAATAACCACAATCAAATCCACGACACAAGGTCACCCACATACAACACCATGCTGAATATTCCTAAGCAATCCTTGCCTTTCCCAATACATGTATATCTTAGGTAGACATAAAATGCTGGAGTAACTCAGATTCACCAGGGTCAGGCATCTTTATTGTAGAAAGGGGATAGGTGACGCTTCGGTTTGAGACCCTTCTTCAGACCTTCAGACTTCCTGGTCTGAAGAAGGTTCTCAACCCGAAACTTCACCAATTCCCTTTCTTCAGAGAGGTTGCCTGACCTGCTGAATTACTCCAGCATTTTGTGCCCATGGTTGCTGCCCCTCTATAGGCACTGATCCTCCATGCACACCATTCCCCGCTAGGGGCATTACCTCCTCCGCATTGCATTCATTGTCTGTGTCTGTTTCAGGGAGTACGCATACAAGTACCGAGCCCCCAGGTCTTCCCTGCGACCAGTGTCTCGGAACTACCCCTCCGAGGTGGACAACTCCAGTAACTACGGGAAGAATGCGTACGTCTGAGGGGTGGCGATGCCCCTGGATCCTTGGTGCCTGGTCTTTGGACTGACTGTCGTGGGGGGAGGTCGGGGAATTCCTCCCCCCGGGCTCACTGTTCACCGTCTCACCTTGGGGAAAGCCCGTCCACCACACTCCATGGCGCAGCCTGTTGCACTGCCCCTCGATGAACGTGACTGAGATCGATTTCGTGGAGAGGCCGGCGATACCCCCCCTCCACTCAGTGGATGGGGCGGGAGGGTGGGAAGGTTGGCAGTGATCGAAGGAATAAAGAAAACTCCAATTCCCAAAGAAAAGTCTTATTGTTCCTAATGTTCAAATCCAGACGGACTTGGGAGTGAAGGGTACAGTGTGTTCTGGACGGGGTCAATGTAGACCAGGAGAAATATTATGGCCATTGTGTGTTGGAACTAACTCTTCCACTGGTCACCTAAACCCTGTCATCACCTTACCACCCCAAACCCAGACCATCACCCTAGGCCAATGTCTAGCCCCATGTCAACCCCCAAGACCATTTCACACCCCAACCCCAAACCATCTCACCACCACGATGCCCAGTAGCATCTCACCACCCCGACCTCCAGCACCACATCATTCCAGAGCACAGGCCATCTCACCACCTCAATCCTTAGCACCATCTCACCAGCCCAATCTCCAGGTCATTTCCCCACCTCAACCCCAACAACATCTCACCATCCCAGAATACAGGGGGATCTTATAGAAACTGGGGGGATCTTATAGAAACTTACAAAATTCTTAAGGGGTTGGACAGGCTAGATGCAGGAAGATTGTTCCCGATGTTGGGGAAATCCAGAATAAGGGGTCACAGTTTAATGATAAGGGGGAAGTCTTTTAGGACCGAGATGAGAAAAAACATTTTTCACACAGAGAGTGGTGAATCTGTGGAATTCTTTGCCACAGAAGGTAGTTGAGGCCACAGTTCATTGGCTATATTTAAGAGGGTTAGATGTGGCCCTTGTGGCTAAAGGGATCAGGGGGTATGGAGAGAAGGCAGGTACAGGATACTGAGTTGGATGATCAGCCATGATCATATTGAATGGCGGTGCAGGCTCGAAGGACCGAATGGCCTACTCCTTCACCTATGTTCTATGTGTCTATGTTTCTATCTCCACCCCTATACTCTGCACCATTTCTCTGGCCGAACTCTGGAACAAACTCATCACCCAAGACCTAAGCATGGTCATCCCAGACCATCGAACTGTACCAGACCACCGACCATCTCAACCACCCCATATCCCATTAACTACACTATCTTTAAGTCCTCTATCTAACTCTCGCTTGATAGTATCCAGCGAACCGGCCTCCACCGCCTTCTGAGGCAGAGAATTCCACAGATGATTACCACCCCAAGCCCCACAACAACCTCATCATCCCAGACCATCTAACGATCCCAGACCACAGACCAACTCCAAGCACATCTCACCATCTCAACCCCAGCACCATCTCACCATTCCAATTCCCTCGCCCTATCTCATTATCCTAACCCCCAGCATCACACCATCCCAACCTTAGACCATCTCACCACCCGAACCCCACATAATTTCACCACCCCAACCCCCGCACCTTAATGCCACCCCAACCCCAGCACCATCTCCCCACCCTGCAGCATATCTCCCCATGCTTACCCCCCCAGCAATATCTCCACACTAACCCCCAGCGTAATATTTCCATGTTAACCCTACCACCCTTTCACTATCCCAATCCCCAGCATCATCTGACCATTCCAATACATAGCACCATCTCATCATCTTGACCCACACCAACATCTCACCACCCCAGACCCTCATCACCCCAACCCCCCCAAAAACCTCAACATCCCAATCTCATGTACATCTCTTGAGCCTTGCCCCCACCAGGACCATCTCACAATTTCAACCCCGAGCACCTTCATCGTCCAAAACAAATCTCACCATCCCAGCACCATCTCACCATGCCACCATCTCACAATCTGTCTCCTAGCGCTATCCTAGTGCTATCTCATTATCCTAACCTCCAACAACTTCTCACCACCCCACACCAAAGACCATCTCGACACCCCCACGCCCAGACCACCTCACCATCCTCATCCCAAACTCATCTCTCCAGCCCAACCCCCCAGAGCACCATCCCACCATCTCAGACCACAACACCCCATCCCAATGCCCAGGAGCATCTCTTCACCCCAGACCTCCATCACCATCTCAGCACACCAGACTTTCATCACCGTCTCATCACCACATTCACCAGAACCATCTCTCCTCCACATTCACCAGACCCATGTCATAAGGTCATAAGGATCATAAGGAATAGGAGCAGAATGAGGCCATTCGGCCCATCAAATCTACTCTGCCATTCTAACCACATTCTCCTGCCTCCTGAGTTGGATGATCAGCCATGATCATATTAAATGGCGGTGCAGGCTCGAAGGGCCGAATGGCCTACTCCTGCACCTAATTTCTATGTTTCTATGTTTCTCCCCATAACCTCTGAAACGTGTGCTAGTCAGGAACCTATCTATCTCTGCCTTAAGAATATCCACTGACTTGGCCCCCACTGCCTTCTATGTCAAGGAATTCCACAGATTCACCACCCTCTGACGAAAGACATTTCTCCTCATCTCCTCCATCTCACCACCCCAGAGCTTGGTTCTTGGTTTCTTGATTTCTTGGTCCTCCAAAATATTCCAAAATGGAATTTAAACTGTGGAGGTGGTGAAGGGAGGGCTTAAGCCAGAAAGGGTTATTGGGAAGAAAGAGCTACTTTAAATTTAGTTGCATCTGGTTGGGTAACTATAGTTGGGTGGAGATTATCCCATGCTTTAATTGTGCGGGGGAAGAACGAATTGCTGTACACATCTGTCTTTGTAGCTGGGATCACAAATTGGATCGAATGCCTTCGTCTGCTCCTAATTGGTTTGGGTTTGGTGTAGGTCTTGTAGTCTATGTCGAGCTGACCATTTAACATTTTGTAAAAACAGGTCAAACGGTGAGCTTCACGTCTGTCTTGGAGAGGGTTCCACCCCGACCAGAGAATTCAGAAGTTTGGTGACACTCGCTTCTCTCTCATAGGTGTTAGTAACAAATCGAGCTGCCTGTCTTTGGACACGTTCGATGGATGAAATGTTTTTATTTGTGTATGGGTCCCATGCTGCAACTGCGTAGTCCAAATGAGGTCTAATGAGGGTGAAGTATAGCTTCTCCTTGACAGAAGTTGAACAATGATGAAAGTTGCGCCTCAGAAAGTTTAGGACACCTGTTGCTTTCACCGTTGCACGATGAGTCTGACCATTCCAACGCAGATCATTCTGCAATTTGATGCCAAGATACTTGGTTTGTTTGGATTCTTCAAGGATGGCACCAAGTATATTGTAAGATGTTTCGCCTGGATTCCTCTTTCTGGTGACACGCATGGTTTCACATTTGGAAGGGTCCAGCACCAGCACTATCTCACCATCCCAACCCGAGCACCGTGCCACCACTGCAACCCACTGCACCATCTCATTACCCCACCAATTCACGTCACCAATTCTCTTGGTTACCTCTCGGAAAAATTCTGAAATTCTCAAGATCATGAGATACAGTTTCCCAACACAAAGCCATGCCGACTATCCTTAATCAACTCTTGCCCTTCGAAATGCTGATGGATCCTGTCTCTAAGAGACACTCTCAATGACGTTCCCACCAGTGATTTCAGCTCACCAGGTCATTCCCCAGCATTGTCCTTGCTGTCCGTCTGTGTGGATTCAGTCCAAAGAAAGAAAGATGATGTGGCGGGAACATAGAAGAGTACAGCACATGAATAGGCCCTTCGGCCCACAATGTCTGTGCTAAACACAGTGTCAAGTGAAACTAATCTCCCTCTCCGTGCACATGAGGCACTTCCCTGCATATCCATGTGCCTATCTTACAGCCTCTTAAACACCACTATTGTATCTGCCTCCACCACCACCACCACCCCTGGCAGGGCGTTCAAGGCACCCTCCAATATCTGCCAAAAAAATTGTCCCAACGCATCCCCTTTAAGCTATCAAACAGTCAGAATCATTATTTTTCCAAATACAAAAATCAAATACTAGAGTGCACAGCTTTAAGGGGGAGTGGCAAGATTTAAAGGAGATGTGCAGAGGCAAGGCTTTTACACAGTGAGTGCCTGGAACGTGCTGCCATGAGTGGTTGAAGCAGATATGATAATGGTATTTAAAAGAGTCATGGAAATAGGCCCTTCGGCCCAACATGCCTATCGTCCCATCTACATTAGTACCACCTGTCCACGTTTGCCCAATATCCCTCCAAACCTGCCCTATCCATATACCTGTCTAACTGTTTCTTAAACATTGGGATAGTCCCTGCCTCAACTACCTCCTCTGGCGGCTTATTCCATGCACCCAACCACACTTTGTGTGAAAGGCCTGTGGATTTGCAAGGAATGGAGGAATATGCGTTATGTGCAGGTGGATAAGTAATGGTCTTGGCACATATTCAGCACATACATTGTGGGAGAAAGGGCCTGTTCCTGTGCTGTACTATTCTAAGATTCATGTGTTATGTATCCCCCTCTATCCATGTGCCTATCTAAAAGCCTTTGAAATGCCACTATTGTATCTATTTCCACCACGACCTCTGGCAGCCCGTTCCAGGCACCACCACTCCCTGTGTAAAAAACATTCCCGGCACATCTTATTTAAACTTTAATATTTAATGCTATGCTCTCTAATTTAGTTTTTGTTTAGAGATACAAGGGTACCAAGTCCGCGCCGACCAGCGATCCCCGCACACTTACGCTAACCTACAGACACAAGGGACAATTTACAATTATTAACAAAGCCAGTTAACCTACTAACATATAACCATATAACCATATAACAATTACAGCACGGAAACAGGCCATCTCGGCCCTACAAGTCCGTGCCGAACAACTTTATTCCCTTAGTCCCACCTGCCTGCATTCATACCATAACCCTCCATTCCCTTCTCATCCATATGCCTATCCAATTTATTTTTAAATGATACCAACGAACCTGCCGCCACCACTTCCACTGGAAGCTCATTCCACACCGCTACCACTCTCTGAGTAAAGAAATTCCCCCTCATGTTACCCCTAAACTTCTGTCCCTTAATTCTGAAGTCATGTCCTCTTGTTTGAATCTTCCCTATTCTCAAAGGGAAAAGCTTGTCCACATCAACTCTGTCTATCCCTCTCATCATTTTAAAGACCTCTATCAAGTCCCCCCTTAACCTTCTGCGCTCCAGAGAATAAAGACTTAACTTATTCAACCTATCTCTGTAACTTAGTTGTTGAAACCCAGGCAACATGCTAGTAAATCTCCTCTGTACTCTCTCTATTTTGTTGACATCCTTCCTATAATTGGGCGACCAAAATTGTACACCATACTCCAGATTTGGTCTCACCAATGCCTTGTACAATTTTAACATTACATCCCAGCTTCTATACTCAATGCTATGATTTATAAAGGCTAGCATACCAAAAGCTTTCTTTACCACCCTATGAGATTCCACCTTCAAGGATGTACGTCTTTGTAGTGTGGGAGGTTACTGGAGCACCCGGAGGAAACCCACACAGGTCACGGGGAGGTACACAAAAAAGCTGGAGAAACTCAGACTGAAGAAGGGTTTCGGCCCGAAACGATGCCTATTTCCTTCGCTCCATAGATGCTGCTGCACCCGCTGAGTTTCTCCAGCTTTTTTGTGTACCTTTGATTTTCCAGCATCTGCAGTTCCTTCTTGAACAGGTTACGAGGAGAAGGTGCAATCTCCGTACTGACAGCACTCATAGTCAGGATCGAGCCCGGGTCACTGGCGCTGTGAGGCAGCAACTCTACCCCTGTGCCACTTGTATCTTAGATATGTTCACAATTGGGAAAAGGTTGTGATTGTCTTCCCAGTGAGGCTGGCTATTGTGAATGTCTAAGTTACAGCACCAACTAGACTTGGTTTAAATTATTACACACCTCATGTGAATGTTTATTTTTTATTGTAAGAATCTGGGCTTTGTCCAAGGCATGAAAGTTGAGCTTCAGCTTCAGATTAGGCACCTCCCTGGAGGTTTGCCTTCTGAGTGAATAAGTTATCAAGTCATTGAGTTATACAGCAGGGAAACTGACGCTTTGGCCCAACTCGTCCATGCCGACCAAGGCACATCAGTCTGTGTTTGGGCCTGATCTATCTGAACCCTTCCTCGCCATGAACCTGTACATGTCTTTTAAACGTTCTAAATGTACTCACCTCTATCACTACCTCTTGTGCACCATTCTTCGTGTGAAAAAAATGTCTGTCAGCTGATTTACATCGGGGAGACTAAACGGAGGTTGGGCGATCGTTTGGCCGAACACCTCCGCTCAGTCCGCAACAACCTACCTGAACTCCCAGTGGCTCAGCACTTCAACTCCCCCTCCCATTCTCAATCCGACCTCTCTGTCCTGGGTCTCCTCCATTGCCAGAGTGAGCAACACCGGAAATTGGAGGAACAGCACCTCATATTCCGCCTGGGCAGCTTGCGTCCTGATGGCATGAATGTTGAATTCTCCTAATTTTGCTAGCCCTTGCTGTCTCCTCCCCTTCCTTAACCCTCGAGCTGTCTCCTCCCATCCCCCCGCCCTCGGGCTCCTCCTCCTCCCTTTTTCCTTCCTTCTCCCCCCACCCCCCATCTGTCTGAAGAAGGGTTTCGGCCCAAAACGTCGCCTATTTCCTTCGCTCCATAGATGCTGCTGCACCCGTTGAGTTTCTCCAGCAATTTTGTGTACCCTTTAAATCTATCCTCCTTCCACCTTACATCGATGGCATCTAGTTTTAAAGTCTTGTCCCACGGTACGAGTTCATTCCAAGAGTTCTCCCGAATTCGCCCCGATTCGAACTCTGAGATTTAAGGTAATGGCCACTCATCGGTAATCGGGGCTCTCGTGGACATTTTTCAACATGTTGAAAAACCCTCATGACTCTTACCTGCTGTTAGCGTTATGAGCCGCTAAGTGACGTCCCTAAGCTCCGACGTACCCGCTACGCTCATTCTCTGTGCTTACCACAACTTTGATTTTTTTAATGGTCGGGAGAGCTCTTGGAATGAACTCGTACCGTGAGACAGGGCTATTTGACTCCACTAACTCGGGATAAAGACTGTGACCATTTAGTTTAGAGATGTAGCGTGGAAACAGGGTCTTCGGCCCACCGAGGTCACACTTGTTCTATCCCGCACATAAAGGGCCAATTTACAGAAGCCTATTGTAATTAAATATATGCAGGATTCAAGGATTCGGATCAATGAATGGAGGAAGCACATGGTGAAGAACACAAATAACTATTCAAGCAAACACAAGTGAAATAGAAAATCTATCAACTATCAATAAAGAAACAATACAAAATAACTCTTATGAGGGGGGAATCTTATAGAAACATGTAAAATTATAAAAGGACTGGGCAAGCTAGATGCAGGAAAAATGTTCCCAATGTTGGGCGAGTCCAAAACCAGGGGTCACAGTCTTAGAATAAAGGAGAGGTCATTTAAGACTGAGATGAGAAAAAACTTTTTCACCCAGAGAGTTGTGAATTTATGGAATTCCCTGCCACAGAGGGCAGTGGAGGCCAAACCACTGGATGGATTTAAGAGAGGGTTAGATAGAGCTCTAGGGGCTAGTGGAGTCAAGGGATATAGGGAGAAGGCAGGCACGGGTTATTGATAGGGGACGATCAGCCATGATCACAATGAATGGCGGTGCTGGCTCGAAAGGCCGAATGGCCTCCTCCTGCACCTATGTTCTATGTTTCTATGTTATGCCCCTCTGCCTATTGGAGTCTCCTGTCTACACTGGCTGGCACCGGCACACACCACGGTTGAAGCTCTTCCTCTCTCTCCCTCTCTCTTCTTGGCGAATGTCTTTTCCCTCCCTGAAGACGAAGCTCATGCTGTCGTGGTAGAAGCATGTGTTTACATCATAACTTTATCTCTAAGAACACCAGGTGATCAACATGTGTCAAGCTAGTTATACGCCTTGGTATCATAATAGCGTGAATTATGTGATCTGTCAGACTGAGGAAGTTATGGGTGTCTCTGGGAAGGCTAATTTTATCTCAGGGATCTCGCAGGTGTCCTTGTGATGTACAGCTCCCTTTGTATTAGCCTAAGCATTCTTTGAAAATTCTACTTGTTTTCCCAAGCTGGATATGCTAATTTACCTGCCAACTCCATTTTAGCTCACAGTCTGTTCAACACTTGCATTACACCAATTAACCCACAAACCTGCACGTCTTTGGAGTGTAGGAGGAAACCGGGGCACCTGGAGAAAACCCACGTGGTCACAGCGTGAACGTGTAAACTCCACGCGGGCAGCACCTGTAGTCAGGGTCGAACCCAGGCCTCTGGCGCAGTGAGGCAGCAACTCTGCTGCTGTGATTCGATGGCCCACATGATTTTATACACCTGTATCTTGGAATTTTCACTGCTCCAGCAGCAGAAGTCACAGCCTATCCAATCTCTCGTTAGATTAGATTAGATTAGATTAGATTAGATTCGTTTATTGTCATTCAGACCTTTCGGTCTGAACGAAATTCTGTTTCCCTGCAGTCATACATATAATTTAAAAAAATGACAAAACACATAGTCAACACAAATTTAACATCCACCACAGTGAGTTCACCAAACACCTCCTCACTGTGGTGGAAGGCAAAATCTTAAAGTCTCTGGCTTTATAAATCAAGCCCTCAGTACCAGCAACATATTTATGAAACTCTTCTACATCCCTCTAGCTTCAACACAGAACTGTACAGAGGATTTGAAATTAGGAGCAAGGAGGCACTTCTGCAGTTGTACAGGGCCTGGCGAGACCACACCTGGAGTATTGTGTGCAGTTTTCGTCTCCTAATTTGAGGAAGGACATTCTTGCTATTGAGAGAGTGCAGCGTAGGTTCACCAGGTTAATTCCAGGGATGGCGGGACTGACATATGATGAAAGAATGTGTCAACTGTGCTGGTATTCGCTAGAATTTAGAAGGATGACAGGATATCTTACAGAAACATGTGAAATTCTTAAGGGATTGTACAGGCTAGATGCAGGAACAATGTTCCCCATGTTGGGAGGGTCCAGAATCAGGGGTCACATTTTAAGAATAAATGATAGGCCATTTAGGACTAAGATGAGGAAAAATCTTTTCACTTAGAGAGTTGTGAATCTGTGGAATTCTCTGCCACAGAAACCAGTGGAGGCAACGGAATCAAGGGATATGTGGAACAAGCAGGAAGTACTGATTTTGGATGATCAGCCATGATCATATTGAATGGCTGGCTCGAAAGCTTGAATGGCCTACTCCTGCTCCGATTTTTTATGTTTCTACATTTCTAGGTATACAATATTCCAGGTGTGATCTCATCAACATTTTGTACATCTGTAATAGGATGTCACAACTCTTGTGCTTGGGTGCTGGCAGTATGGAGTTTGTATGTTCTCCCCGTGACATGCGTGGATTTTCTCCAGGATCGCCAGTTTCCTCCCACACCTCAAAGGCATACAGGTTTGTAGGTCAATAATAATAATAATGGATGGGATTTATATAGCGCCTTTCTAGATACTCAAGGCACTTTACATCGCATTATTCATTCAATCCTCAGTCACACTCGGTGGTGGTGAGCTACTTCTGTAGCCACAGCTGCCCTGGGGCAGACTGACGGAAGCGTGGCTGCTAATCTGCGCCTACGGCCCCTCCGACCACCACCAATCACTCACACACATTCACACGCAGGCAAAGGTGGGTGAAGTGTCTTGCCCAAGGCCACAATGACAGTATGCACTCCAAGCGGGATTCGAACCGGCTGCCTTCCGGTCGCCAGCCGAACGCTTAGCCCATTGCGCCATGGGCTTGGTAAATTGTAAATTGTCCCTGCTGTGTTTGCGAGAGTGTTAATGTGAGTGAATCGTGGGTTAGCATGGACTCGGTGGGCCGAAGGGCCTGTTTCCTCACTGTATCTCCTGTGAGATTGAAGACAAGGTGGGAAGAATCAGGTTGATGAGGAGGTAGGTTTAATTTTATCATTTAAAATTAAATTGGATAGGTATGTGGACGGGAAAGGAATGGAGGGTTATGGTCTGAGTGCAGGTGGATGGGACTAGGGGAGAATAAGTGTTCGAGATGGCCTGTTTCTGTGCTGTAATTGTTGTATGGTTTGTTATATGGTTGAAGCATATCACAGAGGCATATATCAGGTATAGTCGGCTGGGATCAAGCTAGTCCCTTAAGAATTTAAGGGATTTGGAACACACATACAAAGATAAATATGAAGGCATAAAGGGCTATTTGGAACTGAGAAGAGGAAAAACTTTTTCACACAGGGTGTTGGGAATTTGTGGGTGCCTCAGAAGGCAGTGGAAGCCGATTCACTGGATGTATTCCAAAGAGAGTTATGCCCCTCTCCCACTTAGGAAACCTGAACGGAAACCTCTGGAGACTTTGTGCTCCACCCAAGGTTTCCGTGCGGTTCCCGGAGGTTCCCTGAGGTTTTTCTCAGTCTCCCTACCTACTTCCACTACCTGCAACCTCCGGCAACCACCTGCAACCTCCGGGAACCGCACGGAAACCTTGGGTGGGGCGCAAAGTCTCCAGAGGTTTCGGTTCAGGTTTCCTAAGTGGGACAGGGGCATTAGATGGTGCTCTCAGGACCAGTGGAATCAAGCACTATGGGGAGATGGCAGGAACAGGGTACTGATTGTGGATGGCCAACTCCTGCACCGATTGTCCTTGTATCTATATCTATGTATCTATGTAAAAGGGGTCATGCAATGGCTTTGGCAGATAGAGTAAAGTAGAAAT
Source organism: Leucoraja erinaceus (assembly GCF_028641065.1). Taxonomy (NCBI): domain Eukaryota; kingdom Metazoa; phylum Chordata; class Chondrichthyes; order Rajiformes; family Rajidae; genus Leucoraja; species Leucoraja erinaceus. The sequence continues at coordinate 366,617 of NW_026576454.1, read as the reverse complement.
CTAAAAGATTCCATGACATTAAGAAGAAAGGATAACTAGGGAGAGACTAGGTCCCATTAAGGACAAGTATACAAGACATTGAAGCGGCCACACTTGGAGCATTGCGTGCATCTGTGGTCACCTTGCTATAGGAAAAATGCCATTAATCTGGAAAGAGCACAGAGAATAGACACAAAAAGCTGAGGTAACTCAGTGGGACAGGCAACATCTCTGGAGAGGAATGGGTGACGTTTCGGGTTGAGATCCTTCTTCAGATTGGTTAGGGATAAGGGAAACAAGGTGTGTAGACGGTGATGTGGAGAGATGAAGAACAATGAATGACTGATGTACAAACAAGTAATGATGATAAAGGAAACAGGCCATTGTAAGCTGTTTGTAGGGTGAAAATGAGAAGCTAGTGTGACTGGGTGGGAGAGAGATAGAGAGAGAAGGAATGCCGAGGCTACCTGAAGGGAGAGAAATCAATATTCATACCACTGGGCTGTAAACTGCCCAAGCCTAATAGGAGATGCTGTTCCTCCAATTTGTATTTAGCCTCACTCTGACAATGGAAGAGGTAGAGGACAGAATTGTCTGTGTAGGAATGGGAAGGACAATTAAAGTTTCCAGCAACCGGGAGATCAGGTTGGTTCATGCAGGCAGAGTGGAGGTGTTCGGTGAAACGATCGCCCATTCTGCGTTTGGTCTCGCCGATGTATAAGAGTCCACATCTTGAACAATGGATACAGTAGATGAGGTTGGAGGAGGTGCAAGTGAACCTCTGCCTCACCTGAAAGGGCTGTTGAGGTCCCTGGACAGTCGAGGGAGGAGGTATAACGACAGGTGTTGCATCTTCTGCAGTTGCAGGGGAAGGTACCTGGGGAGGGGGTGGTTTGGATAGGATGGGATAAATTAAACCAGTGAGTTGCGGAGGGGAATCTGCGGAAGGCAGAAAGGGGTGGAGATGGGAAACATAGAAACATAGAAAATAGGTGCAGGAGTAGGCCATTCGGCCCTTCGAGCCTGCACCGCCATTCAATATGATCATGGCTGATCATCCAACTCAGTATCCTGTACCTGCCTTCTCTCCATATCCCCTGATCCCTTTAGCCGCAAGGGCCACATCTTACTCCCTCTTAAATATAGCCAATGAACTGGCCTCTGTGGCAGAGAATTCCACAGATTCACCACTCTCTGTGTAAAAAATGTTTTTCTCATCTCGGTCCTAAAAGACTTCCCCCTTATCCTTAAACTGTGACCCCTTGTCCTGGACTTCCCCAACATCGGGAACAATCTTCCTGCATCTAGCCTGTCCAATCCCTTAAGAATTTTGTAAGTTTCTATAAGAGCCTCCCCTCAATCTTCTAAATTCTAGCGAGTACAAGCCGAATCTATCCAGTTTTTCTTCATAAGACAGTCCCGACATCCCAGGAATCAGTCTGGTGAACCTTCTCTGCACTCCCTCTATGGCAATAATGTCCTTCCTCAGATTTGGAGACCAAAACTGTACGCAATACTCCAGGTGTGGTCTCACCAAGACCCTGTACAACTGCAGTAGAAATCCCTGGGAATATACTTAGATCCTCTTGGAAAGCCAATTACCATTCGTTTCTTGACCCTGGACAATTTCAGACTGATTCAGGGGAAAGGGAAACTAGATGGTTGCATGCTGTATGAATTCTATGAATCTCTATTAATCTATATGTGGAGACACGGGAGATGGGCAAGGACCCAAACAAATATTTTTTGTCTCAATTCACCGTGGGGAAGTTCACCAAAGCTTCTGAGCCAAAGGGCCTGTTTCCAGTGATAACCTCTAAAACTCTATTAACATTATGAAAGCAGTAAAAGTGCAATTGGGACAGATCCATGAACAGCACATAAATGCACAGATGAAATATGATGCACATTTGGAGCAGGTCGTGGAACTCGCAAGTTTAGCAGAATGAGGGGGGACCCCATTGAAACATGCAGAATAGTGAAAGGCTTGGATAGAAGGGGTGTGAAAAGGATGTTTCCACTAGTGGGAAAGTCTAGATGTAGAGGTCATAGCCTCAGAATTAAAGGACGTTCTTTTAGGAAGGTGATGAAATGGAATTTCTTCAGTCAGAGGGTGGTGAATCTGTGGAATTCTTTGCCACAGAAGGCTGTGGAGGCCAAGTCAATTGATAATTTTAAGGCAGAATTTAGGGATTGTCAGCATAATTTTGTGCATGGCAAATAGTGCCCCACAAATTTGAGTTTAGTTTAGAGATACTGTGCGGAAACAGGCCCTTCGGTCCACCGTGTCCAAGCCAAACTGCGATCCCTGCACATTAACACTATGCTACACCCACTAGGGACAATTTGTTACATTTATCCACCCAATTATCCTACAAATGTATACGTCTTTGGAGTGTGGGAGTAACTGAAGATCTTAGAGAAAACCCATGCAGGTCATGGGGAGAACATGCAAACTCCGTACAGACAGCACACTTGGTCGGGATCGAACCCGGGTCTCCGGCGCTGCATTCACTATAAGGCAGCAACTCTACCACTGCGCCACCGTGACCCCTCATGAGGGAGAGATAGATCAGGGTTGATTGAATGGCTGAGATCTTGATCCAGTTTCCTCCCCTATCACTCAAAAGACGTTGGCTTGGTATAAAAGGAGTAGTAAATTGGCCCCTAGTGTGTGTAGGGTCATATTAGAAACATAGAAACATAGAAAATAGGTGCAGGAGGAGGCCATTCGGCCCTTCAAGCCAGCACCGCCATTCATTGTGATCATGGCTGATCGTCCCCTATCAATAACCCGTGCCCGCCTTCTCCCCATATCCCTTGACTCCACTAGCCCCTAGAGCTTTATCTAACTCTCTCTTAAATCCATCCAGTGATTTGGCCTCCACTGCCCTCTGTGGCAGGGAATTCCATAAATTCACAACTCTCTGGGTGAAAAAGTTTTTTCTCACCTCAGTCTTAAATGACCTCCCCTTTATTCTAAGACTGTGGCCCCTGGTTCTGGACTCACCCAACATTTGGACCATTTTCCTGCATCTAGCTTGTCCAGCCCTTTTATAATTTTATATGTTGAATCTATAAGATCCCCCTCATCCTTCTAAAATCCAGTGAATACCAAGCCTAGTCTTTTCAATCTTTCCTGAAAAACATATTAACATATGACAGTCCCGCTATTGGTGATCTTGAAGCACAGGGATGCAATAAATCGTGAACCTACGTTGCGAGGGCCCTGCCTCAAGTCACACATGATGTGGCTAATTCAAATTAGGAGACCAACAAACCAGGGAACTATAGGCTGGTGTGTACACAGGTGTTAGAGTGCATGGGATCACTGATCGGCGCATTTGGAAAGGTAAAATTTAGGGATTGTCAGCATTATTTTGTGCATGGCAAATAGTGCCCCACAAATTTGAGTTTTTCAAAAGGTAACAAAGGGATGCAGCACTTTAGATTGATGCCTTACAGCGCCAGGACCTGCTATGAGGCTTGCAGGGTGTACTTCTCCCCGGATGGGTTGAGTGACTGCCAGAGAACTTATTATTTTTTTATTCAAATCGTTTGCATGTTGCAGGGAGATGCAAATGTGTAACACTGGATGAAATGTATGGTTTGGCTAGAAGAAGAAGGCAGATTATTATCTGAATGGTGTTAGATTAGGAAAAGGGAAAATGTTAATTGTCCCTAGTGAAAGTTAAAACATAGAAACATAGCATTTTGTTGTCTCTGTACTGTACACGACAATGACAATTAAAATTGAATCTGAATCTGAATCTCAATTGCTGTCATGTACAGCAGCAGGCATTGAAAGAAGCAAATGGTCATGGCTGATCGTCCCCTATCAATAACCCCGCCTGCCTCCAATCCCTCCACTAGCCCTTCTATCTAACTCTCTCTTAAATCCATCCAGTGATTTGGCCTCCACTGCCCTCTGTGGCAGGGAATTCCATAAATTCACAACTCTCTGGGTGAAAAAGTTTTTCCCTCAGTCTTAAATGACCTCCCCTTTATTCTAAGACTGTGGCCCCTGGTTCTGGACTCACCCAACATTTGGACCATTTTCACAGCATCTAGCTTGTCCAGTCCTTTATATAAATATGTTTCTAAAGATCCCCCTCATTTCTAAAACCAGTGATACAAGAAGTCTTTTCAATCTTTCCTCATATGACACCCGCAGGGAGTCTCGGTGAATGCCTCAATCACAAGGATGTCCTTCCTCAAATTAGCCAAAACAGTACACTAATGGGTACATAGTGTTGGAGGCCATGGATCATTGGCTGGATTTAAATGTAACATCTCCAAGTTTGCGGATGACACAAATGGGTGGCAGTGTTAGATGCATGGAGGATGCTATGAGGCTGCAGGGTGACTTGGATGGGTTGAGTGAGAGAGAAGATGCATGGCAGATGCAGTGTAACATGGATAAATGTATGGTTTGGCTAGAACAAGAAGACAGATTATTATCTGAATGGTGTTAGATTAGGAAAAGGGAAAATATTAGTCACTGAAAGTAAGCATGCATGTACAGCAAGCAGTGAAAGAAGCAAATGGCATGTTAGCCTTCATAGCAAGAGGATTTGAGTATAGGAGCAAGGAGGTCATACTACAGTTGTACAGAGCCCTGGTGTGACCACACCTGGAATATTGCCTGATAACAGCTAGGAAGAAATTGCCTGGTGGGAGAGGGGAGAGGAGGGAGCGGCCCTTATTTGTGCTGCTGGCCTTGTTGAGGCTGTGTGAGGTACAAATGGAGTCAATAGAAGGGAGGTTGGTTTGTTTGATGGTCGGGGCTGCATCCAAAATTCACTGCGATTTCTTGCGGTCTTGGATGGAGCTGTTCCCAAACTACTCTGTGATGCAGTCTGAAGACGGATCTCGACCCAAAACGTCACCCATTCCTTTTCTCCAGAGATGCTGCCTGTCCCGCTGAGTTACTCCAGCATTTTGTGCCCATCTACGCTGCGATGCATCCTGACTAAATGCTTTCGGTGGTGCATCTCTGTTGGTGAAGTTGGTGAGATTTGTACGGGACATGCCAAACTTCCTAAGCCGTCTAAGGAAGCAGAGGCGTTGGTGTGCTCATTATTTTGGGACATGGCACATGGCAATTAAACTCTCCTGACTATCTCGTAGCTCGTACTCAGGTACCGAGACCAGGTCTGTGCATGGTTCTCTTAGAAATTAAGAAACATAGAAAATAGGTGCAGGAGGAGGCCATTCGGCCCTGCGAGCCAGCACCGTCATTCATTGTGATCATGGCTGATCATCCCCTATCAATAACCCGTGCCTGCCTTCTCCCCATAT